>NC_057809.1:77913086-78223470 GCF_018294505.1 Triticum aestivum
GGTCTTATACCTCTTGACGTGGGCACGAGCCTGAAATCCCAATTTCAGCCCTCGAAACATCTCATATGTTCCGCGACGTTTCGAAAATGTCTTTGGTGCCTCTACTTAAACCATTTAATTGAACTATCACATAGTTATCAAAACGTGTATGTCCGATGTTCGCAACATCGACAAACGACGTTGGGGTTCAGCACACTGAGCGGTGCATTAAGGACATAAGCTTTCTACTAATCGCATAATCGCTACTATCAACTTTCAACTATATTTTCTCTAGGAACATATCTAAACAGTGGAACTAAAGAGCGAGCTTACGACATAATTTGCAAAAGGTCTTTTGACTATGTTCAGGATAATTAAGTTCATCTTATGAACTCCCACTTAGATAGACATCCCTCTGGTCATCTAAGTGATCACATGATCCGAGTCAACTAGGCCGTGTCCGATCATCACGTGAGACGGACTAGTCATCATCGGTGAACATCTTCATGTTGATCGTATCTACCATACGACTCATGCTCGACCTTTCGGTCTCCGTGTTCCGAGGCCATGTCTGCACATGCTAGGCTCGTCAAGTTAACCCTAAGTGTTTTCGCTGTGTAAAACTGTCTTACACCCGTTGTATGTGAACGTAAGAATCCATCACACCCGATCATCACGTGGTGCTTAGAAGCGACGAACTGTAGCAACGGTGCACAGTTAGGGGAGAACACTTCTTGAAATTTTGTAAGGGATCATCTTATTTACTACCGTCGTCCTAAGCAAACAAGATGCATAAACATGATAAACATCACATGCAATCAAATAGTGACATGATATGGCCAATATCATTTTGCTCCTTTTGATCTTCATCTTCGGGGCTCCATGATCATCATCGTCACCGGCACGACACCATGATCTCCATCATCATGATCTCCATCATCGTGTCTTCATGAAGTTGTCACGCCAACGACTACTTCTACTTCTATGACTAACGCGTTTAGCAATAAAGTAAAGTAGTTTACATGGCGTCTTCAATGACAGCAGGTCATACAATAAATAAAGACAACTCCTATGGCTCCTGCCGGTTGTCATACTCATCGACATGCAAGTCGTGAATCCTATTACAAGAACATGATCAATCTCATACATCACATATCATTCATCACATTCTTCTTGGCCATATCACATCACATAGCATACTCTGCAAAAACAAGTTAGACGTCCTCTAATTGTTGTTGCATGTTTTACGTGGCTGCTATGGGTTTCTAGCAAGAACGTTTCTTACCTACGCAAGACCACAACGTGATATGCCAATTGCTATTTACCCTTCATAAGGACCCTTTTCATCGAATCCGTTCCGACTAAAGTGGGAGAGACTGGCACCCGCTAGCCACCTTATGCACCAAGTGCATGTCAATTGGTGGAACCTGTCTCACGTAAGAGTACGTGTAAGGTCGGTCCGGGCCGCTTCATCCACAATACCGTCGAAACAAGATTGGACTAGTAACGGTAAGCATATTGAACAACATCAATGCCCACAACTACTTTGTGTTCTACTCGTGCAAAGAATCTACGCAATAGACCTAGCTCATGATGCCACTGTTGGGGAACGTAGCAGAAATTCAAAATTTTCCTACGTGTCACCAAGATCTATCTATGGAGAGACCAGCAACGAGTAGAAAGAGAGTGCATCTACATACCCTTGTAGATCGCTAAGCGGAAGCGTTCAAGTGAACGGGGTTGATGGAGTCGTACTCGTCGTGATTCAAATCACCGATGATCAAGTGCCGAACGCACGGCACCTCCGCGTTCAACACACATACAGCCCGGTGACATCTCCCAAGCCTTGATCCAGCAAGGAGAGAGGGAGAGGTTGAGGAAGACTCCATCCAGCAGTAGCACAACAGCGTGGTGGTGGTGGAGGAGCGTGGCAATCCTGCAGGGCTTCGCCAAGCACCGCGGGAGAGGAGGAGTACTTGTGAGAGGGGGAGGGCTGCGCCAGAACTTCGTCTATAGCTCCCATGCGCCTCCCCACTATATATAGGGGTGGAGGGGCTGGTTTCTTGCCCTCCAAGTCCATTGGGGCGTTGGCCAAGGTGGGAGGAAAGAAATCTCATTATTTCCTTCCCAACCGATTGTTATCCCCCCTTTTTAGGGATCTTGATCTTATCCCTTCGGGATATGATCTTATTCCTTCTAAGGGGGGATCTTGGTGCGCCTTGACCAGGGGTGTGGGGCCTTGCCCCCACTACCCACGTCCATGTGGGTCCCCCCATGAAGGTGGGCCCCACTCCGGAACCTTCTAGAACCTTCCCGGTACAATACCGAAAAATCCCGAACATTTTCCGGTGGCCAAAATAGGACTTCCCATATATAAATGTTTACCTCCGGACCATTCCGGAACTCCTCGTGACGTCCGGGATCTCATCCGGGACTCCTAACAACATTCGGTAACCACATACAAACTTCCTTTATAACCCTAGCGTCATCGAACCTTAAGTGTGTAGACCCTACGGGTTCGGGAGACATGTAGACATAATCGAGACGTTCTCCGGTCAATAACCAACAGCGGGATCTGGATACCCATGATGGCTCCCACATGTTCCACGATGATCTTATCGGATGAACCACGATGTCAAGGACTTAATCAATCCCGTATTCAATTCCCTTTGTCTATCGGTATGTTACTTGCCCGAGATTCGATCGTCGGTATCCAATACCTTGTTCAATCTCGTTACCGGCAAGTCACTTTACTCGTTCCGTAACACATCATCCCGTGATCAACTCCTTGGTCACATTGCGCATATGATGATGTCCTACCGAGTGGGCCCAAAGATACCTCTCCGTTTACACGGAGTGACAAATCCCAGTCTCGATCCGCATAAAACAATAGATACTTTCGGAGATACCTGTAGTGCACCTTTATAGTCACCCAGTTACGTTGTGACGTTTGATACACCCAAAGCACTCCTACGGTATCCAGGAGTTACACGCTCTCATGGTCGAAGGAAGAGATACTTGACATTGGCAAAGCTCTAGCAAATGAACTACACGATCTTTTGTGCTAGTCTTAGGATTGGGTCTTGTCCATCACATCATTCTCCTAATGATGTGATCCCGTTATCAACGACATCCAATGTCCATAGCCAGGAAACCATGACCATCTGTTGATCACAACGAGCTAGTCAACTAGAGGCTCACTAGGGACATATTGTGGTCTATGTATTCACACGTGTATTACGATTTCCGGATAATACAGTTATAGCATGAATAAAAGACAATTATCATGAACAAGGAAATATAATAATAATACTTTTATTATTGCCTCTAGGGCATATTTCCAACAACCCTTAAGAAACCTTGTATGAACTCTCTCCACCTATCAATGCAATGATACGCAAGCCTTTTGCGTATTCACGAAAAAAAACAAGACGGTGCTGGCTGAAGAAGCAAACAATAGGAGGCAGTAGGACAGATATAACGCAAAATACGCTTCACAGCTGACCAATGAGATGTCCTGGGTGCATGAAGGAACTGACACACACGGTTGACTGCATAGGAGATATCAGGCCTGGTAATAGTAAGGCATTGCAGGCCACCAACGAGACTGCGATACTCAATAGCATCATCAGGTGAGAGAGAGTCTCCATCAAGAGCAGACAACCGATCAGTGGCAGACATCGGAGTGATAGCATGTTTGCATTTCAGCATTCCAGCACGCCGCAACAAGTCCAAGGAGTAGTTCTTCTGAGTAAGAATTAACCTAGCAGAAGACCGTGAAACCACCAGACCAAGGAAAAAATGCAGAGCACCTAAATCCTTGACAGCAAAATCACCACTTAGTGCAGCCACAAGACGATCAACAGCAGCATCGGAGGAACTGATGAGAATGATATCATCAACATAAACCAAGAGATACATCGTAACCTCAGGACGCTGAAGGAGAAACAGCGACATGTCAACAGTGGAGGTAGTAAACCCAAGAGCCCGAGGAACAGAGCCGAGGCAGGCATGCCATGCACGAGGAGCCTGTTTGAGTCCATACAGCGCCTTAACCAGACGACAGAGATGATGAGGACGTGCAGGATCAACAAAATCAGGTGGCTGATGCATATAAACCTCCTCCTCCAGAATTCCATGTAGGAAAGTGTTCTGCACATCGAGCTGACGAAGAAACCATCCTCGAGTAACAGCAAGAGACAGCAGCAAACGAATGGTAGTAGGCTTGATGACTGGACTGAACGTGTCTTCATAATCAAGACCATACCTCTGTTTGAAGCCCTTGGCGACTAGCCGTGCCTTGTAGCATTCTATATAACCATCAGCATGTCTCTTGACTTTAAAACCCCACTTGGAATCAATGACGTTGATGCCAAACACTGGTGGAACAAGTTGCCAAGTGTCATTTTATGGTAGACCCTGAAACTCCTGTTCCATTGCAGCACGCCAATGAGGAATACTCAGTGCAGCCTGAAAGTGACGAGGCTCTGCAGTGGGATCGGCAGTAGTATGAGCCATGCACGCAGTGAGCCATGCAACAGTCCCATCCTTGCGTTCCTTCGGACGAAAAATGTCGGATTAACTCCGTGTTCAAGGACGAAGGGTGACAGCAGGCTGTGCTGGCAACGCCGATGCGGCAAGTGACAGCGACGAGGCTGAAACACCTGACGAGCTTGCACCAAAACTCCCTGGCGCCAGAGAAACGGGTGGCGTCGAGTCGGGCGAAGCCAGCCCACTTGAGGCCGAGACGGAGCTTGCCGGAGCAGGCGGCTGCATCTCTAGGTCGGTCGAAGCGACAGCCGGCCCAGGCGAAGGGACCGCCAGGTCGGGCGAGGCCGGCATCGGGCCGGGTGAGACGGCAGCCATCGGGCCGGGCGAGGCCAGCATCGAGCCGGGCAAGGCCAGCGTCGGGCCAGGCGAGACCGGCGCCCACGGGGCAGCCTCCACGGGATGAGCAGTGGCGGGTTGGCGGGTGCCACCCGACATGCATGGCGCATGCACGTCTCGATCGTGAGCCGCGTCCGTGGCCTGTTCATCAAGGAGCTCAAGGCGAACGCCACGTCCAATACCTACAGCATGATTAGGAAGCAACGCAGGGGCATATGCAACATCCACAAATTGATCAGGCGAAGGTATGGACACGTGCACCGGTGGTGTGGGAATGGTAGAGTTTGTCGGAAGTGCACGAAAAGGGAACACATTTTCATCAAACACAATGTCACGAGATATGTAGACGCGGTTTGTAGGAATATGTAGGCACTTGTACCCTTTGTTAAGGGAACTATACCCGGGAAAAACGAAAATCCATTTCTGCACCGTCCTCATCTGCACCCGCGCCAACGAAAAAAATCAAAACAAATACTAGAAAATTCCAAATAAAATTTGTGTGGTAGACAATTTGATGTGTGAGTCCCGCTCCAAATTTCAAATCATTTGGACATATGAGCAGCTCTCAGCAAAAAAGACAATTTGGGGGCCTGTAAAAATGTTTACTGTTCATGTACTGTTTTGGCCCGATTTGTCTTTTTTGCTGAGAGCTGTTCATATGTCCAAATGACTTGAAATTTGGAGGAGGCCTCACGCATCAAATTGTCTACCACACAAATTTTAGTTGGAATTTTTTGAATTTGTTTTGAATTTTTTACGAAATTTTTTCTAGCCGGGTGCAGATGAGCCTGGGCACTAAAACGCCCTACTCCGAAAAAAACGCACTTCTTAGACCGAAACTTTAGCTTACGCTTGTTATACGGACGTAGGTGAGGCCAAGACGCACACCTGAACACTTTGAAGAATGTGTAGTCTGAAATTCTAGTTTACGCTTCTTAGACTACGACTCGCGGATTACACTAGTAGTAGCGGTATCCATACCAAATGCGTTCACATGTCCGATAATCTTCTGTCCATGATGTTTTTTTAAACGGTCACCGGGGGGAGAGATTCCCCACCTGGATATATTACCACTCAAAAGAGGAGTCGAAGAATTACAACATCAGTTCGGTTACAAAGTCAGCTTTAGGGGACAGCTGAGGAGAGGAAGTGAAGCCATTGCCTTGCAAAGATATTGTCTTCTTTCTTTTTGAACTGAAAAACCCATAGAGAGAAATCTGCAACAATATTTCGTATCGTGGTTCTGTGGGAGTGATCCTCGTTCCTGAAGACGAGAGCGTTTCTCGAGTCCCATAGTTTCCAGGAGATAGTCAGAGCCACCGATGGCCAGATGTTGGGGTTGAGGCCCTGAAGCGTTGGATGTTGGAGCAGAGCAGCAAGGGAGGTTGGAGCCGGCAGTCCCAAGGAGGACCAGACCTGTGTAGCGTAAGAACAGTTGGAGATGAGGTGGAGGGCATCTTCATGTGGGTCTTGACAACGCGGGCATGCAGCTGATTGGGCAATGTGTTTGTGAAACATGTTAGCCTTCGTGTTGAGCCGATCGCGGAGGAGGAGCCATGCGAAGATCTTGACCTTGATCGGGACCTTGGAAGCCCAGACAAAGTCATGTTGAGGGTCGGTATAATCTTCAGCAACAATGGATTAGGCGTTCTTGGCATAGAACGGTAGTCCATGGGTGAGGGACTGTTCATCCGGTTGGTCAGCCTGCTGGAAATCCTGCAACAACAACAGCACACAATCCAACTCGCGAGCAGCAGCATTAGACAGACGGTTCCGCAGGTTCGCCAATAAGCTTGTTTGCCAAACAGTAGCCACTAAAACCTTGTCATCAATGGAGTGTGAGAAGAGGTTTGGGAAAACTTTTTGGAGAGGCGACTGTAGGAGCCATTTATCAAGCCAGAAGAAGGTGGAGAGACCATTGTAGGTGATCATGAATGAGTGCTCAATTAGCAGTGGCAAGTTGTTGTTGATAATTTTCCAGAGAAAGGAGGGTCTTGAGGTTTTTGCAGCGATGCCATGAAGGTATTGGTGGTGATACCACTGAGTCCAAGGGACATTTTGGTGTTGCAGAATTTTGGATGAGAATTTCATAAGCAAGCAGTGGTTCTGAACTTCAAGATTTTTAATGCCTAGACCACCAGTATCCTTAGGTTTGCAAATGTTTTTCCACGCGACTAGGCAGCTCACCCCCGTGCAAGTTGCCTCGTTCGACCAGAAGAACACCCTCCGAATGGCGTCAATTTTGGCTATGATCGACTTAGGTAGTCGAAAGATGGACATGAAATAAACTGTTAAAGAGTCTAGGACCGCAGTCAGCAGGGTCAGACGTGCACCCCGTGAGAGCAGGCAGTGTTGTAGACATAGACCTAGGGTAGGGTAATAGGCCTGACCTATATGCCCTACCTAGAGTCTTGTCCTAAATACTAAGAAGTTCAAGAATCAGAAGCATAGGACCAGCAAAGGTGTAAAGCGAAGTCCACTCGACCTATCAATCACTCGACGACCTCTCTTACCCAGGTCAGTCGACCACCAAACGACTCGACATACCAGAAGACCTAAAGCCGCTCTGCACAGCAACGGTCAAGCATTCATTCTCATACTTAATGACCATTTGTAGCACTTTAATATAGACGTTACCTCTAATGCCCCTCTTAATGTATATTGAACCCTGTGTAACGGAGGGGAGCTGGGGTCCTGGCGTACTCTATATAAGCCACCCCCCTCCTCTGGGACAAGGGTTCGCACCTTTGTAATTCACACACACATAATCCAGTCGACCGCCTCCGGGCTCCGAGACGTAGGGCTATTACTCCCTCCGAGAAGGGCCTGAACTCGTAAACCTCGTGTGTCTACAACTACTCCATAGCTAGGATCTTGCCTCTCCA
Organism: Triticum aestivum; assembly: GCF_018294505.1. NCBI lineage: Eukaryota > Viridiplantae > Streptophyta > Magnoliopsida > Poales > Poaceae > Triticum > Triticum aestivum. The sequence continues at coordinate 77,920,838 of NC_057809.1, forward strand.
TTCCTACCCCTCTACACTACTGTCAGACTTAGAACCACGACAGTTGGCGCCCACCTTGGGGCAGGTGTCCTAGCGACTTGTTGGAGAAGTTGCGATTTTTCCGATCCCCTTCATCATGGTTTCAGGCGGTGTTTTGGTAGAGGGCCGCGAGATCCGTCTCGGCGCGCTCACGTTCATCCCCGACGTCTCCGCTTGGCTTCAGGAGGCTCCGCTCGACATCGACGCGCTCCCTGTCCGCGGGGCAACGCACTTTCGCGCGTGCGTCCGCGGCGTCCTCTTGCGGCAACCGTCGACCCATTATCGGTCGGCCGCTGTGTTGTCCTCCCTCCCTGTTTCCCTCCGGCACAAGTGTTCCGGTCGGTCGAGGCTTCAGTGGTGGGTGAGACACTCGGTGGCACGCCAGTCGGCCACCCCTCAAGTCGCGGCGATCGAGCCCGACAAGTCTCTCTACGGCCTGTTCGACCTGTCGACTCGCTGCCCAGAGACTACATCCGAGTGCGACAGTAGTGATCCAGCGGCGGAGGTTCCGATGGTCGATGGACCGCGCAGTCCTCCCGGTTTTCTCTGCACCGACGGAGGAGCCGGCGGAGGCGATCCGTCGCATGCCCATGAAGAGTATCACCCCGAGCCCCTCACGTCGCTGCAAAGAGAAGAACTTTGCCGCCGGAACATGGATGCGCTGCACACTCCTATCGTTGGAGAAACCCCCAACGCCCGTGCCTTAGAGAACGCGCGCTTGGCCAACTTGGCTGAGCGCACTCAACTGAATAACCTCCAGCAAGCACTCGACGAGCAAGCACGACAACGGGTTCCAGAATCCAGTCGACGTCAGCTCTTTCCGCCACCGACTCAGGTATATCAAACTCCGATTCAGAATTTAGCAGCTGCAGCCCGTATAGCAGAGTTGATTCAGCCTTCTCAGTCAGAGGCTGGTAGAGGCCTGTTACAGATCAGAGCATTACTCCGGGTGGCAGGAGATCAGAATTCAGCTGTATCTCAGTCGCGAAATAGGATCCACAGCAGATCCATCGCTTCAGATACAGTCCAGTCGGCCCACAGCCCAAGGTCGCCCCCGAGACGTGAGGGACGTGGGGACCGGCATGATCAGTACAGGAACCGTGAGCAGTATGATCACCGACTCGATCGTGATGATTGACGTCGAGTGCCCACCCCTCCTCCAAGGAGTGGATCGTACGTGCCTCGGCAGCAGGATGACAGATGCCCTCACAGTGTTGGGCGAAGGATTCCGGTCGACCCCAGGGAACCAGGATTTGATGCGAGATCTATTCTCGTTCAGGGTTTAGTCGACAGGAACAGAGCTCACCGAGAAGGTAATGACAGAGATGTACCCACCAGCAGCAGAGTACACGTTTCAGGACCAGAGTGCTTCAGCAGAGCCATCAGGGTCGCGGTGATTCCTCCCAACTTCAGGTTGGCGACTGGATTCAGTAAGTTCACTGGTGAGTCCAAGCCTGATACCTGGCTTGAGGACTACCGAGTGGCTGTTCAGATTGGCGGCGGCAACAATGAAGTGGCCATGAAACACCTGCCTCTTATGTTGGAGGGCTCGGCCAGAGCTGGCTGAATCAGTTAGCACCCAGCAGCATTTACACTTGGGAAGATCTTGCCCGAGTGTTTGTCAGAACATTTGAAGGAACTTGCAAGCGACCAGCAGGGTTGACAGAGCTGCAATCTTGTGTGCATAAGCCGAATGAAACTTTGAGAGCTTACATCCAGAGATGGATCACATTGCATCACACGGTAGAGAACATATCTGGTCACCAAGCAGTCTGTGCCTTCAAGGAAGGCGTTAAGTACAGAGAGTTGAACCTGAAATTCGGTCGAACCGGTGTAGGATCGGAAGTATGTCTAGAGGGGGGTGATTAGACTACTTGACCAAATAAAAATCTAGCCGTTTCCCAATTTTAGTTCTTGGAAGATTTTAGCTATCTTAGCACAAGTCAATCAATCTTCACAAAATTTAAGCAAGCATGCAAAAGAGTATATGATCAGTGGAAAGTAAAGCATGCAACTTGCAAGAATGCAAAGGGAAGGGTTTGGAGGATTCAAACGCAATTGGAGACACGGATATTTTGGCGTGGTTCCGATAGGTGGTGCTATCGTACATCCACGTTGATGGAGACTTCAACCCACGGAGGGTAACGGTTGCGCGAGTCCACGGAGGGCTCCACCCACGAAGGGTCCACGAAGAAGCAACCTTGTCTATTCCATCACGGCTGTCACCCACGAAGGACTTGCCTCACTAGCGGTAGATCTTCAGGAAGTAGGCGATCTCCTTGCCCTTACAAACTCCTTGGTTCAACTCCACAATCTTGTCCGAGGCTCCCAAGTGACACCTAGCCAATCTAGGAGACACCACTCTCCAAGAAGTAACAAATGGTGTGTTGATAATGAACTCCTTGCTCCTGTGCTTCAAATGATAGTCTTCCCAACACTCAACTCTCTCTCACAGGATTTGGATTTGGTGGAAAGAAGATTTGAGTGGAAAGCAACTTGGGAAGGCTAGAGATCAAGATTCATATGGTAGGAATGGAATATCTTGAGCTCAACACAAGTGTAGGTGGTTCTCTCTCAGAAAATGTGTATTGGAAGTGTAGATGTGTTCTGATGGCTCTCTCCACGAATGAAGAGTGGGTGGAGGGGTATATATAGCCTCCACACAAAATCTAACTGTTACACACAATCTGCCAAACTCGGTGGGACCGAATTGTTAAACTCGGTCGGACCGATTTAGCAAACCTAGTGACCGTTAGGATTTTCGATGGGACTGAGATGCAACTCGAGAGGACCGATATGGTTAGGGTTTGGGCATAACGTAATCTCGGTGTGACCGATTACACAAACTTTGTGGGACCGATTTTGGTAATAAGCTAACCAGAGAGTTGGTCAGGTAAACTCGGTGGGACCGATTCGCTCTTTTCGGTGAGACCGAAATGTTACGAAAAGGAAACAGTGAGTTTACATTGCAATCTCGGTGGGACCGATCGCTCACTTCGATTAGACCGAAACGTTATAAAGGGAAACAGAGAAATTGCAATCCCATCTCGGTGAGACCGAGATCCCTATCAGTGAGACCGAATTGCTAGGGTTTGTGGCAGTGGCTATGACAAGTGGAACTCGGTGGCGCCGGATAGAAAGAATCGGTGAGGCCAAGTTTGATTTTTGGCTTAGGTCAAAAGTGGATGTGGGAAGATAGTTGAGGGTTTTGGAGCATATCACTAAGCACATGAAGCAAGAGGCTCATTAAGCAACACCTCATCCCTCCTTGATAGTATTGGCTTGTCCTATAGACTCAATGTGATCTTGGATCACTAAAATATAAAATGTAGAGTCTTGATATTGAAGTTTGAGCCAATCCTTTGTCCTTATAATTTTGAGGGATCCACTTTCCTCATCCATGCCTGCCATCCATTGAGCTTTTCCAAAAATATTAATCTTGGAATAATGTTAGCTCAATGAGCTATATGTTGTTAGGAATTACCAAAACCACCCAGGGATAGTTGCACTTTCAATCTCCCCCTTTTTGGTAACTGATGACAACATATAGATCAAAGCTTCGACAAATGATAATAAGAATGAAATATATCATTGCTTTGAGAGGTATGTGATAAGAAAGAGCTCTCCCTAAATTTGTGCATATTTTAAGATTTGCTTTGGACTGCAAATGCACAATTGAGTTAGGATCATGGGTTACTCTTCCATGTCACATACATCTTGGTGGAGCGCTCAAAATGATAAGAATTAAATACATGCACTCATCACCAAGCAAAGTGAATGATCAAAATAAGAATAAACTGATAATAACATCCAACAAGCATTAAGTGTAGCTTATGATCAAACACATGATCATCAATGTCTCACAGATTAAGACATAGTATCTCAAGCACTCAAAAGCAAATAAAGTTTCAACCAAGAAGACAAGAGAGAACAAATGCAAACTATCTCTCTCTCGAAGCCTATGATCTATACATTTGTCTCCCCCTTTGGCAACAAGTTACCAAAAAGTTCATAGAAAATGCATAGCACTAAACGACTCTCAGGCTTGGTCTTCAGTTGGTGGAGTCCGGATGACTCCAAGGACGAAGGCTTCAGTAGAAGTGGTTGGAGCTACTGGGGTAGGAGCTGGAGCTGGTGGAACTGAGGCTGTAGCTGGTACAGAAGTAGTGGCTCTGGTGTCAGGAACTGTCACTGTAGATGATCTCTAAGCTCTGGGCACTCTGGCAAATGCATCAGTTGTGATCTTGCCCTTCCTCTCCTGCATATCATCCTGTAATTGCTCCACGGCAGACTGAATCTCAGTTGCTTTCACATCTAGGTCATAGAACTTTTGTTCCATGATTCTTTCCAGGCTCTCTTGGTTTCGAGTCAGGGTGGCCAGTCCTTTCTCAATTCTCAGAGTGGATGCTATCAGGTAACTGAGCTGCTCCTGCTTGTTCTTCAAGAAGTACTCAGATGCCTCCTCTTGAGTTGGCATCTTGGCAGCTTTCTCCATTTTTGCCTTCTCCTTCTTTGCTTGTGCATGTGCAGATGATGGTTCATTCTCATTCATGACAACTTGATTGTCCTCAAAATCTGGATGGATGGGCAGGTGTTCCTTATCCAGCAGGTATGTGCCTGTGCCCATCTTTGAGTTAATCAACTCCTGAATTTGTGGGGCATATCCACAGCTCCTCTTCTGATCAGCTGCTGTCCTCTTAATGGTTTCTACCATGAGGCTCATCACTTTGAATTTCTGTGGCACATCAAATATGTGAAGCAAGTTTATTGCATGGCCTCTGATCATTTTTTGATCACCTGACTTGGGCAAGAGAGTGTGCCTTAGAATCCAGTTGATAGTAGGCAGCCCTGACAGAAGGAAGTGCACTGAGCCAAACTTGAAGGTTTCAAGTTCTTTGTTTGGGATCTCCTTGTACATATTTGACATGGAATTGTGATCCATCTTCTTCTTGGCATAGATGTCCAAGTCATCTTCCTGCTCTTCTGGGGCATTGATCAGTTGTGCCCATTCAGCAACTGTAGACTGATATCTAGTGCCTTCTGACATCCAAACTATCCTGCCATCTGGATAGAAATGTGCTGTGGAGTAGAATTGCATAATGAGCTCCTCCTTCCACTTTGTGAGCTTTTGCCCAACAAAGTCTGCAACTCCACAAGCACTGAAGCTGTCATACACTCCAGGATAGTGTTCTTCATTCTCCTTGATATATTCCCAGTCAACCCATCTCATGTCACACACTATGGGCTTCTTATCCAGCAGCACTGTCTCATAGAAGTCTTGTTGTTCCTTGGTGTGAAACCTGTAATCCACAGCAGTTCTTCTCCTTGAAGCATATGGATCTGCTTCTCTCCACTTCTTCAGCCCTGAATCCCTTCTAATTTTCATGTCCTCGGCCACAGGATGAGCATCATTGTGGTCTGGGATCTTGGGCTTGACCTTCCTGAGCACTTGTCCTTCTTCTTCTTCAGCAATATCAGGCACTGGGGCCTTGTTCTTTTCAGTAGTAGATATATTCCTGGTGTTCCTCTTAGGTGCACTCTTGGGCTTGGAGGCAGCTTTGGGTGCTTCCTTGGGCTTAGATGAAGTAGCCCCTGTCCTTATGGCATCACCCATAAGCTTCCGTGCCTTGGGTGCTGGTGCAGCAACCTCTTCTTCTTCTTCTCCCTCAGAGTCTCTCCTCATGGAGGGTTTGCCAAGAACTCTGGCAGTAGTGGTTCTGGCTCTCTTCTTCTTCTTATCTTGGCCACTTGCTTCCTCTTCAGATTCCATGGTAAACTTCATGGTTTCTTCAGTTACAGCCTTCCTAGGCTTAGAAGTAGGAACTCTCCTTGCAGGTGCCTTTTTATGCATTCCAGGCTTGATGGCTGCAGCTGACCCATATTCTTTCTTGAGCACCTTCTTCTTAGATGTGGCTTCCTCCTCTGCCACATAGTCCTATCCTCTGATTCAGAAGTTTTCTTCTTGCTATCTCTAGTGGCAGCCTTAGGCAAGTTGCTTGGGGTGCTCCTGCTACCCTCATCAGAGCTGCTAAAGGGACTAGTGCCCTCACTCATATGAACCTGCTCCTCAGATTTGTTCTGGCTGTCACTCTGATCAGACATGTTGCAAACTCTGACTGCTGACCCTGTGAATAGATTATAGATGAGATAGAGTGGATGAGCATCACAAAATGGAGAGATTTTTGCAAAAGAATGAGCCAAAAACTTAGTTTTAGTTTCCCACAGAAAGCATTTTGGATCAACCGATTTTCAAAATCGATGATACCGAAGCAGCTTTTGGAACCTAAACTAGTGAACTCGGTCAGACCGAGTCACAGTTCGGTGGCACCGAGACTGCTAGGGTTTCACAAAGTCCTGAACTCAGTCTCACCGATTTGTAATTCTCGGTCAGACCGAGAACCACTCATGCAATGGCAGTGGCCGAATCGGTGGAACCGAGTTCTGCAACCCGATGGGTCCGAGATGGTTTCGGTGGAAACCTAAACCTAAAATTTTGAATCACAACTATTCTACGGATTGATTTGACTGGATAGGAGTGTTTCAATTGTAGCAAGAATCATAATGAACACAATGTGCTAGGAATCAGACGGGGATAGCACTGTGATCGAGTCCATACCCTAGTTCGGCGATGGACTCGCTACGGTGGCAACGGCGGAGGCGAAATCCGTTGACGGCGGCGGAGACCAGCGACAGGAGGCGGCTGGCGACAAGGAGGACGATCCGGAGACCCAGGAGGCAGAGCGAGCTATGCGCGGGCGAAGAGGTTTCGGAGAAATTTCCAAAATTTTGCCCGTGAGTATATATAGCCGACCCTGTCGGTGTGACCGAGTGGAACAACTCGGTGGCACCGAGATGCATAACTGTTGACAGTTATAGCAACTCGGTGTGACCGAAAAGTTCAAATCGGTTGCACCGAGGTGAAAACCTAGATCGACTTAGTGATCTCGGTATGACCGAAATGAAGGAATCGGTCAGACCGAAAAGCACAAAGAAGTTTTGCAAGTTTAAGTCTATGACAAATCGGGGACTCCGAGTGCTCCTCACACAGAGTGGTTTGAATCTGACTTGATCAAATTTTGTGATGTAGCATGAATAGAGTTTGAGACGAGAAAAGCATAGATAGCTAGAGAGGGTTCTTAGGCATTCTTGTCCATCCACTTGGCAAAGAAAAGAAAACCAATCAATCAAAACAACAAGTGGATGTCCTCGAATGAGTAAAATATGCAACCAACATGCTCACATAATAAAATGGCAATTGAAATATGTGGCAAAGCATGCACAACCAATTCTAGCATCTATCAAGCAATTGGCGATGACTAGGTCATCTATATATGAGTATATTAACTTAGGAGTCAAATGAGAACATTTGATCATAGGTCATACTCATCGTTTAAGCACAAGTGGGGTTACCACTTTTACATAAAGCATTGTTGTGTTCACACCATTAGAGTTGCTTTAGCTCAAGTCTTAGAGTAAAGCTCCCCCTAGATGTGATATCCCCCCTAAGAGGGATGAACTAACCTTGGGATTTGTCGATGATGACTTCATGTAGATGTTGAAGATGTGGATGCTCAATGTTGATGTAGATTAATTGGAGCTATCCATTGGAGTGAGTTGCACTTTCAATACCTACATGGGTTAGTCCCACTAGGAACAAGCAAGAATATCCATAGACATAGAGTGATGCACATACAAGATGATGTCTATGAGAGCTTTTAGGTTACCTTGTCCCTTGTCTTACCAACAAGAGGGTTTGTGACTCCTTGAACTAGTGCAATATGTGGAAGTTGATTGCACTTGTTCTTGCCAAAATGATAAGAGCGAAGTATGTTGGCAGAGTCACCCTCAAGAACTCTCTAGTTCTTCTTCTTTTGGATCCACACCATCTTGATGGGAATCCTTGGAGTTGTAGTTGTACTTGATGAAGTGGAACTTGAAGTAGTCTTGGGAATCCACTTGACTAAGGTCTTAGGAGCTTCTTCAAATGCATCAATTTCCTCTTGAAGCTTGTCCCTGCCTTTTTGCTTATAGTCTTGTGGTGGAAGATCATCTTGAGCTTGTGTCCCTTTGAAAGAAGTGGGATCATACTTCTCTTGTTGAGGAACAAACTTTGTCTTGGGGTATTGATCTTCTTCCCACTCAACTCCATTGGCATTGAACTTTCGTTCAAAACCAACACCTTGATTCTTCCGGTGCCTTCCTTGCTTGCGTACAATTTCCTCGAATTGCTTACTTCCGGCAAGGCTCTTGTAAACTCCTTTCTCTATAATTCCCTTCAATAGGCTATTTTCTTGCTCAAGTGTAACTTGGCTAAGAGAATCATTAGTGGAATCAAGAGAACTACTAGAAGCAACAATATTGGATTTAACATGATCATTGTTACTATTAGAGGAAGAATCTTTCTTGTTCTTGTTACTAGACTTGACTTGAGGCATGTAAGTGGATAAGAGTAAACGCTTGGCAATGTAAGAAGAACTTTTCTTACGAAGATCATCATTGATTGCTTTTAAGAACTCATGCTCTTGCTCAAGGTTGAGCTTTTCAAAGCGTAATTTCTCATGTGTCCTTAAAAGTTATCGATGATCTCCTAAGATAGTTTCATGAGCTAACTTAAGAGTGTTTAGTTCTTTAGTTAGAGACTCAATCTTCTCCTTATCATTGTCATTCGTTTTATCTTGATTAGCATGATTAATTGACGTTTCATCATAGTATTCATCACTAGAGTTGTCAACAAGTAAATCATCATCACCTAACAAGTCATCTTCATCACTATTGAAATCAACATACTCGGGATGTGATACCTTTAGGCCTTTAGCCATGAAGCATGTTCCAACTTCTTCATTTGGTGAGTCAAATATGTCATAGGAGTTGGTTGACACAAGTGCTAGACCGGCAACACCTTCATCTTGAGTATATTCAGAATCGGAGTGATAGCTTCTCTCGGAGTGGTTGTCGGAGTCGGAGTCGGATACCCATTCACCAACATGAGCTTGATGTCTTTGTTTTGTGTAGCTCCTTGATGACTTGTCCTTTCTTTCCAAATCCTTGCTTCTCCGTGAATGTCTTCGTTCATAATGATCATCTCTACTCCTTCTTTCTCTAGATGGTGATTCTTCTCTTCTACTTCTTCTTTTGGGAGAGTCTTCTCTTCTCTTGTAGGGAGCCGTACACTCATTGCAATAGTGTCCGGGCCTCCCACAATTGTAGCAGTTTCGCTCTCGACTAGAAGATCTTTTGTCATTGTAGGACCTTGACTTGGAGCTTCTATCTTTGCTTCTACTCTTGTAGAACTTGTTGAAGTTCTTCACCATTAAGCTCAATTCTTCATTGAAGGTTTGCTTTTCACTTGATGATGTGGGGGCTTCACATGAGGCTTTGTAAGCGCCACTTGATTTGTTGTGAAGTTCCTCTTTATCCTTGAGTGGCATCTCATGAGCAACAATTCTTCCAATGACTTCCGTTGGCTTGAGATCTTTGTAATTGGGCATCATTTGGATCAATGTGCACACGGTATCATATTTTCCATCCAAGGCTCTTAGGATCTTCTTGATGATGAATCTATCGGTCATCTCTTCACTCCCTAAGCCGGCAATCTCATTTGTGATAAGAGCAAGCCTAGAGTACATTTCAGCGACACCTTCACCATCCTTCATTTTGAACTTGTCAAGTTGACTTTGAAGCACATCCAATTTGGATTCCTTGACGGAGTCGGTACCTTCGTGCATATCAATCAAAGTATCCCAAATTTCCTTTGCATTCTCAAGACGGCTGATTTTGTTGAATTCTTCGGGGCACAATCCGTTGAAGAGGATATCACAAGCTTGAGCGTTGTATTGCAGCATCTTCAACTCTTCCGCGGTAGCTTCACGGTTTGGTTCTTTCCCATCAAAGAAGTCACCTTGCAAGCCAACACACACAATAGCCCAAACGGCAGGGTTATGTCCAAGAATATGCATTTTCATCTTATGCTTCCAACTAGCAAAATTAGTACCATCAAAGTAAGGACCTCTACGGTGATAATTTCCCTCGCTAGACGCCATACTCTCCTAGGTTGTGAAACCAAGGCTATGACCACCAAAAGCTATGGAAATCAAAGCAAATGGAGACCAAAGCTCTGATACCACTTGTAGGATCGGAAGTATGTCTAGAGGGGGGTGATTAGACAACTTGACCAAATAAAAATCTAGCCTTTTCCCAATTTTAGTTCTTGGCAGATTTTAGCTATCTTAGCACAAGTCAAGCAATCTCACACAATTCAAGCAAGCATGCAAAAGAGTATATGAGCAGCGGAAAGTAAAGCATGCAACTTGCAAGAATGTAAAGGGAAGGGTTTGGAGGATTCAAACGCAATTGGAGACACGGATGTTTTTGGCGTGGTTCCGATAGGTGGTGCTATCGTACATCCACGTTGATGGAGACTTCAACCCACGGAGGGTAACGGTTGCGCGAGTCCACGGAGGGCTCCACCCACGAAGGGTCCACGAAGAAGCAACCTTGTCAATTCCATCACGGCCGTCGCCCATGAAGGACTTGCCTCACTAGCGGTAGATCTTCACGAAGTAGGCGATCTCCTTTCCCTTACAAACTCCTTGGTTCAACTCCACAATCTTGTCGGAGGCTCCCAAGTGACACCTAGCCAATCTAGGAGACACCACTCTCCAAGCAGTAACAAATGGTGTGTTGATAATGAACTCCTTGCTCTTGTGCTGCAAATGATAGTCTCCCCAACACTCAACTCTCTCTCACAGGATTTGGATTTGGTGGAAAGAAGATTTGAGTGGAAAGCAACTTGGGAAGGCTAGAGATCAAGATTCATATGGTAGGAATGGAATATCTTGATCTCAACACAAGTGTAGGTGGTTCTCTCTCAGAACATGTGTATTGGAAGTGTAGATGTGTTCTGATGGCTCTCTCCACGAATGAAGAGTGGGTGGAGGGGTATATATAGCCTCCACACAAAATCTAACCGTTACACACAATCTGCCAAACTCGGTGGGACCGAATCATTAAACTCGGTCGGACCGATTTAGCAAACCTAGTGACCGTTAGGATTTTCGGTGGGACTGAGATGCAACTCGGTAGGACCGATATGGTTAGGGTTTGGGCATAACGTAATCTCGGTGTGACCGATTACACAAACTCAGTGGGACCGATTTTGGTAATAAGCTAACCAGAGAGTTGGCCAGGTAAACTCGATGGGACTGATTCGCTTTTTTCGGTGAGACCGAAATGTTACGAAAAGGAAACAGTGAGTTTACATTGCAATCTCGGTGGGACAGATCGCTCACTTCGATTAGACCGAAACATTACGAAGGGAAACAGAGAAATTGCAATCCCATCTCGGTGAGACCGAGATCCCTATCGGTGAGACCGAATTGCTAGGGTTTGTGGCAGTGGCTATGACAAGTGAAACTCGGTGGCGCCGGATAGAAAGAATCGGTGAGGCCAAGTTTGATTTTTGGCTTAGGTCAAAAGTGGATGTGGGAAGATAGTTGAGGCTTTTGGAGCATATCACTAAGCACATGAAGCAAGAGGTTCATTAAGCAACACCTCGTCCCTCCTTGATAGTATTGGCTTGTCCTATAGACTCAATGTGATCTTGGATCACTAAAATATAAAATGTAGAGTCTTGATATTGAAGTTTGAGCCAATCCTTTGTCCTTATAATTTTGAGGGATCCACTTTCCTCATCCATGCCATGCCATCCATTGAGCTTTTCCTGAAATATTTATCTTGGAATAATGTTAGCTCGATGAGCTATATGTTGTTAGGAATTACCAAAACCACCCAGGGATAGTTGCACTTTCAACCGGAGACATGTCTCTGAGTCGAATGATGGAGATTGCCACCAAGTATGCCAATGGTGAAGAAGAGGATCGACTCCGGAGCGGTAAGCACAAGTCAGTCGCCCACGAAACCAGAGGAGGGAATTCCAGTCGGAAGCAGAAGCGAAAAGCTGAGCCAGCTGCTCCGGGAGAAGCCTTGGCCGTGACTCAAGGAAAGTTTAAGGGGAAGCCCAAAGGGCCTTGGAACCCTAAGAAAGTGAAAGACCAAGACGGAAATGATGTGTTGGATCTGCCATGCCACATTCACACAAAGAAAGATGAAGAGGGTAAACTCATTTACCCGAAACATACCACTCGACACTGTCGGCTCTTGATCCAGCAGTTCCAAGGGAAGCAGCCCAAAGATAAGGAAAAGGAGTTGGACAAAGTTGAGTACAAGGAAGATAGTGATGATGGATACCCCCAGGTCAATTCCACCCTGATGATTTTTTCTGATGTTGAAAGTAAAAGTCGACTGAAAGTTATCAATCGAGAAGTGAATATGGTTGCTCCGGCGACGCCCAGTTATTTGAGATGGTCTCAGACTGCCATCACATTCGACCAGTCTGATCACCCAACGTACATTGCCACCCCTGGTAGGCAAGCTTTGGTGGTCGATCCAGTTGTCGAAGGCACTCGACTGACCAAAGTGTTGATGGATGGAGGCAGCGGCTTGAATATATTGTATGCAGAGACGTTGAAAGGGATGGGCATTCTGATGTCCAGACTTAGTACCAGCAACATGAGTTTCCATGGAGTCATTCCTGGAAAGAAGGCTGAGTCACTCGGCCAAATCACTCTTGATGTGGTTTTCGGTGACTCCAAGAATTACCGCAAAGAAAAGTTGATGTTTGAAGTTGTGGATTTCTAGAGTGCTTATCACGCTATTTTGGGCAGGCCAGCTTATGCACGTTTCATGGCTCGACCATGTTATGTGTATCTCAAATTGAAGATGCCTGGTACCAAAGGTGTGATCACTATTACTAGCAATCGGAAGAAGGCGGAAGAGTGCTTTCAGAAAGGCTCAAAGATCGCCGATGCACAGATGGCAGTGGTAGAGCTGCAGGAATACCAGAAAACGGCAGACCCGAGTGATTTGTTGCGAGCTAAGAAGCCCGCCACGGAATCAGCGTTTCAGTCGTCCGGTGAGACAAAGCCGATTCATATTCACCCGACCGATCCCAATGCTGCTCCGACCCATATCTCGACAACACTCGACTCCAAATAGGAAGAAGCGCTCATCCAGTTCCTCCATGAGAACTGGGACATCTTCGCATGGAAGCCTTCTGACATGCCAGGTGTTCCCAGGGGGCTGGCTGAGCACCGTCTACGAGTCGACCCAAAATTGAAACCTGTCAAAGAACATCTTCGGCGGTCCGCCGTCTAGAAGAGAAAGGCCATTGGTGAGGAGGTGGCTCGGCTCTTAGCAGCGGAGTTCATCCAAGAGATATACCACTCCGAGTGGCTCGCCAATGTTGTCATGGTCCCCAAGAAGGACAAGTCACTCCGCATGTGCATTGACTTCAAACATATCAATCAGGCCTGCCCAAAAGATCATTTTCCTCTCCCCCGCATCGACCAGATAGTCGACTCGACTGCGGGATGTGAGTGCCTGTCTTTTTTAGACGCCTATTCTGGTTACCATCATATCCGTCTGTATGGAACCGACGAGATCAAAACAGCTTTTATCACTCCACTCGGGTGCTTCTGTTATGTTACCATGCCATTCGGCCTCAAGAATGTCGGATCCACGTTCATGAGGATGATTCAGAAGTGTTTGCTCACTCAAATCAGTCGGAATGTGGAAGCATACATGGACGATATTGTGGTCAAGTCACGGAATGGGTCCGACCTGCTGACTGACCTTGCTGAAACCTTTGCCAACCTCAGGAGGTATGATATCAAGCTTAATCCATCAAAGTGCACATTCGGAGTTCCTGGCGGGAAGTTGCTCAGTTTTCTCGTTTCCGAACGAGGAATCGATGCCAACCCAGAAAAAGTTAGTACTATACTCCGAATGAAGCGCCCTGTGCGCGTGCACGATGTCCAGAAGCTTACTGGTTGCTTGGCCGCTTTAAGTCGATTCATTTCTCGTCTCGGTGAAAAGGCGTTGCCTCTTTACCGACTGATGAAGAAGTCAGATAAGTTCGCGTGGACTCCTGAAGCTGATGCAGCGTTTGTAGAGCTAAAAGCCCTACTCTCCACCCAGCCGGTGCTTGCTGCCCCAATCAGCAAAGAGCCTTTGTTGCTTTACATTGCAGCCACAGGACAAGTTGTCAGTACAGTACTTACGGTCGAGCGGGAAGAAGAGGGAAAGGCCTTTAAAGTTCAGCGCCCAGTATATTATGTTTCTGAAGTTTTGACTCCATCAAAGCAAAGATATCCTCATTATCAGAAGCTTGTATATGGGATTTATATGACCACAAAGAAGGTTGCTCCTTACTTCTCTGATCATTCCATTACAGTCGTCAGCGACGCTCCATTGTCAGAGATTCTGCACAACAGAGATGCAACTGGTCGAGTGGCAAAATGGGCGATTGAACTCCTTCCCCTAGATATCAAGTTTGAGGCAAAGAAAGCTATGAAGTCCCAAGCAATAGCAGATTTCGTCGCCGAGTGGATTGAACAGCAACTGCCGACTCAAGTTCACTCGGAGCACTGGCCCATGTTCTTCGACGGTTCTAAGATGCTGAATGGTTCTGGTGTTGGGGTAGTATTGGTTTCCACCCGAGGAGATAAGCTCAGATAAGTTCTCCAAATCCACTTTGATTCCTCCAATAATGAAGCAGAATATGAAGCACTTTTGTATGGGTTGCGCATGGCCATTTCACTCGGCGTCTGTCGCCTCATGGTCTATGGCGACTCGGATTTGGTGGTTAATCAAGTGATGAAGGAGTGGGACATCAGAAGTCCAGCTATGACTGGTTATTGCAATGCACTGAGAAAGCTAGAGAAGAAATTCGAGGGGTTAGAGCTTCATCACATACCCCGACTGAAAAATCAAGCGGTTGATGATTTCGCAAAAATAGGTTCCAAGAGAGAAGCCATTCCCAGCAATGTGTTTTTGGAACACATCCACACGCCATCAGTTCAGGAGGATCCTTTCACTGAAGAAGCCCCGCAGCCAAAAAGTGCCACGGATCCGACTGAAGTTGAGGTTCCAGCAGTGGTCGACCTGATCATGGAAGTTTTGGTCATCACTCCCGACTGGATGGTGCCGTACATCGCGTACATCCTAAGGAAAGAGCTCCCAGAAGACGAAGAAGAGGCTCGATAGATCGTCCGTCGATCCAAGGCCTTTACCGTCATAAAGGGACAGTTGTATAGAGAAAGCGCGACTGGAGTCAGCCATATGCCCTACCTAGAGTCTTGTCCTAAATACTAAGAAGTTCAAGAATCAGAAGCAGAGGACCAGCAAAGGTGTCGAGCAAAGTCCACTCGACCAATCAATCACTCGACGACCTCTCTTACCCAGGTCACTCGACCACCAAACCACTCGACATACCAGAAGACCTAAAGCCGCTCTGCGCAGCAACGGTCAAGCATCCATTCTCATACTTAATGACCATTTGTAGCACTTTAATATAGACATTACCTGTAATGCCCCCTCTTAATGTATATTGAACCCTGTGTAACGGAGGGGAGCTGGGGTCCTGGCGTACTCTATATAAGCCACCCCCCTCCTCTGGGACAAGGGTTCGCACCTTTGTAATTCACACACACATAATCCAGTCGACCGCCTCCGGGCTCCGAGACGTAGGGCTATTACTTCCTCCGAGAAGGGCCTGAACTCGTAAACCTCGTGTGTCTACAACTACTCCATAGCTAGGATCTTGCCTCTCCATTCCTACCCCCCCTACACTACTGTCAGACTTAGAACCACGACAGGCGAGCCACCCAACCGAAGAGAAATTTTTTAAAGCTGTCTATGATCCGATCGAAAGTTGTGAGTGGCAGTTTGGTGGGGGAGAGGGGTAGACCTAGATAAATTAACGGAAAGGAGGATAAGGAACATCCAATAGCTGCGGCAATGTTGTTTTGCATGGATGAGTCGGTGGCTATGCTGAGAAGAGCCGTTTTTTGAAAGTTGATGACCAGCCCCGTTGCAAGGGAGAAATCATGAAGGTTTTTTTAGGGTTCTGGAGGCGGCATGGCCAGCAGCAGCAATTATTAGGGTATCATCAGCGTATTGAAGTGTCACGGGTGGTTCGTTTGGTCGTAGCGGGTGGCAAAGAACGTTGGTTTGAAAAGCGTTGGCGATCAGTCTTTGAAGGACGTCTGCAACGATGATGAACAAGTACGGCGAGAAGGGGTCACCTTGGCGGAGGCCACATCTACATTGTATCCAGGACCCCGGAACACCATTTAAAAGAATAGTCGTTTTCCCAGTGAGCAGGATGTTTTGGACCCATGAACAGAAAATGGTAGGAAAACCGCAGGCTTGTAGGATTTGTATGAGGGAGGACCAGCATATGGAGTCAAAGGCTTTCCTGAAGTCGAGCTTGAAGACCATGGTCGGAGCTTTACGTGTGTGGCATGCACTGAGGATATCAGCAGCATACATGAAATTTTCAGCAATGTTACGTCCATGTAGGAAGCCCGTTTGATCATAATGAATGAGCAGTGGGATGAGAGGTTTAACTCATTTGTGAGGACTTTGGCAACTGCTTTTGGCGCGCAGTTGTGGAGAGAGATGGGTCTAAACACATCAGGAGATGTTGGCGCCTGGGTTTTTGGAAGGAGTACCATGAAAGCACGGTTGAAGCAGTCGAGAGAAACAATTTGATCGTGGAAGGCAGAGAAGAATGGTAGGATGGATTGTTTGATATCATTCCAAAATTTTCTGAAGAAGATGGGTCCAAAGTCGTCCGGTCCAGGGCTAGCGTTGGCGTTCATGGAGAGAAAAGCTTGGTGGATTTCGTCATGAGAGAAAGGTTGTGCAAGATCACGGAGCTGGGGGAGGGGAGAGGGATATACTTGTAGTAGACTGAAATTCCATGTTGCATATTTTGTGGTCCCGATTAGTTGTTGGAAATAATCTTTTAAGATGTCAGCTTTTTGTTCGTGCAGGAAAACTTCAGAAGTGTTGTGTATAAGCAGGAATTTTGTTTGATGGCCGAGGCGTGGAAGAGTCGAGTGTTCTCGTCACCGTCAACGGCGACCCTGATCTTACCCCTCTGTTTCCAAAAAGCAATTTTTTGTTTGATGGCACGTTGTAGTAGGTTGGAAAGCGTAAGCCTAAGTTTTTGTTCGAGCGGGAAGAGAGGAGCGAATTCCTCGTTTAGGTCAAGGGCCTGGATAGCCAGTTTGCAATTTGTTTCCCGTTGGTAGATGGGTTGCAGTGTTTTGGCCCAAGATTTTAGGGCCGATCGTGTACCTTTAATGTTTTGAGCGAGAGAAGCAGCTGGGTCTGCGGGGAGCCCATTATGGCGCTGTGGGTTGGGCTGCCAGCAGTCGCGTACTAAGTTTGAACAGGCTGGGAATGAAGTCCAGAAGCATTCAAATCGAAAAAGGCGGGAAGATGGGACGGACGTGGATATAGTGACGAGGAGTGGAACATGATCAGAAACAAACCTAGTGAGAGAGGTGAGGTGCGAGTTGGGGAAAAGAGCATCCCAAGATAGGTTGATCAGAACCCTATCTAGACGTATTAGCGTAGGAGACAGTCTTTTATTTGACCAAGTGAATTCCCTATCAAGGAGTGGGAGCTCTAAGAGAGCAAGTTGATCAATGGTGTCATTGAAGGCGTCGGCCTCCGATCGTCGGAAGTTGTTGTTGTTGCGTTCATTGGGGAATCGAGTAAGGTTGAAGTCACCTATTAGGAGTCAGGGGGATTGAGATGTGGTTCGATCTGTTTGAGTTCGTCTAGGAATACTAGATTTAGATCTCTTTGCAAGGGGGCGTAGACGTTTGTGATGAAGATGTTGTGTGGTGATGCAAGACATGATAGAGTTAAGGTAGATGTGAAACGCTTATGTTGACAATTGAGAAGCGTGAGTTAGTAGCCGAAAGAATGTCGCCCGCGGATCCGATTGCGTCTAGGTGGTTGTTAGAGTCAAGGAAGCGTGGCAAGATCGATTATAGTTTGATTGTATCTGGTTTTCGTCATTTGGTTTCTTGAAGAAGGGCTATTGATGGGCGCAAGAGATTGATTTCAGAGAACACATTGGCACACTTGTCATTATCTCCTAACCCACGAACATTCTAGGACACGATAGAGTAGGTAGCATTTTTCATAATGGAAACTAAACTGGCACCGTACATAGGGGTAGTGACCCGACATACAACCATTTCGGGCCAAGATACAGTACGATAAACTGACAGAAGTAGGCGTGAGCACCATTACAACTAGATTCATCCTAACATAGCAACTACGAGGCGGTGCGAGACACCGGATACAAGGCCAGAATTGGCCACCACACGAGTGGCCGATGAGAAGAGAGCACATCATGGCGATCCCAGGCCACCGGAGCCCAAAGCGATGTCCGCCACCATCTCCGGCGTGGTGCCGCAGGCAGCAGCAACGGCAGCAAGGTCCCCAGGCGAGGCGGGACCATGAGCAGAGCCATCGATGAGCCAAGAGTGATTGCAGAGACGAGCATGGATTAGGGCGTTGGAGAGATCTTTCGAAGCAGCGGATAGGTCCAGCTTCTTTGCCTTGGAGCGCATGGCCTTGGTGGTCATGGAAGAGTAGATAGGCGGCTCGATTTTGGCCAGCCAAGCGCTGCGCCTGGCCTTGATGCCGGAGTCGGCAGCCATCTTGGCACGCCTGCTAATGCGCCTGGCAAGGCACTCGTGTGTAGGCTCCGCAGGCAAGTCCATTGGCTGGAGGGCAGGAAGCACAGGCGATGGCAGTGCTGGAGGGGCAGGTGGGAAGGGTGGAGGAGATGGTGTAGGTGGCAGCGGAGGTGGAGAGGGGGGAGCTGGCAGGGCGTGCATGGCGTGATCGAGCAAGCTCTAGGGCTGGAGAGGGGGAGCGTGCGGGAGGAGTCCATGGAGCATGGACAAGCATGGCGACAGGCATGCCGTCAGCCATGACAGCAAGGATCGGGATGCCGTCGAGAGGCCTGGCTGCAGAAGGAGATGGAGGAGGGCCCGAGGGTGACTCCGGCGTGCATGCAAAAGGGAACATAGCCGTGGCAATGTTTCTGATGTGAGTAATGGTGGAGGGTGAAAGGCGTGGGTTTGATATCAGGGAGGAGAGGGAGCTGTCGTCCCCGTCCTCAGAGGAGAAGGGCGATGCCCCTAAGCCATGACGGAAGAGCGCGTGGCTCTCTAATTTGACAACGACAATGTCGTTGTCTGGTAGGCGCACCATGAGGCATGGGGGGAGGACGAAGTCGCGGGCAACCATGACAAGAGCGCGAACGCTAGAGTGGTCGCCCTGGAAGCAGTGCTTGAAGGAAATATGCCCTAGAGGCAATAATAAAGTTATTATTTATTTCCTTATATCATGATAAATGTTTATTATTCATGCTAGAATTGTATTAACCGGAAACATAATACGTGTGTTAATACATAGACAAACAGAGTGTCACTAGTATGCCTCTACTTGACTAGCTTGTTGATCAAAGATGGTTATGTTTCCTAGCCATAGACACGAGTTGTCATTTGATTAACGGGATCACATCATTAGGAGAATGATCTAATTGACATGACCCATTCCGTTAGCTTAGCACCCGATCGTTTAGTATGTTGCTATTGCTTTCTTCATGACTTATACATGTTCCTATGACTATGAGATTATGCAACTCCCGTTTGCCGGAAGAACACTTTGTGTGCTACCAAACGCCACAACGTAACTGGGTGATTATAAAGGAGCTCTACAGGTGTCTCCAAAGGTACATGTTGGGTTGGCGTATTTCAAGATTAGGATTTATCACTCCAATTGTCGGAGAGGTATCTCTGGGCCCTCTCGGTAATGCACATCACTTAAGCCTTGCAAGCATTGCAACTAATGAGTTAGTAGCAGGATGATGTATTACGGAATGAGTAAAGAGACTTGCCGGTAACGAGATTGAACTAGGTATTAAGATACCAACGATCGAATCTCGGGCAAGTAACATACCAATGACAAAGGGAACAACGTATGTTGTTATGCGGTCTGACCGATAAAGATCTTCGTAGAATATGTAGGAGCCAATATGAGCACCCAGGTTCTGCTATTGGTTACTGACCGGAGACGTGTCTCGGTCATGTCTAAATAGTTCTCGAACCCGTAGGGTCTGCACGCTTAACGTTACGATGATAGTTATATTATGAGTTTATATATTTTGATGTACCAAAGGTTGTTCGGAGTCCCGGATGTGATCACGGACATGACGAGGAGTCTCAAAATGGTCGAGACATAAAGATTGATATATTGGACGACTATATTCGGACACCGGAAGTGTTCTGGGTGATTTCAGAGAAAACTGGAGTGCCGGAGGGTTACCGGAACCCCCCCCCCCCGGAGAAGTAATGGGCCTTATGGGCCTTAGTTGAGAGAGAGGGGCAGCCAGAGTGGGCCGCACTCCCCCTCCCCCTCTGGTCCGAATTGGACTAGGAGAGGGGGGGCGGCGCCCCCCTTTCCTTCTCCCTCTCCCCCTTCCTTTCCCCCTCCTAGTAGGAGTAGGAAAGAGGGGAGTCCTACTCCTACTAGGAGGAGGACTCCTCCTCCTGGCGCGCCTAGCAAGGGCCGGCCGGCCTCCCCCCTTGCTCCTTTATATACGGGGGCAGGGGGCACCCTAGAAACACAACAATTGATCATTGATCTCTTAGCCGTGTGCGGTGCCCCCTCCACCATATTCCACATCGATATTACTGTAGCGGTGCTTAGGCGAAGCCCTGCGTCGGTAGAACATCAACATCGTCACCAGCCGTCGTGCTGACGAAACTCTCCCTCAACACTCGGCTAGATCGGAGTTCGAGGGACGTCATCGGGTTGAACGTGTGCTGAACTCGGAGGTGCCATGCGTTCGGTACTTGATCGGTCGGATCGTGAAGACGTACGACTACATCAACCGTGTTGTGATAACGCTTCCGCTTTCGGTCTATGAGGGTACGTGGACAACACTCTCCCCTCTTGTTGCTATGCATCACCATGATCTTGCGTGTGCGTAGGAAATTTTTTGAAATTACTACGTTCCCCAACAGTGGCATCCGAGCCTGGTTTTATGCATAGATGTTATATGCACGAGTAGAACACAAGTGAGTTGTGGGAGATACAAGTCATACTGCTTACCAGCATGTCATACTTTGGTTCGGCGGTATTGTTGGATGAAGCGGCCCGGACCGACATTACGCGTACGCTTACACGAGACTGGTTCTACCGACGTGCTTTGCACACAGGTGGCTGGCGGGTGTCAGTTTCTCCAACTTTAGTTGAACCGAGTGTGGCTACGCCCGGTCCTTGCGAAGATTAAAACAGCACCAACTTGACAAACTATCATTGTGGTTTTGATGCGTAGGTAAGAACAGTTCTTGCTAAGCCCGTAGCAGCCACGTAAAACTTGCAACAACAAAGTAGAGGACGTCTAACTTGTTTTTGCAGGGCATGTTGTGATGTGATATGGTCAAGACATGATGCTAAATTTTATTGTATGAGATAATCATGTTTTGTAGCCGAGTTATCGGCAGCTGGCAGGAGCCATATGGCTGTCGCTTTATTGTATGCAATGCAATCGCCCTGTAATGCTTTACTTTATCACTAAGCGGTAGAGATAGTCGTAGAAGCATAAGATTGGCGAGACAACAACGATGCTACGATGGAGATCAAGGTGTCGCGCCGGTGACGATGGTGATCATGGAGGTGCTTCGGAGATGGAGATCACAAGCACAAGATGATGATGGCCATATCATATCACTTATATTGATTGCATGTGATGTTTATCTTTTATACATCTTATCTTGCTTTGATTGACGGTAGCATTATAAGATGATCCCTCACTAAATTATCAAAGTATAAGTGTTCTCCCTGAGTATGCACCGTTGCGAAAGTTCTTCGTGCTGAGACACCACGTGATGATCGGGTGTGATAGGCTCTACGTTCAAATACAACGGGTGCAAAACAGTTGCACACGCGGAATAGTCAGGTTAAACTTGACGAGCCTAGCATATAACAGATATGGCCTCGGAACACGGAGATCGAAAGGTCGAGCGTGAATCATATAGTAGATATGATCAACATAGTGATGTTCACCATTGAAACTACTCCATCTCACGTGATGATCGGACATGGTTTAGTTGATTTGGATCACGTGATCACTTAGAGGATTAGAGGGATGTCTATCTAAGTGGGAGTTCTTTAGTAATATAATTAATTGAACTTAAATTTATCATGAACTTAGTACCTGATAGTATCTTGCTTGTCTGTATTGATTGTAGATAGATGGCCCGTGCTATTGTTCCATTGAATTTTAATGCATTCCTTGAGAAAGCAAAGTTGAAAGATGATGGTAGCAATTACACGGGCTGGGTCCGTAACTTGAGGATTATCATCATTGTTGCACAGAAGAATTACGTCCTGGAAGCACCGCTGGGTGCCAGGCCTGCTGCAGGAGCAACACCAGGTGTTATGAACGTCTGGCAGAGCAAAGCTGATGACTACTCGATAGTTCAGTGTGCCATGCTTTACGGCTTAGAACCAGGTCTTCAACGACGTTTTGAACGTCATGGAGCATATGAGATGTTCCAGGAGTTGAAGTTAATATTTCAAGCAAATGCCCGGATTGAGAGATATGAAGTCTCCAATAAGTTCTATAGCTGCAAGATGGAGGAGAATAGTTCTGTCAGTGAGCATATACTCAAGATGTCTGGGTATAATAATCACTTGATTCAACTGGGAGTTAATCTTCCGGATGATAGCATCATTGACAGAATTCTCCAATCACTACCACCAAGCTACAAGAGCTTCATGATGAACTATAATATGCAAGGGATGGATAAGACAATTCCCGAGCTCTTCGCAATGCTAAAGGCTGCGGAGGTAGAAATCAAGAAGGAGCATCAAGTGTTGATGGTCAACAAGACCACTAGTTTCAAGAAAAAGGGCAAAGGGAAGAATAAGGGGAACTTCAAGAAGAACAGCAAGCAAGTTGCTGCTCAAGAGAAGAAACCCAAGCCTGAACCTAAGCCTGAAACTGAGTGCTTCTACTGCAAGAAAACTGGTCACTGGAAGTGGAACTGCCCCAAGTATTTGGCGGATAAGAAGGATGGCAAGGTGAACAAAGGTATATGTGATATACATGTTATTGATGTGTAGCTTACTAATGCTCGCAGTAGCACCTGGGTATTTGATACTGGTTCTGTTGCTAATATTTGCAACTCGAAACAGGGGCTACGGATTAAGCGAAGATTGGCTAAGGACGAGGTGACGATGCGCGTGGGAAATGGTTCCAAAGTTGATGTGATCGCGGTCGGCACGCTACCTCTACATCTACCTTCGGGATTAGTATTAGACCTAAATAATTGTTATTTGGTGCCAGCGTTGAGCATGAACATTATATGTGGATCTTGTTTGATGCGAGACGGTTATTCATTTAAATCAGAGAATAATGGTTGTTCTATTTATATGAGTAATATCTTTTATGGTCATGCACCCTTGAAGAGTGGTCTATTCTTATTGAATCTCGATAGTAGTGACACACATATTCATAATGTTGAAGCCAAAAGATGCAGAGTTGATAATGATAGTGCAACTTATTTGTGGCACTGCCGTTTAGGTCATATCGGTGTAAAGCGCATGAAGAAACTCCATACTGATGGACTTTTGGAACCACTTGATTATGAATCACTTGGTACTTCCGAACCGTGTCTCATGGGCAAGATGACTAAAACACCGTTCTCCGGTACTATGAGAGAGCAACAGATTTGTTGGAAATCATACATACAGATGTATGTGGTCCGATGAATGTTGAGGCTCGTGGCGGATATCGTTATTTTCTCACCTTCACAGATGATTTAAGCAGATATGGGTATATCTACTTAATAAAGCATAAGCCTGAAACATTTGAAAAGTTCAAAGAATTTCAGAGTGAAGTTGAAAATCATCGTAACAAGAAAATAAAGTTTCTACGATCTGATTGTGGAGGAGAATATTTGAGTTACGAGTTTGGTCTACATTTGAAACAATGCGGAATAGTTTCGCAACTCACGCCACCCGGAACACCACAGCGTAATGGTGTGTCCGAACGTCGTAATCGTACTTTACTAGATATGGTGCGATCTATGATGTCTCTTACTGATTTACCGCTAGCATTTTGGGGTTATGCTTTAGATACGGCCGTATTCACGTTAAATAGGGCACCATCGAAATCCGTTGAGATGACGCCTTATGAACTATGGTTTGGCAAGAAACCAAAGTTGTCGTTTCTGAAAGTTTGGGGTTGTGATGCTTATGTGAAAAAGCTTGAACCTGATAAGCTCGAACCCAAATCAGAGAAATGTGTCTTCATAGGTTACCCAAAGGAAACTTTTGGGTACACCTTCTATCACAGATTCGAAGGCAAGAATTTTGTTGCTAAATTCGGAAACTTTCTAGAGAAGGAGTTTCTCTCGAAAGAAGTGAGTGGGAGGAAAGTAGAACTTGATGAGGTAACTGTACCTGCTCCCTTATTGGAAAGTAGTTCACCATAGAAACCGGTTTCTGTGACACCTACACCAATCAGTGAGGAAGTTAATGATGATGATCATGAAATTTCAGATCAAGTTACTACTGAGCCTCATAGATCAACTAGAGTAAGATCCGCACCAGAGTGGTATGGTAATCCTGTTCTAGAAGTCATGCTACTAGATCATGATGAACCTACGAACTATGAAGAAGCGATGGTGAGCCCAGATTCTGCAAAATGGCTTGAGGCCATGAAATCTGAGATGGGATCCATGTATGAGAACAAAGTGTGGACTTTGGTTGACTTGCCCGATGATCGGCAAGCAATTGCGAATAAATGGATTTTCAAGAAGAAGACTGACGTTGACGGTAATGTTACTGTCTACAAAGCTAGACTTGTTGCGAAAGGTTTTCGACAAGTTCAAGGGATTGACTACGATGAGACCTTCTCACCCGTAGCGATGCTTAAGTCTGTCCGAATCATGTTAGCAATTGCCGCATTTTATGATTATGAAATTTGGTAAATGGATGTCAAAACTGCATTCCTGAATGGATTTCTGGAAGAAGAGTTGTATATGATGCAACCGGAAGGTTTTGTCGATCCAAAGGGAGCTAACAAAGTGTGCAAGCTCCAGCGATCCATTTATGGACTGGTGCAAGCCTCTCGGAGTTGGAATAAATGCTTTGATGGTGCGATCAAAGCATTTGGTTTTGTACAGACTTTTGGAGAAGCATGTATTTACAAGAAAGTGAGTGGGAGCTCAGTAGCATTTCCAAAATTATATGTGGATGACATATTGCTGATTGGAAATGATATAGAATTTCTGGATAGCATAAAGGGATACTTGAATAAGAGTTTTTCAATAAAAGACCTTGGTGAAGCTGCTTATAAATTGGGCATTAAGATCTATAGAGATAGATCAAGATGCTTAATTGGACTTTCACAAAGCACATACCTTGACAAAGTTTTGAAGAAGTTCAAAATGGATCAAGCGAAGAAAGGGTTCTTGCCTGTGTTACAAGGTGTGAAGTTGAGTAAGACTCAATGCCCGACCACTGCAGAAGATAGAGAGAAAATGAAATATGTTCCCTATGCTTCAGCCATAGGCTCTATCATGTATGCAATGTTGTGTACCAGACCCGATGTGTGCCTTGCTATAAGTCTAGCAGGGAGGTACCAAAGTAATCCAGGAGTGGATCACTCGACAGCGGTCAAGAACATCCTGAAGTACCTGAAAAGTACTAAGGATATGTTTCTCGTTTATGGAGGTGACAAAGAGCTCATCATAAATAGTTACGTTGATGCAAGCTTTGACACTGATCCGGACGATTCTAAATCGCAAACCGGATACGTGTTTACATTGAACGGTGGTGCTGTCAGTTGGTGCAGTTCTAAACAAAGCGTCGTGGCGGGATCTACGTGTGAAGCGGAATACATAGCTGCTTCGGAAGCAGCAAATGAAGGAGTCTGGATGAAGGAGTTCATATCCGATCTAGGTGTCATACCTAGTGCATCGGGTCCAATGAAAATATTTTGTGACAATACTGGAGCAATAGCCTTGGCGAAGGAATCCAGATTTCACAAGAGAACCAAGCACATCAAGAGACGCTTCAATTCCATCCGGGATCTAGTCCAGGTGGGAGACATAGAGATTTGCAAGATACATACGGATCTGAATGTTGCAGACCCGTTGACTAAGCGTCTTCCATGAGCAAAACATGATCAGCACCAAGGCTCCATGGGTGTTAGAATCATTACTGTGTAATCTAGATTATTGACTCTAGTGCAAGTGGGAGACTGAAGGAAATATGCCCTAGAGGCAATAATAAAGTTATTATTTGTTTCCTTATATCATGATAAATGTTTATTATTCATGCTAGAATTGTATTAACCGGAAACATAATACATGTGTTAATACATAGACAAACAGAGTGTCACTAGTATGCCTCTACTTGACTAGCTTGTTGATCAAAGATGGTTATGTTTCCTAGCCATAGACATGAGTTGTCATTTGATTAACGGGATCACATCATTAGGATAATGATGTGATTGACATGACCCATTCCGTTAGCTTAGCACCCGATCGTTTAGTATGTTGCTATTGCTTTCTTCATGACTTATACATGTTCCTATGACTATGAGATTATGCAACTCCCGTTTGCCGGAAGAACACTTTGTGTGCTACCAAACGCCACAACGTAACTGGGTGATTATAAAGGAGCTCTACAGGTGTCTCCAAAGGTACATGTTGGGTTGGCGTATTTCGAGATTAGGATTTGTCACTCCAATTGTCGGAGTGGTATCTCTGGGCCCTCTCGGTAATGCACATCACTTAAGCCTTGTAAGCATTGCAACTAATGAGTTAGTAGCAGGATGATGTATTACGGAACGAGTAAAGAGACTTGCCGGTAACGAGATTGAACTAGGTATTAAGATACCGACGATCGAATCTCGGGCAAGTAACATACCGATGACAAAGGGAACAACGTATGTTGTTATCCGGTCTGACCGATAAAGATCTTCGTAGAATATGTAGGAGCCAATATGAGCATCCAGGTTCCGCTATTGGTTATTGACCGGAGACGTGTCTCGGTCATGTCTACATAGTTCTCGAACCCGTAGGGTCCGCACGCTTAACGTTACGATGATAGTTATATTATGAGTTTATATGTTTTGATGTACCGAAGGTTGTTCGGAGTCCCGGATGTGATCACGGACATGACGATGAGTCTCGAAATGGTTGAGACATAATGATTGATATATTGGACGACTATATTCATACACCGGAAGTGTTCTGGGTGATTTCGGAGAAAACCGGAGTGCTGGAGGGTTACCGGAACCCCCTGGGAGAAGTAATAGGCCTTATGGGCCTTAGTGGAGAGAGAGGGGCAGCCAGAGTGGGCCGCACGCCCCTTCCCCTCTGGTCCGAATTGTACTAGGAGAGAGGGGGCGGCGCCCCCCTTTCCTTCTCCCTCTCCCCCTTCCCTTCCCCCTCCTAGTAGGAGTAGGAAAGAGGGGAGTCCTACTGGAGTCCTACTCCTACTAGGAGGAGGACTCCTCCTCCTGGCACGCCTAGCAAGGGCCGGCCGGCCTCCCCCTTGCTCCTTTATATACGGGGGCAGGGGCACCTTAGAGACACAACAATTGATCATTGATCTCTTAGCCATGTGCGGTGCCCCCCTCCACCATATTCCACCTCGATATTACTGTAGCGGTGCTTAGGCGAAGCCCTGCGTCGGTAGAACATCAACATCTTCACCACGCTGTCGTGCTGACGAAACTCTCCCTCAACACTCGGCTGGATCGGAGTTCGAGGGACGTCATCGGGCTGAACGTGTGCTGAACTCGGAGGTGCCGTGCGTTCGGTACTTGATCGGTCGGATCATGAAGACGTACGACTACATCAACCGCGTTGTGATAACGCTTCCGCTTTCGGTCTACGAGGGTACGTGGACAACACTCTCCCCTCTTGTTGCTATGCATAACCATGATCTTGCGTGTGCGTAGGAATTTTTTTGAAATTACTACGTTCCCCAACAGTGCTGGTCGGCGGAGACAAAATCTCCAAGATGAGAGAAGAAGTACTCAGCCCCTCAGGGTGCCAGAGCTCGTCGGGGTAGTCGAACGCCTCAATCTCAGCCACGTGGATGAAGATGGCCGTGGATCTGTTGTCGGCGTGTTCAGGCCGTTCGAAGAAGAGGGTATTGCCCTGGTGGTGGATCGGCCCATGGCCAGTAGCCGCGAGGTGCTCCTCTGCGTTGGCAAAGGAGAGACGCCCGGCGCCACGTGTGGAGGAAGTGAGGCCGAACATGGGGTTGTTGCGGTGGTGAGCGATGGCCTGACGTATGAACCTGAAGGGGTTGTGCATGGGAGTGGCTAGGTGTACGTAGGCTAGGTTGTCAACTTGGCGGACGAGGCAGCTTGGAGGGATGAGGAGAGGGATGTGTGGTGGCGGGGGAGAGAAGCATGAGGCTGCGGTGGGTATGGTGGCAGGGGAAGGGGGAGGAGGCGGAGCGAAGGATGGCGCCGGAGGCGAGGAGGAGGAGGTGCGCGTCCCGAAGATGAGCGGGAGACGGAAGGGAGGCAGACCGTTGGTGAGAACGCAGTGGGAGCCGACCAGATTGGCGCGCCGTCGGAGCGCGTGGAGCCGGCCGACGAGCCGGAGGCGGTGTTGGTGCCCGTCGTGTGCGCCATTGAGCTGCATGGCGGACGCACAAAAGCAGGGTTAATACGCGGTGTAGGGGGCATAGGAGGGAAGAAAGGAAGGAAGCTGATGGCCTTGCACCTGAAACTCCGGTGGCCGGAGCACCAGCAGCGAGAGCACCGGACAGGGTTGCGGCAGTCGGCGATAGTGTGGTCGCTAGCAAGGCACCGAAAGCATCTAGTCTTCTTCTTGCAGCAGTAATGGTGGTGGAAGTGTTTGAGGCTGGCCATGTGGGGGGGGAGAGGATTTATAGGCCGGAGAGGCCGATGGATGGGGGAGGGAGGATGCAGAGACCCGAGGCGGGGAGCTGAGCAAAACCTCCCGGTAGTTGCGCGGGTCTTGCAGCGGCGTGAAGACCGAAGAGCGCAGAGGGCTGGCAGCAGTGGCAGAGGCGTGGCACTGGTTAATGGCGATCTCAGGATGGAGCTGAGGGGACTGGGCGGAGAGTAGGCTGACGGAGGTAGGGGAGGCAGGTGGAGTAGAAGTGATGATGGGCGCATGCGTGTGCATGCATGCGTTGGTTTTATCGTGTGGTGAGGTCGAACGGGAGGGCGGTTGTGGGACCCGTGAATCAGTGACTGTAGGGTATGATATATAGTGCGAATTGGCGCCTGGGGGATCGAGCAGGCCCAGCGGCTGTGGCGACTTGGGTGGGCCGGAGGCGTCAGTGGTATGTGATGGATGGCGTGAGAGCGGGTCGTCCATGTCCAGATTATTTAAAAAACTGGGTTGGTCGATGGAGGGTACGGTGTAGCCGTCTACACAGTCTTGTTTTCTTTCTGGAGAAAGGATGCGGGGAGACGCGACGGGGAAGGCCGATCCAGATGAGAGGCACACGTGTCCCAGGCCATCGAGTGCATTGTGGTCAACCGAGGCAGCGGCAGGGGAATCCACACATGGAACAGTGTGGTGTATCTTAGTGGACAGGTGAGAGAGATCTTGCGGTAGTAGTTTAGTTGACGGATGCGATCCAAGCAAGGACGTGTGGTGGTTGGGCCAGACGGGTGCGGATGGGTCAAATGAGTCCGGTTCAAACACGACTGCCAGCGGTACCGATCGCACTATTTGAGATGCTTGGTCAAACGAGTCAAATAGCTGAAGCTCAAAATTTGAAAAAAGAATGGGCGCGCAACGAAGGACTTCAGATCTAACCTTGACCGAGTACACATGCACTAAAAACAAGTTCGGAGCTAGCGTGACCGAGTGGAAGACCCGTTGGAAAGGAAACTGGTGGTCTAGAGCATTATTAATCAGAGTTTCATTAGCGCAAACTGACTTAGAACAGAAAACAATCCATATAGGAGTGGTTGGTTTGTGGGTTAGACATGTGGTGGATGTGGTGACAAGACAATGGTACTTAGAGAAAATCAGCTTATTGAACGAAATGCCAGGACGGAACGGTCATACCTTTGCATGCGGTCGCTGGGGTGTGAGCGTTGTGGAAGTCGCAGTAGGCCCAGCGGGCAGCCGACCATTGGCAATAGCGGGTCCCACATGCATGGAGGACATGCACGGGGTGGAGCGTGGGGTGTCGTCGACGATGATGCGAGGTGCCTCCGGCGATGCATGGAGCGGCGAAGTTGGCCGCGCAGCCGGCGAGGCCGGCGTCACATGTGGCGCCACGGTGATGGTGGCGAACATGCGAGGAGCCACAATTGGGGAGCAGGCCGCCATGAGCGTGGCGACGTGGCGGGAGGAGACCGTCGCAGCAGAAGCTGCGTTGGAGAGGCGCTCGAGGGAGATAGAACGCGCAGCTCCACCAAAGCGGAACGAGAGAAGAGTGGCCACAAGAGTTTCATCGACCATGAAGTCAGCTTTATGGACGAAGAAGATGATTATGGTGGGCGAGGCCGAGGCAGTTGGCGTCGCGAAAACTTTGGATGAGAACAGATCAAGGATATTGCGCGCGAAGTCGACGCCGGGCAAGGGGAAGAACCCAAGCTGAGAACGCAGGAATGCATCGGCATGGCCGAAGCGGTCACCGATGTCAAAGTGCTTTTTTGGTGGATGGATGGCTGGTGTGCGAAGGTGGGTGGCGGTGGAAAAGGAAGAAACTGGATGGAATGAGTTGTGGCAACGAGAATGGGCTCGGCGATGAGGGCTTGAACGATGTGCCTGTCAGAGACAGAGATGCGAAAGAGCTGATCGTGAAGGCGAGTCACCTGGAAGGCGGGAGCGTTGCCGCCCAGGCAGGCTTGCATGAGGACGGCCACAAGTTCTTCGTCGAGGTCGAGCGAAGAATGGTGGACATGCTCGGAGAGGAAGCATGGAGGTTCATGGCGGCGCGGGTTGATATGCTTGGAGAGGCACCGCCATACCTGCGCCTGGAAGTCGTCGCCCATTGCGTTGTCAACGCCGAGCGCAGCCCGCAAGGCCTTGGCGGTGGGGGAGTCATTCCATCGTAGGGGGTCATGGAAGGTGGCCGGCGCGGGAGACAGGGGAGGGGCAGAGACGGTGGTGGATGGGGCTGGGGCGCCGGAGGGGAGCGGGAGGAGAGGGGAGAGGGGAGCCATCCCAGTTCGGCCGGGTTTTTTAGAATGGGACAGAAGGCAAACACAGTACAAAAACGGAAATCTCATTTGCAGATCGCCCTCAAAAGGCGATCCGGCCGGCGAGGGGCTCAGACGATAGATGGTCAGCAAGAACCATTGGAAAAGCTAACAACATTTATTTAGTTCAGTAAAACTGAAGCACTTCTCAGCCCTCTCACGCCCTTATAACAGTTTCGCGTCCTGGCCGGTCGTTTATGGCAGCTAGCTCATGGTGATTAGCAAGAGGACATCCAACGATTAACCTAACCGGCTACATGCCAAATTCAGCCAAACAGGGCACCTCCGGCTACATGCGGCTGCACCAAATGCCTCACTGTTGACTTCTTCAAACACCCAGGCCGACGCATTCTCGCTGAGATGACAGACTTACCAAAACCAAACGACCAGACCGTTCAAGAAACCATCTGCCACCCAGGCACCACTGCTCTCACCGAGTCAATTAACGGCCCCGGGTATTTGATTGGAAACTTAGCAACGCTGCAGCCAAGTGTGTTCACTACTCTCTCCTTAATACTGTAAACCCCTCGGATGAGCACCGGGGAGGTCTTATTGTAGTCGATTTGTAGTCCAGATGCCTCAGAAAAAACGCACCAGTTGCAAGTCTTCCATGATGTGCTTGAGGAATAACACCACATCATCTGCATAAATGGAGATCCTTTGCATGTCTGTGATGCCCGGGAACCTACTCAGAACTCCAACTTCAGCCGCCCTGGTGCAAAGCACCGGGAGGATGTCCATAGCAACCACGAAAAGCAACGGTGAAATCGGATCCCCTTGCCGCAACCCACACGCATGATTGATCTTCCTACCGGGCGTCCCATTGACCACCACCTTGGTGCTAGCAGTAGACAGCAGAATTTCCATCCATCTAAATCCAAGCCTGACTGAATCCCTTGCGTCTCAGAACCTCCATGAGGAAAATGAAAGGGAGTCAAATGCTCGAGAAATATCAAGATGCGTTCTACAGTCATGAACACTCAATTCTGGTCAGCATACTAAAGCGTTGATGTCCAAGCTCCAATGAAACAAAAATCACTAGAATTGTCTCTGTTATTCTAACCATTTAACAATCACCTTTCATACAAGCAAAATCTGAAAGGACGCATTATGACTACGCAAGCAGAGAGACGATGATAGTCACAGGAGTGACGGTCAGTCATGTGGTAGAACCAATACTTGGAAATTCCCCTTTTCCAGGAATTGCAATCCTAGAAAGTAGAATTCATTCTCTATATATATAATGAGTAAAGAGAGAAAAGGGTAATGTCAATCCTTGAAAACAAGCAGAGCTGGACTAAGCATTGACGATGATGCTCACAGGAGTGGCAGTCAGTCACGTGGTAGAACCACCAGGCTGGGGCTCGCACCAGACCGGTGTTGGTACGTCAGTCGCTCCTATGTCGTCTGGTGCTCGATAACTGAACCTGGATTCTTCGTTTGGTGTTCGGTAACTGTACCAACTGACCTGGAGGACATGGGGTCGCAACCCTCCCATGTCCCTCCTGTGGTAGCGATCCGCCTCCTCCTCGCTCTTCACCAGACGGTCATCAAGAAAATGAATAGTGGGCTCGGACTGAGTGACACAAGATATGGAAGAAGCCCGACCCAGGTAAATCATCTCACTAGCTGTGTTCTTGTAGTGGACCCACGTGGCTTGGCCGGCGTCATCAACAGACAGACGGAAAACTTTGATATCAACTGTCCTCTTGCTGCAATGAGTCTTCTTCAGGGCAAACAGAAGATGCCCTGCTGTGGACTCCACCAGGTACCTCCTCAGCATGGTGCCTTCCTGAGCTTCATAGACATCATCCAGCAGTTTGCTCGAGCGTAACTCAACATGATACCTCACCATTCTGAAGGAGGGGCCCTCCGGAACAAGCCTGATCAGATCTTCATTGGACGTGAGGAAGTGGAAGAAGCCCTGATAGAACAAAATGTCCGACACCACATCTGCTCCACTTCCGATCTCGGTTCAGTGATCCTCCTTCAACTCCCACGTCGCTATGGTGTAATCAAGGGATTGGCCAATGTGTACCACGGCAGCCACCGTGTACCCAGCGGTTGAAGGGGGGCGTGAGAGGGCTGCTATCTCAACCCAGGCGCGGTGAGTCACCCCTTGCTTGTCCAGTATCGTCACCGGCAGGTCGATGCGACCTCTCTTCTCTCCATTGCATAGGTTGTACAGAGTGAATTGTGGCTCCGGGTCCTTAGTACTGATGAATACCCATGGCCCCCATGACCCACACAGCAGCCCACTCTTGAGTGCAGCCGGAAGCCAGATCTTGTGCAGGCACCGAGTCACAGGTTCGAAAAACATCGGAGTGCTGCTTGAAGGAAGGAACATCCACGGCAGTTCTGGCAGCTTCATATCGCGGATGGTCTTGCCCCAGTGTGGGTTGATCCATGAGAGGCGTAGTCTGTCGATTCCACAAGAGAGATAATCCTTGACAATCCGCTTTATCAGATCACATGGCAGCTCGCCCCAGCCTTCAGGCTGTGTAGGCTGCACATAAGGAAGGAAACTCAATCAGGTGCGTGTAAATAGAAGCAGGTTGAGCACACTATTAAACTTAAAGTAAAGGAGTGGGCGTGCGGAGTATATTGTTTCTTCATCATGGTAAGAGTGAAACAGAGCACGTACTACTCTACTTTCAGAATACTATACTCGCGTAAACAGACGAAGCAGAGCACTGAAACAGAGAGACGTCTAAACAACACGCACACGTGTCTGTGCTTTCCTGGTTTAGTATGGTAGCACAATGTGACAATAGTAAAACTGACTGTTGCCTATTTGGTCTCCTCTTAGTTTTCAGCACGGGCCAAGATTCATAACTCCAATTTAATACTGTTAAATTCATACTACATGTTCAGAATATGGAAGATGAGGCAACTAAATTGAACTACAGTACGTGTTACATCAGTAACTAGTGGAGTCAACAAATTAATTAGTAGCTCAAACAGGATTAGCTATGATTATTACAGAAAGGAAGATTGTCATATATTGAACTGATGTAAGACCAAAGTAAGGGAAAATATGAAGGAGAACCTGGGTACCAGCACACCCTATATGCAAAAAAAAAGTAGTAATTCAAAAAAAGTTCAAAAAATTCCAAATCTTTTTTGGTATTAAACATGATCAAGTATTGTAGTCGTATAAAAAAGATTCGTCAGAGAATGACTTTCGTTGCATCCTGGGTCAAAGATTCGGCAAAAAACGCTATATACAAGTACTATACACGCTATATGGTCGTCATAAACTTGTCTTCTTTGCCGTGAAGTCAATATGAATCATTTCTTGTCCAAACCTTTTATACGAGTACAATACCTGATCATGTTTGATTCCAAAAAAGATTTGGAATTATTTGAACTTTTTTTGAATTACTAAATTTTTTTCCGCATATAGGGTGCACGGGTACCCGAGAGCACCAAGTCCGCGTCCGTATACCACTATACTCCTCTACTCCAAGTAACAATATTGTTTTGTCAACTACTCATTTAATTGGCAGATCACATCCCACTTTAGAGTGGTCACAGTGGGGAGTAATTTAGAGGGTGCTTGGATACGTTTTAGTCTCATGACTAAAAGTAGTGAGACTAAAACTTGCTAGCCTCACCCATGCTTGAATCCAAATACTAAAGAGACTAAAATCAAGTTAATGAGCATTTATTATCCTCCAAACCCTCCAATCCAGAACTCGCATGTGTTAAAGGAGAGGAGTTAAATGAGGAGAGAGAGGATTAATCCACATTTTAGTAGGGGTACCCCTGACTAAAATTTTTTAGTCTCAAGACTAGTTTTAGCCCCGCTTTCGTCAGGGGTGCTTGGAACTTTAGCCTCTTAAAGAGACTATTTTTAGTCAGACTAAAAATAATCTCTTTAAGAGGGTGCTTGGATCCAAGGGACTTATTTTAGTCTGATAAAAATAGTCTCTTTAAGAGGCTAAAGTTCCAAGCACCCCTGACTAAAGAGGAGCTAAAACTAGTCTTGGGACTAAAATTTTTTAGTCAGGGGTACCCCTACTAAAATGTGGATTAGTCATCTATCTCCTCATTTAACTTCTCTCCTTTAACACAGGCGAGTTTTGGATTGGAGGGTTTGGAGGATAATAAACGCTCATTAACTTGATTTTAGTCTCTTTAGTATTTGGATCCAAGCATGGATGAGGCTAGCAAGTTTTAGTCCCACTACTTTTAGTCATGGGACTAAAACGTATACAAGCACCCTCTAAAATAAGTCCCTTGGATCCAAGCACCCTCTTAGACTAGTAATATGCATGCATGTGTTACTAGTTCCTCTATAGTGCAAAAGAATATAAAGGTATTGTCATAGATGGTCACATTTAGTGTCTTGTAGACTCATTTTCTCTTAGGGTGCGTATGTGATGGTATAATAAAAAAACAATGTCATCTAACTCAAAGCATAAAAATCGCCACCCACAAGAACATTTCCAATGCCCAAATACCAAATGACCACATTTCCGTAGAAAATAAATAAGAAGAGGTGGATCAACACCATCTGTATATTCTATAATACTGTTATCACCTTGTGTCAGAAGTTTAATTTTTTAAGCACATGCTCTGGGGAAAAGCAAAATGAAGGCATGTGGAAAAACCAAAGAAGAGCAATCTTTCTCTTAGATTGTCCAATTCACATGGAGTAGCAAGCGAGGAAATCAAAAGGACATCTATATGAAAAGCAGCCAAACCTGTAATACCTTATGTTACTGAATGCACAATAAAACCCTATGAATTGTTCCGATAAATGGTGAATTTATCTCCTACAAATAGAGAACTAAATGCATCTATTCAATGAAAAAAAATGCATCCTGCAAGGGTACATCATAGATCATACAGAAGATAATTGACTGATAGATGCAACAGTACATCTTGTAACCTTGATTTTAACCTGCAAGGGTACATCTTGTGCGGTCTTTGATATACCTCCATTTCACCTTGATTTCACCATGGTGATTAGCCCCTCAATCAAGTCTACTGATAGATATTTACCAACACTGAGAAGAGAATTGACTGATTGCATATATAATACAGTAAATTCTCAACAAATCTTTTTGATTGAGGCATTAAGTATGATGTGCATGGAATACCAAGCACTGCATTGAACACCCAAGTTTGCACAGAACCCCTACAGCCAAATTGAGAAACAAACCTTCAACAGTCCAGTACTTCTTGGAAGATAATTGACTGATCGATGCAAGAGTACATCCTGTAACCTTGATTTTAACCTGCAAGGGTACATCTTGTGCAGTCTTTGATGTACCTCCATTTAACCTTGATTTTACCACGGCGATTAGTCCCTCGATCAAGCCTAGTGATAGATATTTACCAACACCGAAGTGAATTGACTGGTTGCACAATACAGTAAATTCTCAACTAATCTTAAACTGGTCCCTCAATCAGAAAATGCAATGCTGAAGGGGAGAAAAGGAGAACTATCCAAATGCCTCACCAAGCATGACACATCCAATCCCTAAACATGCCGCCGGCACACCGCGTTAGTCACGGAAGACAGGCGCAAATACGCACCCGCAGAGAGAAGGAAGAGCAGGATGTGCACGCATCCACCAAGCCAGCGGGCCACCGGGATGAAGCTGCCACGCCCCAAGGCACAGACGTAGCGGCAGCACACCTCCAGACGCAGCAGCCGCCACCAGAAACCTGGACCGCAGACGGCTTGACCAAATCGCCTCCCCTCTCGCCATGAGGCAGGGCGGCAAGCTGACCGGGAGCGCCGCGAGGGAGGTGCGGGCCAGGGTCGTCAGGGTCACCGACGACGTGAGGCGGGGCAGGTGGCGGCGCGGGCAAGGTGTGAGGGCGTGGGTGGCGGCGACCCCAGTCGGTCGGGCAGGCGGCGGTGCGGGTGGCGGGGGAAGGTATCAGGTACTCCCATCCTTGGGTACTCCGGGTGTTTCAAGTTTAAAAAAACAATCAGAAATATTTCAAAATTTTCCGAAAAAAAGGTGAATGTTCGCAAGGAATGTAACTACAACCCCTAAAATTTTCAGGTCCAAACTCGAAATGTACATCAAGAAACAAAAATGTGAAATCTGGCATGAATAGTGTAAGAAAAAGACAAAATCAACATTGACACTATTCACATCTAGATTTCACAGTAGCAGGTGGATCACTAATCTTTTTTTTAGTCTAGGTTTTTTTTGAGGGGCTTTTTTTTAGTCTAGGTGGATCACTAATCTTTTTATAGGTACCCTTCAAAAAAAATCTTTTTATAGGTAATAAAGGTGGATCACTAATCAAGTAACGATTGCTGTCTAGTCTGTGTTGGGCCTGTAGTTCATGTGATATGTGTTGCCCAAATCTTGGAAGCCTTGCCCCACCACACGGCCCACGTCCCCAATCTCGCCTGCCAGTTTATATAAAAAAAAGTCTCGCCTGCCCGACTGGCGGTGCCGCCACCCGGGGAAAATATCTGGTACTCCCATCCATGGGGTACTCCCGGTGCTCCAAGTTAAAAAACAAATCTTAAATATTTTTAAAATTTTCGAAAAAGAATGGGAATGTTCACAAGGGATGTGACTACATCCCCTAGAAAATTCAGGTCCAAACTCGAAATATACATTGAGAAACAAAAATGTGAAATCCAGATGTGAATAGTGTCAATGTTGATTTTGTCTTTTTCTTACACTATTCATGCCAGATTTCACATTTTTGTTTCTTGATGTACATTTCGAGTTTGGACCTGAAAATTTTAGGGGTTGTAGTTACATTCCTTGCGAACATTCACCTTTTTTCGGAAAATTTTGAAATATTTCTGATTGTTTTTTTAAACTTGAAGCACCGGGAGTACCCCAAGGATGGGAGTACCTGATACCTTCCCTACTATAAGAAGCACGGGACACAGAAGCGGGCATCTACACCGTGGTGGCGGCAGGCATATATAGAAAGACATCATTCAACTGTAACGTCAACAGATCAAAAGTAGACGGATACAACAGATCGCCTCGAATCAACAACAAACAAAAGGGGCAGAATGATATCCTTAAGATGGTCCACGTACGGTGCTCACACATGTAGAGCTACAACACGTACTAGAGTCTACCTAGTTGTCCATGCAAGCATCACGAAGAGTGTTTATGACGAATTCAGAAAACAATAATTTTCTAACTAGTTGCATACTTGCATCAGTAATCAAAAAATGGTGCCAACTAAGTAACAAATTAATTACTGTAGTTGCTAAAAGTGAGATTGGCTAAGATCAGTAGTAGTACATAAAAGGAATGTGGCCTAGTTGTGAGTCTCTTGTTTGCTCTGTCTAATGTGGAGCAGATTTATTTTGAAATCATTGTTGTTGAGCAAATTCTTTTTTACGTGTCAAAAACTAAATGAGCACCTGCACAAATTTAGTGACCCAAGGTGCATCTATCGGTGCATGATTCATCAATGGATCATCAAATCAAAATTAACCGACGTAAGACCAAACAGGAGCATCTTCAGTGTAGCAACTATAATATACTCCTACTAGTCCAGTTAACAACATTATTGTTTTTCCAACAGCTAGCATTCTACTTTAGCTTTGGGTGCCCGGATCTATATATCACGCATAGCAACCGTAACTTCATCAACAGATTAAAAAGTAGAGTGATCCAATAGATCGGTCTGGATGAACAGAAAGCAAGCAACCAAACGGCCAGAAAAGCTAGCTGATGCTGATCTTGTCTTACGCACGCCACGTACCATGGGCGCTGCCTGCAGAGCCGCGGATGGAGGAACCGCGTCCATCTATCTGCCTCCGCGCGCGCGCGTGCTTCCTTGATGATCAGCGTCCTTGTCTGCCGCAAAAACAGCATCAGTAAATGGAACACCAGTCGATATGATCCATCTGGTAGTAATTAGCAAAGTAGTAGTAAACAGAATCGGGACACATGATAAGACCACCGCAACACCTGACCCATCGTCGATGAACTAAATAAATAAGATCCACAAAAGTAGAACCTAGCCGGCGGCTGTGGCTAAGCGCAAAGGAAGAACACCATCAACGCGGCGAAAAACAACACATCGGTTTTGTAACCAGATCAAGGCCTGCAATGGAGCCGCGCAGAAGCGCGGTACGAACTGATCCGCGCTCGCTGCTGCACGGTTGTATTTCCGTTCGTTTCTGAAACTACTAGGTAGGAAGTGCGGCTTGCCGCACCCGGCAGCACCGCTGCCGGATACAAGTCATATTCAATCTGATAATGATAATACATTCATCGAAGCATTGCAAATATGAACAATATCATGATATTGGAGCGACACAGGTTCAATCCCTAACTTAATATTGTGAATAACTCTATTAGGATCCTACTTGATAACCCTATGAATAACATGCCAAAGAACCTAAGTAAACATATGTTATAACTTAATACTCCTTGACATGATGTATAAACCTGTCACAATTATACAATTTAGCCAACGGAAGTATTTGCATCAAGTATGACCTTTGTAAATACTCATTA
This sequence comes from Triticum aestivum, assembly GCF_018294505.1. Lineage (NCBI taxonomy): Eukaryota > Viridiplantae > Streptophyta > Magnoliopsida > Poales > Poaceae > Triticum > Triticum aestivum. The sequence goes on from NC_057809.1 coordinate 77,960,498, forward strand.
ACGTAAGTAGAAATCAGAGTAATCACTGGAAATCACGAGTATAATGTAGCAATATTATATCAAAAGCCCAACATTGATATAAATATGTTCAGTACATAGAAACTGGTCCAAGCAACAACAAAAGGTAGTGAAATAAGGTGTGCCAAAAGCAAGGCAACAACTTCAGGCCAAAAGCAAGCCAAGACGATCCATCACAATTAAACAAAAATAATAATTGGTCCGCAACATGGATCGAGCCACGATCACAACGAGCGGAATCACAAGTAAGAATAAACAGCAGAAGTACGTGCCCATGGGTAACTACCCTGAAGGGAGTCTGGTGGTGCAAGAGCGACCTGTCCGGCGTCACCGCTGCTTGCGTGGTCTGGAGAAGTTAATGAAAAACATTAGGTCAGATGCTATCTTTAGATGGTCATCAAATAATAATTAATCCAGAACAGTAAATAGATGTCGGTGGATCCTAATTCTACAATTTGTACTAAAAATACGAACAATGGCTAGCAAAGTTGTACCATACTGAGGTAATGAGGTAACAGGAGAGTATGATTAATTCAGAGCAGTATGAATGAAATAAGCCCTCAAGACAATCATTAATACAGAGCAATCTAAGACCGCCTTTTTACGATGCTAGATGGAAGATACACAATATCTTCCACAGGAAGAAAACTTGTCATGCAACCTGCGCATGGAGAGAAAGAGGACAGAATTAGCAAGTCATTTCATTAAGCACCAAGAAGGAGAGGAAGAAACTGCGATGGCTGATGTACTAAATGAGAGCTAATTATGTTCGTACAAAGAGAACTGTTCAAGCCATTTGTTTGCTTCTTAACTACTGGATGAAAAGAATTCCATCAAGAAGCAGAAATAGATTTCCCCAAAGATCCACATAATCTCACTAAAATGTTTCATCAAACAGGGGCACCAACTTGAAGATCTGAGGAACATCAACTACATTTCCACGGGAGAAGGGAGAGGCGAATGGCAGCGTAGCTGTGTCAAATTGACCTTCCTTGCTATATGCAACTGAAAAATTACATTTCCTGGTGTGACAGACGTACTTTATCAGCAGTCACGGCACCTCACCCTTGGATTACTACAGTAACAGGAGCAAATCAGCAAAAGGCGGATAACCAAGAAAACCCGCACAAGAATTAATATCGACAACGACTATAATGAGTAGCTCACAGATTGTTCTTGACTCCCCGATTTCGGATATACATGTGCATTGATCTTGGGGGAAGTCTTCCCGTGGTACAATGATATGCTCGATAAATAGAGAAGTTCAGTTTAGTTCTCCAGTACGAGCTAGTTTACCCCCTTTTTTCTTTGCTCTTACATCTCCACCTTTGCAAGTATAGCACCTGCAGTTTCACTGTATTGAAAAAATTAATTTAATTCATCATAGAGAAATACTCAAAATAGCATCTTAACTGAACATATATGCAATCCTCATTTGACATGAGCAATAATATATATATATATATATATATATATATATATATATATATATATATATATAGCAAGTTTTAGCATCCTGGTTTGTTAATTAGTGAGCCACTAATTAATTCAACCAACTGAAAAGGAGATACACATCATTACTGATAGCTATAGAACACTAAAGCAACCGTTATTTGCACTGCTCTCCTCATGGCACACAATCTGCTTGTGTTTGCTTGTCAACACGTTTAATATCAACTATAAATTCATTGGGTTTGCTTCATATATCACAATGAATAATGCACTACTATAGTGAGCAAATTGTTCTGTGCGGAATAAATAGGAAAAGATAATTTCCAACAGAAGAAACAGGATAGCCCTAAAAAGCTTTGCAATATCACATCACATACTCTTTCTATAGGCACAAATCTGAAATACTATCGCAAATTATTCCTTTGTCAAAATAAACCAGATAAATAAGAGACAAAGGGGAAGCAAGGCTTGATTACATATCCTCCAAGCTCCTCCATATTTGAACTCCATTTTTATGATACAGCCCTAGAGGATCCGATGGTAGTTTGGATCATTTTTATGATACGTAAAAACATGTACATTACACCCTTATAACTTGCCCCTGGTTTCTGAAGAATTATATATATATGTATGAAGAGGAAACAAATCTGTCTCCCCACCAGCACTTCGCATGGATATTTTGCTGTAAAATAGGCAACAAAATGCCTGACCACCTCATCCAAACAGAAAGGAAATCATTTCATTTATAAACCTTAGCGGAAAAAATAGTTACAAAAAATATGGCAACACAAGCATTGCACAACACATAATGAAGCAAAAATTTCTTAGTGGAGCTAGACAATATCAAATGTAACCTTTCATCTCAACCATATGTGAATACTGATGGAAGATGTATTCGTTGGCACATGCAGAATGAGACACCAACAGAGCAGTAGAACAAAAGGAGCAGTACAACATAAGGGGGTGGAGCAACAAGAGAAAAGGAAGAAGAGACTCAAATTGAAGATAGATAGCTAATTATATTTGCACACCGCATCCAAAAATGTAATCTGGTTACACATAAAAGTCAAACTGAAATAATGGCGGGACGAAAGGAAAAAACAAGAAGTAAAATCATAGTAGGAGCATCAGTTTCATATCCTAATCCACAGGCGCATCAGGCATAACCAATCTGTGCCATAGAGTGAGGTAACGAAAACTCACCGGCTAACATCACCAAAAGGAGGAGCTTAGGGGGGCCTTGGAACTACCTGCCAGTGCCAGGGAAGTCCAGGAGTAGTCTGATCGGCGTCGTCATCTGGCCTTTTACACTGCAAGACATGGTCACTTCTTTCTGAGCCACTGCAAGATAAGGGAATCGTGCCTAGACTTGCATACCCAGTAATTCGTAAAAAGGCAAATTGCTCGCTGCTACCAATTATATATGAAAAGGCAGGACCAATTATCTGTGTTGTATTGTGCTACGAAGCACTGACCAGAGATGTTGATTATTTATAATTCACTGGGGATCATCCTATAAAGGTCCCTAAGCATCTCAAATGTTTGCAAATAATTAGAGAGAAACTGTCTCATGTCTCAAGCTTACTACAGGGGTAATATTTTCCTCTATCATTTATTTTCTTGAATGACCCCTATACCTAATCGGCGATTGAGCAAACCCTAGCATCTCTCGTCCCACCTGATTGGCGATTGAGCAACGAACAGGTTTAAGCCACATGGCATGGACTATGCGAAATTCCTCTTCTGACCTCGGCGGGCCTCTAAATTTACAGGAGGTGGCAGACACGCAGTGCTCAACTCGATCGGACGGCAGGTGCAGTGCTCAACTCGATCGGACGGCCAGGATCGCTCCACCCGGAGATCCGACGGACAGGATCATTTTGGAAACGCAATCCAACGGCCCAGAATCCAAACGCACGGGAGAGCTCCATTTTGTTTCAGACTCTAACAAGGGGATGCAATATGCAGTGCAGTGCCAGCGCTGCCATGTGCGTCCCGGGGCGGAAGGAAGACGGTGGTGGGCCACCCCGGTCAGCGAGTCACCAAAGGCGCAGGCACGCGTGCGGCCGCGGCGCAGCTACTCTATCCCGCGCGAAAACGAGTTGGGCACGGCGAAAAGTAACCAACCAACCTAACTGCAGTGGACAAAATTACTGTTCTGACCTATAGGGCTAACAAAATTCCGATTTGACCTCGTTTCAAAAGAAATTTCGTTTATGACCTTTTTTGGTGACGCCAAGGTCCCTGGCGTCTGGGTTACGAAGCAGACGCCAGGGTCCCCGGCGTCTGGCCCCTGGCCCGCACTGCCCGCCTGCCCGTTGACCTGCTGACGTGGCAAAGGGGCCAGACGCCAGGGACCGTGGCGTCTGGCCCCGGTAAGTGGATAACGCCGCGGGGCCAGCCCACCCATCCCAATCTCATCTTCTCTGGCGTCTGGTTCGACGAACAGGGGGCAGTTCGTCGCCCCTTCTCTCCCTCCCACCACCACCCCCCTTGATCTACTCCATCAACCCCTCAAACTCACAGATCTGACCCCCCCCCAAGCTTCTTTGAGGTATTCTCCCCCATTCCCTCCAATTTGTTTTTGTTTTCCCCTCTTTGGTTGGATGCATTATTCAACACTAGGTGATGTTAGATGAGTAGATGGTTTCTTTTTTTAGGAAATTTTTTGTAGTTAATAGATGATTTGGTAGGCAGTAGATGATGTGTAGTTGAACATGTAGGTAAAATCAATTCCGTTTTGTGTATATGTTGTCCATAGGATTTTTTTTTGAATTAAGAGGGGTGATGAATATATGATTTGTATATGTAAAATAGACTTTGGCATACTATATTTGGTTTGATAGATGATGTGTGTATGTGTAGATAATCCTATTGTTGGCATACTATATTTGCAAAAGATATGATGAAATTTGGTACTCTAGATGATATGTATTTGCATATGTGACACCATATTATTTGACAAGATATGGTGAAATTTGGTACTCTAGATGATATGTATTTGCATATGTGACACCATATTATTTGACAAATTTATCTGATTGAGATGATGTTGGTATGTTTGAGAATAATTATGTGTGCATATGAAGAAGATAAAAATGTGAAGTGGTATGACAATATAGTTGAATATATAGATGGCAAATTTTTTTATGCAAAAGAGATGATGAAATTTGATTATTGTGTGTGACATGATTTGTTCAATAGAATGGCGGATGATGATTATGAAATTTATTTGATGGTGAAATTTGGTACTCTAGATGATATGTGTGCATATGTAGAAGAAAGAAATGATGTGGTTATGTTTGAGAAGAATGGTGTTTTCATATGGCATAAACTTGGAGAAGGAAATTGTTTGATATTGTTCATGTATTCATAGATGTTTGTGATTTGTTTTGTAGGATGGCGGATGGTGATGGTCCTTGGTATGACGGATTAATCGATGAGTGGGATAAGGAGCATCATGCTCGTGCCATTAAGAATGGACAGGTAAGAAGCAAGACTGGGTCAATTTTCGTCGTTTCTCATTTGTGTTCTTGTATTGATCATTAAAACATCACTTTATTTGCAGCAAGTAGTTGCTATGCGCATGAGGGGTCATTCCGCTGATGACTTTGATTACGACCCGCGGTATGAGGCTTACATTCGGAGATTGGGTCTTCTCCCATTCATGTTGCAGTTTAAGCGACGCGCTCCGCCAGTGAACCACGCGGCGCTGACCGCACTTGTGGATCGTTGGAGGCCGGAGACTCACTCGTTCCACCTTCCATGTGGGGAGATGACGATGACCCTACAGGACATGGCTATGATAAGCGGCCTTCCTATCAATGGAAAAGCTGTTACCAGTCGTGTCAGCGTGGGTAATTGGCGAGAACGGACTACCGATTTAATTGGCGTTCAGCCCGAGGGCCCTCAGGAAGGCAAGGCCGATACCGCGAAAGTGAGGCATTCTTGGCTAAAAATGGTCAGAGGAAACACCAATCCGTGCCCTCAGGATGCCAGTGACGTGGTTGTGCAGCAGTACGCGCGGGCCTATCTTTGGTATGTACTAACCAAGGTAGTCTTCTCAGATGCAACCGGGAACTCAGCCCTCTGGATGTTCTTGGAGCTACTCAATAACTGGGATACCCAGTATAGCTGGGGTTCGGCCACACTAGCATATTTGTATCGTCAGGTAAGAGATATTTGCAACCATTTATCTTGCATTTGTCATGCGCCTCCATATCTAACATGTTTGTTTGATTGCAGCTTGACTTGGCGTGTCGGAGGAAGGGAGATACATCCTCATTGTCTAGGTTTGTTTGGAGCCTATCCGTGTGGACGTGGGAGCAGATCCCGGTTGGACGACCCGAATTCAAGAACCCCCTCATGGCAAACCCACGGGGTAATCATGACGGGTTGCATGATGATGATCCATATCGGCGCCCTACGCTTGCTTACTATTGGGAACAAGTGACAGTCTACACAGGAAGCTCGCATGTGCGATACAAGTGCTATATGAACGAGCTGGACACCTTGACTGCTGAGCAGGTTTTGAGAAGTTCGATGAGATAAAATTTAGTCAAGAATGAAACTTGTAGCTAACAATGTATCTCTTTGTTTTGCAGGTATATTGGTTGCCTTATGTGGAAGATCGTGACTTTGATCTTAATGAGATGTGCACGCGTGATAGCCATCTTTGGCGGGCGAGGTGCCCAATGATATGCTTCTTCGCAGTCGAGTGGCACTTTGTAGACCGTGTGGCAAGACAATTTGGAAGAAGACAAGATATTCCAATTGAGGAGAGCAAGGAGGAAATGCTATCTCTGCATCGGTGAGCAAGCATGCCTTGAGTATGTAGTAGAGTATTGAATAAGTCAATGTTTGCTAATGCTTTGTTCCGTGCATCATTTGTAGGTTCGATCGAAGGAACAATCAGGATATATCGGATTGGGCAAACAAACACCGTGCATGGATAGAATTTTGGAATCAAAGAGACACACTAGTGCAATCAGAGAATAGACCTCACAATCAGTCAGCATATCAGAAGTATCAAGTGTGGTATGCGGATCGTTATCGGTTAAAGCTAAAGCCTGGTTGGACTCACGAGGAGTGGTCGGAGTTGGTGTCTGAAGACCCGGAGACTGCAGAAGGTTATCATACCTTCAACACGGCTGTGAGAGACACCAGAGGGGCTCACGTTGACTATGCACCGATGCATGATGAAATGGTAGTCTGTTTGACCTATTCTAACAAACTTGCATGCATCATGTTGTCTTCTTTCAAATACATAAGTTTGGTTTGTTCATGAATTGCAGGGCAGATCGTTGCTTCTGTGCGTCAACGATGCCAATGTTGCACTGAGTCATCCACCTGGTGGTGTATTATCTGAGAGGACTCTTAGGAGCACGATGGAGGTGTGATCAATATATTATAAAAGTTTCTTTTCGCGGATTATTTATTTGTATCTCATATCATAGCATATTTTGTGTTGTTGCAGAAGTTCAAGAAGCGGTTCCATAAGATGGCAGCAATTCTTTCTTGCCATGGTGCTCAGTCCAGTGACGTGTATGCACCTGGTACCCGCGCCAGAGCTAATAGACGGCGTTATATCCAGAACGATGAGGACATGGAGGAGAAGGTCCATGAAGAGGAGCCATCACATCAAGAGGAGCCAACACAAGATGAGGAGCATGAGTATGATGCAACACATCAAGAGGATCATGAGTATGATGTTGATGCTCCACAACCATCACAGGTTACACAACCGACATAAGGCAATGCTCGCTCTAGGAAAGGCAAAGCCATAGCTAAGACACCAGGCAAGAAAGGTAGAAAGAAGACATGGAATACACAATTCCATAGTCCGGAGTATCCTCATCAGCTTATCCCAACAGGAATGCAAAGATATAAGGCCAACATTGAGGCGGAGGAGGAGGCATACAACGAGGAGGAGGAGGAGGCTAGCGAAGAGGAGGAGCCTACACTTGCAACCATTGTGAAGAGAGGAAGGAGGAAGTGAGCTTCTTGTTTGGAAGTGCATGAACTAGGTGGCGTTTGTATGCATGAACTTGGTGTCGTGCTAAAAACTTCTTAGGTTGTCTTGAATTTGGTGTCTTATGTATGCACTTGGTACCATATGTATGCACTTGGTGTCTTATGTATGCTTGAATTTGTCGTGATGAAAAATATATAAACTTGTCGTTTGTATGCTTACATTTGTCGTGGTGAAAGTTGTGTGAAATGTGCTATCTTCTGTGTTGTATGAACCTATCATATGAATATATATGTGCTATCTTCTTGTGCCAAACAACAAGTTCAAAATAATCTACAGGGTCCCAGACGCCAGGGTCCTTGGCGTCTGGTTTCAAGTCAGGGGACCAGACGCCACAGTCTCTGGCGTCTGGGGGTCGACTGGAAGCAAAAGCAGAGTCCTGGACAGCAGAAACAGGGCACCCAGACGCCAGGGTCCCTGGCGTCTGGCCCTGGTGTAGTACTTTTTTCATTTTGTTCATATTTTGTTCTAGCACCCAAACACCTATAGTATGGAATGACATAGATATTTTGTTCTAGCAAACACCTATAGTATCGAATGACAAACATTAGTATTCACATAATAGCAAATGACAAGCATAGTTATCACATAATCTCAAATTACACAAATAGTCTCGAATGAGAAGTTCATCACATAATCTCAAATTACACAAATATTCTCGAATGACATAAGTAGTTCATGACCACGATGGTCCACGATAGTTGAAACGACATGAACATCACATATAACTCGGTTTCCTGTAGCAATGCAAGTCAACAACCCTTTTCCATTTCCATTCTTGCAGCATTTCTTGAATCTTGTCATCATCAGTTATGTCAACCAATTTTCTTTCTCCGGGGCCATCTGACTGCTTCCTGCTGACGTAGTACACAAAATCCTCTTCCTCAACCCTTGCTTCAACATGAATTTAGTCTTCAACTAATCAAAAGTGAGGTCCACTTCACTAACTTGCACAACACATGGAGAAAAGCCTTGGACATGAACAACAGGGCTAAGCACCCACTGAGTACCATTAGCCATCTACAACACATAAATCTCTTAGTACCTAACCTATGATACATTAAACCACGAGGAAAACAAACAAACTAGGGTTTACACAAAACTATGATACTGGAGATCCTGAAACCAACCAATAAGTGGGGGTGTAGTTGATTTACCTTCTAGTTTCGAAATCCTGAAGATCCAACGGTGAAACCGGACCGATTCGTGAGAGATTTGAGGGGGGTTATGGTACTGGATGAGAGTGAGTGGACGAGAGGGCTAGAGGTGAGAGTGAGAGTGAGTGGAGATGAAAGGAATGACAGGGGTAGAGGTGGGGTGGAGATGAATGGATGAGAGGGGTAGAGGTGGGCCCAAAGAATCTTATCCACACGATATTTGCTCTCTGGATAGGATAAGGACCCAGACGCCAGGGTCTTTGGCGTCTGGCTATGCACACTTGCAAAATGCTCTCTGGATCGGGCATCAGACAGATCAGACAGGTGTTTGTTTACCTGCGCGAGCAAAACGATCCAGACGCCAGGGACCCTGGCGTCTAGGTGTGCACTTATGCAAACTGGAAGAAAGCTCTCTGGTGTCTGTTTACCTGCGCGAGCAAAACGATCCAGACGCCAGGGTCCCTGGCGTCTGGGTCCCTATCCAGAGAGCTTTCTTCCAATTTGCATAAGTGCACACCCAGACGCCAGGGACCCTGGCGTCTGGTTGTGCACATTTGCAAACTGGGAAAAAGCTCTCTGGATAGGGACCCAGACGCCAGGAACCCTGGCGTCTGGGTGTGCACATTTTTGAACATTGGAAATCAAACAAAAATATGAACAAAGCATAGTTTGCACATAAGTAGTTCATGACCACACAAGGTCTCGAATAACAAGTTCACACACGATGTCTCGAATGACATAAGTAGTTCATGATCACACAAGGTCTCGAATAACAAGTTCATACATTAAACAAAGTCTCGACAGTTCATCATCGACGCTGGTGCCTTTCCATTTGTCTACTGAGTAGTACGGGGCCACTTTCCCTTCTTGTCACGTGCCTCGTCCTCCTCTCGTGCATCGTGAGCCCTTGCAAGTTTTCTTGCCCTCTCTTCTTGACGAGCCTCCTTCTCTTTGCGTGCCCTCTCTTGTTCACGCTTCTTGCGCTCACGAGCCTTCTTATCACGACGCTCCCGCTCCAATCCCCGTGCATAGGACTCCTCGAATAGGCGCTGCCTCCGTAACCAATCTCGACGTTGGTCCTCTTGGACATCTTTTGGTACCTCGTGATCTATCCAAGTGAAGTGCTTGCAAAGTGGAGGAGGGGACTACATATAAACCATGATTTTGTTAGACATATGAGTGACAACTTGTTGATGTTTTTTGTATGTACACCTAACATACTGGTGGTATGTCATATGCGTTAGTTGGCCTTCGACGATCATGTGCATAGTTGGGACACACGAAAAACCTTCTACCTTCTGTCCATGACTTGTTGCGGTCAGTGGACACCTTCAGCTTGCAAACATCACCACACCAACATGGTGGTGTGGGCACATCCTTCTCCTTCTCCTTGTCCAAACTGTCCTCATCCACGTCTTCGGCATGTCCTCTTGGTCCGCGCACGCCGGCCTCGTCCTGGAACCGGATGAAGCCATGCCTACAAAAAGAACAATTGTTAGCACAAGACATAAAGAGAGTAAATGCGTAAATACAGTAAATGAATAAATGCTAGAAATTGTATGAACAAATAATATACCATTATTATTAGATCAACCATCTGGATTAAGCAAATAACCGAAGGCCGATCCATTATCAATCATTCCTCTACGACCACCACCACCTCTAGCACTTGTGCTTCCTCTCCGACCACCACCACCTCTAGCACTTGTGCCTGCTCGACCACCACCTCTAGCACTTGTGCTAGCTCGACCACCACCTCTAGCACTTGTGCTAGCTCGACCACCACCTCTAGCACTTGTGCTAGCTCGACCACCACCTCTAGCACTTGTACTCCCTCTACGAACACTAGCACCTCTAGCACTTGTGCTCCCTCTACGACCACCACTACCACCTCTGACACTTGTGCTTCCTCGACCACCACCACCGTCACCTCTTCCACCTCATTCACCATCGGTGCCGCCTCCACGACTTGTTTTTCTTTTTTTGGTTTTCTTATTCTTGCATGTCCGCTCATTGTGTCCCCCTTCACCGCACACCCCACAGTTGATAATGTCAGGAGCCTCCATGAAATGACCGCTACCAAATTGTTTCATGCCAGTGTATCCAGCCAGGTCATCCATATCACCCCTGAACCTCTTAGTTCTCCTTCTACCCTTCGTCTCCATCTTCAGAAGAGGGTCTGGCCTAATATGAGGGCCATGGTACTCCGGCCACTGTGATTGGTCCAAGAAAGGGTGAAATCTTGGCGCCCATGTCAACCTAGTAGCTTCCACATGGAACTCTTGCATCCTCACGGTTTTTCCATCATTAACATGTATGTTTCTCGCCTTCGCCGCCGTTATCAAATGTGAGCATGGCCAATGATACTTACTAGGCCCCTCGCACTGGCACCACCGAGTCTTCAGTTTCACCTCAAATGCAGCACCACCATATTGTCTACCGTCTCGTGTTGTGCCACCTAGCTCATCAATTTGATAGATCATTTCAAGTCTATCGAATATGATAACTTGTTGCCGTGAAGACTTGCTTGCTTGTAACTGCAACCATTCATCAACCTTTTTCGGATAATCCTTTTTTTCACCTATCCATTTTGCAGTCTCTTCAGAATGCCTCTGAAAGTACTCATTAAGCTTGAAGAAGGTGTACTCCACTATTGCAGTCACCGGCAATGCACGAGCACCCTTCAACACATTGTTGAAACATTCTACGAGATTGCTCGTCATGTCGCCATATCGCCAACCACCATCGTCATGAGCGCGTGCCCACTTGTGCTTCTCGCTTAAATTCCTAGTTAAGAACTCTTTTCCCCCTTCGTTCACCGCTGCAAAGAGTTTGTTGTACCGAGCATCGAAACCTTGGGTGGTGAAGGCCACACATACATGGGTAAGGTCTTTGCTGAGCTCCTTGCTCTTACATGCCCGGTAAAAGTTGGCCACGAAATGCCTCATGCACCATCTGTGGTGAAGCTTTGGAAATCCTGGAATAACAATGTCCATTGCCTTGAGTATGCCATGATGCCGGTCCGATATGATGCATACCTCCCTAGCCCCAATCACGTTGTGCCTAACATGACCCATGAACCACTCCCAGTTGTCTTGGTGCTCGGAAGGCACCAAAGCAAATGCACACGGCAACACGTTGTCGTTTGATGAGTGCGCCATTGCTACCATTAGTGTGCCCTTATATCTACCGGTCAAGAACGTGCCATCTATAGACAAGACCGGACGACAATGCTGAAACGCCTCCACACATTGTCCATAACTCCAGAAGGCACGGTGGAACACTCCCTCGTGATCCTCGACCACATGAAACATGCCCGGGTTCCTATGTGCAATCGCGGCCAACAACCTTGGGAGCTGGTTGTATGCTTCTTCATAACCACCATACAACATCCTAATAGCATTTGCCTTTGCCTTCCATGCCTTCCCATACTTGACTTCATAACCAAATTGTTTTTTCACCGTCCGCATGAGAAACCTCACTTTCACAGTGGGATCAAAGGCTATGTCTTTCATCCATTTGTATCCGAGATACTCAGATGTGAGTTGACGGTGTGTCTTTCTAAGTCGTTTCGATGGCGGTTTGCATCTATGAGTGGTATCACAACTTTTCAACACCCATTCTTCGGTTTCTTTAAGCTTTCTTGCACGAACCTTCCATGTGCATTCCTTTTGCTCACACACCACGGTGTAACGCAACTTCATGTCGAGTGCTCAACATAAATTGGCCTATGGTTTCGAATGGCATAGTCAGCCAACCAAAACTTCAGCATAGGCAAGCTCAGAAACTTCAATCCTTTCTTCAAATAAGCATTCTCGTCCTCATTCTCCACCCTTGGTTCTCCTGGATCCGGGCATGGTGTTGGCTCAATCGCCGTCATTCTCATTCCACCGTCAACAACAGCTTTATGGGCAAGGCTGAGATCTTTAAACAAGTGAGTTCTTTTTTGTAAGCCCGTCAGCTCAAAGTGGATTTGGTTCTCCTCCTTTGTGAATCCATCCTCGTCCAACTGTTCAACTGGACCCTCGTCATCCGAGTCATACGCATATTGACGCCTAAAAGGCAAGTCACGATCCATGTCCTTTTGCGCTATGTACGCATCAAGTCACCAACATCATTACCATGAAACCCTTCCTCTTGCTCTTCGTCGTCATCATAAACATCTTCATCCTCTTGAATTACTTCGTCACTAGCAATCACCTCAACTTCATTTGCTTGGCTAGTTGGTGGTTGGCTAGAAGCATTGGGGGCATACAACTCAACCTCATTTGCTTTGATAGATGGTACACGGGGACGTGGTGGGGGATAAACATTGGGGGCATCAACCACAACCCTATGCTCAACAAGTGGCACCATTGTCCTCTCGCTCATGTCATCCATTGGGGAAGAGACATGCCGGTTCAAATCAATGGTAAACCGAGGAGATTCAACCTTGGTGGCAAACAATTCAAGTGACTTGTCTTCCGATTGGGATACTTTTTCCTTGTATACATCCCAATGCAAATCCGAGGTGATAGGCATACTTTTCAAGCGAGATTTGGCTCCAACTCCAACATCATACCTTCCTATTAACTTAACATCAACATTGGTGTCCATCCACTCTAAGACTTGTCTCACTTTTGCAACAACATCCTCATAGCTAGGGCTTGTATCAAAAACCAATGGTTCCTCACCCGTGTCGGCATTGTTACTCAAGAATGCCTCCTTGTCCATGTAATGAACATTAAAAAGTCTCTCCATCTAAAAATAACATGAATGGATTTAAGACTTCAATGAGAATTGGTGTGTTTATCCAAATACATCTAATTCTATCCAAATCATATCAAGACTAAATTATTGGTGATGTCCACAAAAGTATCACTAATTAACACACACTAAGCAAAGTTAACCCTAATCACTAACTAACCCTAACCCCCAATCTTTCTACTCAACAAGCATATATTCCTACTACACACCATGCATAGCACTATATTATCAAAGTTAACCAAGCCATTCACACTAACATAAGGGAGAAAACATGAACTAGGGTTCCACCAACATGTATAAAATGCAACCAAAATAACAAGATTTGACAAAAAATAATTGGATGATTTGGGGGAGATTAACAAGAGCAACAAAGTGATGGAAAGATCCACCTAAGGGATGTACCTTTTGGAGAGGATTTGAGGGGGAGCTTGAGGGGTAGGAGAGAGTGTGAGAGATCCAAGTGTTCTTCAAGCTCGGGTTGTGGATTGGGGAAAGTGTGTGGGGTGGGTCCCACACACTTTCCCCAAGGGTTATTCTGTTACCAGGGCCAGACGCCAGGGTCCCTGGCGTCTGGCCCCTTTGCCACGTCAGCAGGTCAACGGGCACGCGGGCAGTGCGGGCCAGGGGCCAGACGCCAGGGTCCCTGGCGTCTGCTTCGTAACCCAGACGCCAGGGATCTTGGCGTCATCGAAAAAGGTCAGAAACGAAATTTATTTTGAAACGAGGTTAAATCGGGATTTAGTTAGCCCTATAGGTCAGAACAATAATTTTGTCCAACTGCAGTCACTATCATTGCCCAGGGCGGGCGGTTAAATGCTGCAGATTCTGTCTGTGTATAGCTTGCGTCCTACAAGCACGCATGCTGTGCCTGCCGTGGCAGAATGTTCTATCCTGGTGAACTACGCTCGCATCTTGTTCCACAAGCATCGATCTGAAATTTTGCAGCATGGGTGACTAGACAACCACTTTTTTTTGTTTCCCTCGATATTTTGCAGCAAATTTTTTTAGGTTAACATCTACTCCCTCCATCCGAAAATACTTGTCATCAAAATGCATAAAAAAAGATGTATCTCGAACTAAAATATGTCTAGATGCATCCCCTTTTATCCATTTTGATGACAAGTATTTATGCACGGAGGGAGTACAATATTATACTGTATTTGCCAAGGAAAACGATTATAGATAACAGGTATTATTAGAGTATTTAACCAAAGTCCGCGGTCGGAATGAATTGAGCTTATGACTTGAGTTATCTGTACTAAGTTTGTTACTTAGCGCGGACGTTTCCGACCGCGGACACGCCGTTAACGGCCGTTGACACGCGGCGGGCGTCGGTTGACCACCGTGGCACCTGAAACATGCGATCGGCTGCTCAGTTTGGTGCTTAGCGCGGGCGAAGTAATTAGTTTCGAGACTTGGTAGTTTTTTGCCACGGATTAGGACAAAAATGGTAGTTTTTCGCACAAAATCGTTAAGTGGTAGTTTTCTGTCACGTTTCCGTGAAATGTGGTAGTTTTTGGTTAAATACTCAAGGTTATTAACATAGACTAGTAAGAGCATGCCACCCTCGTCATGCATGCCGAAATTCGTGACGAAGAAACTCACGAGCAACTGCAAAATGATCTAGTTACGCATATGTGGGCACGCAAAGAACAAGCAGCCGTCCCTAACTGAGTGTGCGGTTTAATTTAATTTCAGTTATTGTAAGAATTATTTTATTTCTTATCATGGAACTATTTTATGTGTTTAAACTTTAAACTATGTAATATGATTTTATTTCTTTGTTTGCAAAGAAAGTTGGGTAAAAATACAATTGGGAGTGTTCATTGGAAGGCCTGGTGGGGGCAGCCGCTCCCAATAGCCCGGCAACCTATGTCGACGCTCTCAATAGCAGTGACACGTCAGGTTTTTACATGCATGAAATGTATGGTTCTACCTATGAAACCCCACCATGGGTAGCCTAAGAGCATCCCAAGGGCGCACCCGTTATCATGTTCAGATGCCCTCATATTCGTCCAGACAAGGTGCCTGGACCAATGGCGGCGTGTGCGACAAGGACACCCGCGAATGACCACTTTTGTTAAAAAAATGCATATTTATCTAAAGTTGACTAATTACAACATAGCTCAAAATAAAAATAGGCATGTTTTTCTAAATTTTACTAACTCTGATATTATCTACCAATCATCGTCAGAGGAGACGATGACGACCGCGACAGTCTCAACTGGCGCGCGCAAGGTGGGCGCGGTTTCTAGCCACTCGACATCGTTGTAACAGCCCAGGAGCAATACCTTCCATATTTTGTTATACATTCTTTGTCTTGCATGTTATATGATGTTGGTTTTATTTTATTTCGCATCATGCATCATCTCCATCATCTTGTTGTGATTGTTTTCTTTTATTTGTGTCATGTGACTGCAACTTCTTTTACTCCCTCCTTGATCCTTTCATAATCCAATTGTCAACTTCCACTAAGCCCATGCACCACTTTCTTTTAAACCCAAAGCCAGCTTCCAACTTCCTTTATTTTGAATATTGGTTATCTAAGTCACTTTTTTAGTTGCTCAAATAAATGTTAAATATGTGCCCATAATTCACATTTAATGTGCTGAGTCACCTCCTAAATTCTCATTCAATTTTGAGTTCAGCTTCATGGGTTCAAAATTCCAAGCAGTTTGAATGAATTCAAACTTGGTAATTTTCAAACCTAACTAAATATTCTCAAACAATTTTCATAAATACCCAGCATTTTCCTTAACCCAGTAAAATATCTTCCATGGCAAAATTACCACTCTAACCCTCTCTTTCTATCTCTCCAAGTTCCTGCTCAAGTCCACTCCGGGGCGACGCTCCAGTTCCTCTCCCCATGATCTCCATGTGTGTCTCACGCTTATGTATCTTCACCCCTTCATTTCCATACATCACTAAACGAATGGATTTGGTGAAGTAAATTAGTTGGCCGACTAATTATTCTCCTAATCAGTGTCAACATATTTAGGAAGGCCAGCCAGCAACGCCTATTTCTTGTCCCGTGCCACTATCTCCATCTAGGTAAAGCGCCTGTGATTCTCATGGTTTCTACTAACTTTCTATTCTCCCATTATTTTGGGATGTCGATATCGTTTGACCGTTCGGGGAGGGGAGGAGGCATCCCGAACGAATCGTTCGGACCCTAACCAGCTGCGATCGAACGAATGTTGTGCTCGTCTTGTTCGCCCTACCGCGCGTCCCACCCGAACGGCCAGCCAGTTGGGCTGGCCGATGTCTTCCGAGCTGGGCCTTCTTGGTAAACCTGCAAAAAGTAAACAACGAGTACCTACAATATTGTCTAAAAAAAGTACCTACAATAAAAATTCCCAGGATAAACTACAGAAGAGGTAAAATACGGAATTTCAAAGTGTCGACCATTGGCACAAAGACCTGGCTATCGAGCGATCACCTGGACGGAGCCATTAACCTGTTGCAGCGTTTTCCGGTTTTGGGAACCTTCTAGAGTTTTCCAGCCTGTTTTTCTGATTTTGAGAACCTTTCAGAAGGTTCCCTGAACCAATTTTCGTTTAGGTTTTGGTTATTTCTTTTTTTGTTTTTCTACTTATTTTTCTTCTTTCTTTTCCTTTTGCCTCTTTTTTTCGTTTCTCTTTTATTTTTCAAGGTATATTTTTTATTTTTTAAGAGTTCATGTTTTGCAAATTGTTCAGAAACTTTCAAAATGTTCGTGCTTTTATATTTTTAATGTTTTGAAACACGGTCATGTTTCCAAAAATTGTTCATAAAGTAAAAAATGTTCGCATTTTTTAGGAAAAAAATCAGCAATTAAAAAAAGCAAATCTTGTTCGAATGTTTTTCAAAAATTGTTCGGAGCTTTATTGTTCAAATTTATCAGAAATTTTCAAATTATGACCGAGATATCAAAACCTGTTCTTGTTCTGAATACTTGTTCACAAATTCAAAAGATGTTCTGTTTTCAATTTTTTATTCACTTATTAAAAAATTGTTAGTATTCGAAGTTTCTTTTGAATTTCTAGAATATCTCCATTTCGAAATTAGTTTTAAAAATTCAGAATATGTTCTTGATTTTATAGTTTTGTTCACAAATTCGAAAAATATCCATGTTTACAAAAAAGTTCTAAAATCCACATTTTTAATTTTTTTCCAAAAACCAAAAAGAACCAAAAAAAAATCACATTTCCAAAATTTGTTCGCACGTTTAAAAAATGTTGACACGATTAAATTTTGTCCAAAAATTGAAAAATGTGTTGGAATTTCAAAAAATATTCTTGTTTACAAATATTGTTAACAAATTCAAAAAATATTTTCCTTTTCAAATTTTGCTTACATATTCAAAAAAATATTCATGTTTCAAAATTTGTTTACAAATTCAAAAAATATTCACATGTTATTTTTTGTTCACAGATTAAAGAATGTCTGCCGACTTTAAAAAAAGTTCCTGTTTTCAAAATTTGTACATATTCAAAAAAATGCTATAGTTTCAATTTTTGTTCACAAATTGGAAAAACATGCATGCTTTCAAAATTAGTTCGCAAATTCAGAAAATGCTCGAGTTTTGTAAAAAAAATAGTTTGCAATCGTGAAAAAAAATTCACTTTTTCAATTTGTTATTGTTTTTTTAAATTGCTTACAAGAAGTAGTTCATAATTTTGAAAAATGTTCTCATATTCAATTTTATTTTCCTATTTTATTTTATCAAATATTGTTTGCATTTCAAAAAGTTTTTCCTTTAGGCCAACTCCACCGCACGACCCCATTTTGTCCGGGTGTGTCCGTTTGGGGTAAAACGGACATACCACACGACTCAGCGGCAGAACCCATTTTACTTTTTCATCCGTTTCGTGTCCGTTTCACCCCATTTGTGGACCAAAGTTGGTCTCGTTTTGAGGCCAAAGCGGACACAGACGGACACTTTCTGGCCACTCCTCATCCGCCTCGGTCCGCTTGCATGTGCAGTGTGGCCCACCTGTTATACAAATAAAAAGAGCCCACCAACCCACCCACCCACTGCTGCATGCGACGGTGAGCAGGCGAGGCGGGCGGGCTCAGCGAGTGCGCAGGCGGCGAAGGCGGCAAGCGGGCGCGCGGGGGCGGCGAGCGGTGCGCGGGAGGCGGCGATCGGGCGCGGCGCGGCGCGGGCGGGGTGTGGCGAGGCGGGGCGGGGCGCGGGTAGGGCAAGGCAGGGCGCAACGCGGGTTGGGCGTGGCGGCGGCCGCCGCAGGCGAGGCCGCGCGTGGCGCCAGGCGCGACGGCAGGCGGGGGCGCGGCGCGGGCGTGGCGGTGCGTGGCGAGGCGGGGCGTGGCGGGGCGCAGCTCGGTCGGGGCGTGGCGAGGCAAGGCGTGGCCGGGGCATGGCGGCGGCGGGCGCGATGGTGCGCGCGTGGTGGCCGGCGGGGACGCGCGTGGCGCCATGCGTGACGGCAGGCGGCGACGAGCGGCGACAGCGACAGCAGCGGGCTAGCGCGGCGAGCAGCGCGAGCGGGCGGCTGCAGGGTGCGAGCGCGCGGGCACGGCGAGTGTGCGGTGGCGAGCGAGCGAGGAGCTGAAGTGCAGACGGATAATTTGGGTTTGGTCGCCGTGTTAGGCGCCTCCAACAACGAGCGGACATGCATGCCCTTTTTGCTACCTATTGCCACCCTAAACGGACGAAATCCAGATAAAGCGGACTTCCGTTTAGGATCGCGCAGTGGAGTTGGCCTTAAAATCATGTTTGAATTTTCTTAAAAGAAATTAATCTGTTGTGTATAATATATCATATGTATGTGGCTGCCCCTTTTAGACATATAAGCTTAGTTAGTACAGTGGTTATGGGCGTGAGGTCTTGTGTTCGGTCCTTCGCCAGCATGTTTTCTGGAATTTTGCCATTTGATTTTACTCTTTGCTGATGTCGGTAGTTTCTTATAAATTTGCGCTGCAGTTCTTCTGGAATAGGTGGCATGTCGCAGTGGCTAGCGCATCACAAGCCTCGGTATCAGGTCACGAGTTTGATTCCCCAGAACTTCTTATTTTTGCGATATTTTCATCCCACGAAGTAAAGCGAATGGACGGGCCCAGGTGAGCCGCCTCTTGTGCAAAACAGCAACTACTTGCCACAATAAGCGGCATATAGGAGCTCCTGTTGAGGGAGTCCTGGATTAGGGGGTGTTCGGATGGCCGGACTATACCTTCAGCCGGACTCCTAGACTATGGAGATACAAGATTGAAGACTTCGTCCCGTGTCCGGATGGGACTTTCCTTGCCGTGAAAGGCAAGCTTGGCGATGCGGATATTTAGATCTCCTACCATTGTAACCGACTTTGTGTAACCCTAACCCTCTCCGGTGTCTATATAAACCGGAGGGTTTTAGTCCGTAGAACAACCCAACATACAATAATCATATCATAGGCTAGCTTCTAGGGTTTAGCCCCCTTAATCTCGTCGTAGATCTACTCTTGTACTACCCATATCATCAATATTAATCAAGCAGGACGTAGGGTTTTACCTCCATCAACAGGGCCCGAACCTGGGTAAAACTTCGTGTCCCTTGTCTCCTGTTACCATCCGCCTAGACGCACAGTTCGGGACCCCCTACTCGAGATCCGCCGGTTTTGACACTGATATTGGTGCTTTTGTTGAGAGTTCCTCTGTGCCGTCGCAATCAGGAAAGATGCCTCTTCCCGTCTTTAAAGACGGCGCCGTTACTATGGGAGCCTTGGCTGTCGGCCAAACCCTCCGGCTAGGTGGTTTTCTTATGACCACCTGTTCGGCTGTTGCGCCGACGGTGACCTCTCGGGTCATCAAAAGCAATCTTCACGTCAGCTCGGAACTCACCGAGCAGTTAGATCCAATGGATCTCTCTTCCGTAAACGAGCTCTTGGATCGCATCGCCGCCCTGGGGGTCGCTACAGATTACGACCAAGTTGGGCTTAAACCCGATCTAAGAGAAATTAATTCTCCCCAAGCCACCCATCACGTTGCCGTGGTCGAGGCGCAGTGCGGCGATCCTTCATCTATCCTAAGGACTAGCTACGTCCAGATTCCCGATCCATCCAAGCCGGATACCCGTGGAGGGGAGGACGTAACTCAAGACCTGAACTTAGAATCAGGCAGCGGGCTGGATTCATTGGACAACTTCCAAGAATCCAAACTTCAGAGTTCGGAAACTCCTTGGCCTTTGAGCCTCAGATTGGGTGAGGTTTCGGATTTAATTACACCCACCCACCCGAACGTAAGCGATCTATCCCAAATCAGGCAAAAGCCCGAAGAAATAGTACATCATTACTGGGCCAGATTCCTCCTGGTTATGAACAGGATAAAGGACTGCCGCAAGGAAGACGCAATTTCAATATTCTGCAATAATTGCACGGACAAGGGAATCCTCAACACCATAAGTCGTCGTGATATTACGCGCTTCGCTGACTTGGCGTCCATAGTACAAAAGTACTGTGCGATGGAAAGTGCCCGGAAAACCGAAATAAAATTTTGGGACAATCCGGCCCTGAATAGAAACCCCGTCCGAAACAAAAGGGTGCATCATCGACAAACACCCGAGTTAAACACCAAAAAACCAAAACCCTCTACAGGACATGGAACCGTACTGGAAGGATGGCTTAATGGACCCTGTAAAATTCACAGTACAGAGGGCGCCACGCCAACTCATAGCCTTAGAGCATGTTGGATACTCCAGCAGGTGGCCAAAATTGGCGAAGATCTCCTAATTCCGGAGGCCGCAGAAAGCCACCCCAGGGTCACCAGTACAGCCCTAATAGTCTTCGAGACTTTCGCATCAAATAATATGCGAAAAAGAGCACTCTGCAGCCTCGCCGAAGTCTACCAAGTAGCAACAATAAACCCATGGAGTGACACGGCTATTACTTTTAATGCCAGTGATGAACCTAAATTTCGAACAGCCCGAGCACCAGCCGCACTGGTCCTCAGTCCAATAGTGGACGGCTTTCGCCTCACCAAGGTACTCATGGATGGAGGCAATGGATTGAACCTCATTTACGAGGAAACCCTTCAAAAAATGGAAATAGAGTGGAACCGCATTGAGCGAAGCAGCACAACCTTTAGAGGAATAATCCCCAGTCGGGAAGCGCGTTGCATAGGAAAAATCACACTAGATATGGTGTTCGGCACGCCGGATAATTACAGGTCCGAAGAGGTCACGTTCCATGTGGCCCTGTTCAGTAGCGGATACCACGCTCTGCTCGGGCGGGAAGCATTTACAATCTTCCAAGCAATACCCCATTACGGGTACATGAAGCTCAAGATGCCCGGGCCAAATGAATTCATCACTCTCGCTAGTGATCCAGACACTGCACTCCGCGCCGAAAATAAGACAGCCGCACTGGCCCTTGAGGCACTATCAGAAGCCCTGGCGGCTGAGGAGCTGACCGCTCTGCGCTCCACGATGAACAGGGACGATGTGATACTCGACAAGAGATCCAAGTCCACCTCCTTTAAACCAGCGGATGAAATAATCAAATTCCAGGTCCATCCAACGGACCCCAATAAAACATCTTCCATCGGGGCGCAATTAAACCCTGATGTAGACGCCGCACTGCGAGAATTCCTACGTGAAAATTGGGACATCTTCGCCTGGCACCCTTCAGACATGCCAGGAATCCCACGCAGGATGGCCGAACATAGCTTAAATATCCTAAAAGGATTCAAACCTATCAAACAAGCTCTTCGGCGTTTTTCCGAACCTAAGAGACAGGCCATGGGAGAGGAGCTAGCCAAGCTATTGGAGGCCGGATTCATCAGAGATATAAAACATCCGGACTGGCTAGCAAACTTGGTGATGGTACCAAAGAAGGACAAATCCTGGCGCCTGTGCGTCGATTTTAAAGACCTTAACAAGGCTTGCCCAAAGGATCCCTTCCCCCTCCCCCGCATCGATCAAATTATCGACGCTACCGCAGGACACGATTCGTTGTGCTTCCTCGACGCATATTCAAGCTACCATCAAATCAAGATGGCAGAATCTGACCAAGCCGCAACGGCATTCATCACACCATACGACCCATTTTGCTTCAACACGATGCCCTTTGGGCTAAAAAAACGCCGGCGCAACATACCAGCGCATGATTCAAACATGTCTGGCAAACCAGATCGGCAAAACAGTAGAGGCATACGTGGATGATGTGGTCGTAAAAACAAGACATGTCGAATCTCTAGTAGACGACTTGAGGCTTACATTTGACAATCTCCGAACATACGACATAAAGCTCAACCCGGAAAAATGCGTTTTCGGCGTTCCAGCCGGAAAGCTCTTGGGCTTCATTGTATCCGGTAGAGGAATTGAAGAAAATCCAGCCAAGATCCGAGCTCTGTCACAACTGGACATCCCAAAGGACCTCAAACAAATACAAAAATTAACAGGATGCGTGGCGGCTCTAAGCCGCTTTATCTCCCGTCTGGGAGAAAAGGCTCTACCTCTTTACCGCCTCCTTCGGCGCACCGAGCACTTCGAGTGGACGGATGCCGCCACGGCCGGACTCAACGAAATAAAGGCCATATTGGCAACAAACGCAGTCCTGGCCGCGCCAAATATCGGCGAACCAATGCTATTGTACATTGTAGCTACCCACCAGGTTGTTAGCGCAGTGCTCGTCGTCGAACGAGAAACGGACGGACACAAATACCCCCTTCAAAAGCCGGTCTACTATGTGTCCACTGTCCTCACTCCATGCAAATCACGGTACCCGCATTATCAAAAGATTGCATACGCAGTATTCATGGCATCCCGGAAGCTGCACACTACTTTCAAGAGTGTTCGATAACAGTAGCCTCCGAAGTACCACTTAATGATATTATCAACAACCGCGAAGCAACGGGCCGGATTGCAAAATGGGCCATCGAGCTCCTCCCATTCGATATAACTTATAAGCCATGGCGAGCTATTAAGTCGCAAGTTTTGGCCGACTTCGTCGCGGAATGGACGGAGGCCGAACTCCCTAAAGAGTACGTCACATACTCAAACTGGATCATGCATTTCGACGGCTCTAAAATGTTGGCCAGTCTGGGGGTTGGCGTCGTTTTGACGTCCCCCATGGGAGACACAGTCCAATACGTACTCCAGATTATGTACACAGACTCCAACAATGCAGCCGAATATGAGGCCCTTTTACATGGTCTCCGGATGGCAGTATCCATGGGCATTCAACGCCCAGAGGTGCGAGGGGATTCGAACCTCGCAATATCCCAAATAAATGGAGACTTTGATGCCAAGGATCCAAAAATGGCAGCTTATCGCAACGCCATCCTAAAAATGTCAGCTCGGTTCGAAGGGCTCGAATTTCATCATATAGCCCGGGAAAACAATCAGGCGGCAGACGTCCTGGCACGCATCAGCGCAAAATGCGACGCAATCCCCCCCAACGTCTTCTTGGAACGGCTGTTCAAGCCATCCGTAGTATGGGAAGGGGAATCTGGCAATAACATTCCGGACTCAATCGCACTGCCCGATGACGAACAATCGGACACAATCGGCGGCTCCGCCAACGAAGTCACACCTTCAGCCCACGTAATAACGGCCATTATCGCCCCGTGGACAGAACCATTCCTAGCTTACCTTACTAGGCAGGAACTCCCAGAGGGCCAAAACGAGGCACGCTGCATAGTGCGGAGATCTAAAGCCTATAAAGTCCATGAGGGAGAGCTTTATAAGAAAAGCACTATAGGAGTCCTTCAAAGGTGCATCTCCGAAGAGGAAGGGTGGAACTTGCTGGCTGAAATTCACGCCAGACTCGGTGGTCATCACACTGCAGCTCGGTCCCTTGTAAGCAAGGCTTTCCGTACAGGCTTTTATTGGCCAACGGCCCGGGCAGACGCTCAGGACTTAGTCCAAAGATGCGTCGGTTGCCAGCTTTTTGCAAACCAAAGCCATATGCCACCCACCGCCCTCCAAACTATCCCCATAACATGGCCCTTTGTGGTCTGGGGGCTTGACATGGTGGGACCCCTTAAAGTAGGAACCCACAAGAAAAAATACTTATTGGTCATGGTGGATAAATTCACCAAATGGATAGAAGCCAAGCCTGTTAAGACGGCCGAATCCGGACCGGTGATAGACTTCATATCCGGGGTCGTACACCATTACGGCGTCCCCCACAACATCATCACTGATAACAGCACGAACTTTACGGCCGACGAGGTAAAACTCTGGTGCAAAAACATGGGCATCAAGCTCGATTATGCCTCCGTCTATCACCCACAAACTAACGGCCAGGTCGAACGTGCAAATGGTCTTGTTATGAGCGGCATCAAACCCAGATTAGTGCGATCCCTCAAGGAATCCAACACGCACTAGGTAGAGGAGCTCGACTCCGTACTCTTGGGGCTGCGGACCACGCCGAATCGCACCACCGGATACACACCATTTTTTATGGTGTACGGCGCAGAGGCCATTTTGCCTTGCGACATAATTCATGACTCACCTCGAGTGCGCATGTACGAAGAAAGAGAAGCCGAACTCAATCGGCAGGACAGTTTGGACACCTTGGAGGAGGAGCGTGACGTGGCAAAAGCCCGTTCCGCATTCTATCAACAGCATGCTCGAAGATATCAAAGCAGAGAAGTACGGGCCAAAAATTACAATATTGGCGAACTAGTTCTACGCCTGTCGGACAAGAAAAAGGACAAACTGAAGCCCAAGTGGGAAGGTCCCTTCATAATCGACCAGGTCCTAACTGGTGGAGCGTACCGCCTGCGAGATGCATCAGATAACCGACTCGAGCCGAACCCATGGAACGCAGCCCGTCTCCGAAGATTCTATGCCTAGCGCCGGACTCTGTGTTCGTCTCCTTCCTCTGTCCATTTTTTACATTTTCTGTCTTACATTTCTCTCCTTCCCCCCTTTCTTTTTTTCTCTCTTATAGCCCTTAAAGGCTCATCAAGTGGCGCGTTACCCGCGCTCACTAAACCTGGGGGCTTCTTTAAACAAAAGCTTACTTATCCGGGCTTCATGCCCAACACATGTGTCAAACTTCCGCATGTACCTTTTATTCACCATTATATGCATCAATATGACTTAAGTTTTGGCCAAGCTGGGTTGTCTGGCTCTTGTGCTTACCCCTATGTTCCCGATTGTTCGGCTAGGTGGTAAAGGGAGCACCTCTGCGATTGTTACTGCCGGGTCAGCCGGATGTGTACCTCAGACTGGGTGAAGCCGAAAGCTAGCGTTCTTAAGGGAATATTCGGTCGGTGAACTAAAGATGACCTTTTTACTTATTTACTTATGTGCCCCAGATGCTTTTTCTGCGTTCGCAGTCCGGACATGCACTTTAGGGCATGCCTCCCAGAGAAAGGAACCCCTAACGGAACTATTCTCTCTGGAAGATGTTTCTTACTAACCATGTAATATAACATAACTAGTTGGGCACTTGTCTGATAAAGCACTAATGACCCCTACGCCTGGTCTCCATGCATACCCCGGTTGTTATATAACCGCAAGGGTATTCGGACACACTCCGGACCGTCAGGTCCCGAGGTCGAAGCAAAAAGGTCGGCAATGACAAACGATCTACAATCCGGCTAGAAGGCATTATAAATGTCAATTAATTTACATAGTCATTTTGACTGACTGTATTCCTCTTCAATACCATCTAACAGGCTGTCTAATTTACAGTCCTATTGGGAATACTTTGCGGCTAATTCTACTTGGCCGTATACTAAGCTTACAGGGATCTCCTTCCCATCGGGCCCCACAGGTCCGACCTCGGCCATGTGGTTTGGGTCAGCCTTTGTGTACCGCGTCTTCACCATGGCCCAGGCCTCCCTAGCGCCTTGACGGCAGGCCGATATCTTCCACAATGGAAGCGCCGCCGTGCTCCTTTCAGCTTCTCCGCAAGCTCTCCAAGGCCCTCGGGCATGGAGAGGGATGGCCATAAGGCTTGGGCAATGCCTTGCATCGCCTGCAGTTGCAAGAGCTCGGGAAGAAGGTCACCCGTAGAACCGGGCATCTCCTCTGCAGGACGACCTGTTAGCATACCTACAGACATCACTCTGTTAGTCGACTTCCTCGCCGAACTCTTTTTTTTCAATGTTTGTTCAAGCACTTACTAAATATGTCACGTTGAAGCTGCTGATTCTCCTTAACGGAGTCCGACAGCTGGGCTCGAACATCTTTCAGTTCAACACCCAGCTTGGTGTTGGCATCCTGAAGATCATTCTTCTCCCGCCTCACCTTTGTTAGCACACTCTCGCCAGCCTTTAGCCGGCTTAGGAGTTGTTGCCTGTCCGGATCTAGTCCGGCGCCATCTGCAATTTCATTTGTCAGATTTGCACATATGCCGCATTTCTCACTTATCTTTTTGAAGCATATATTACCAGAAGGGGTCTCCTTAGGCTCCCCTGTCGCGGCCAGTGCGGCCTCAAGTTGGGCTTGACACTCTTTTAACTCCCGATACAACTGGGTATTCTTCTCTGAAAGAACCTGCATATTACATGATCCTTAAATCAGCTATTCTCACTGCTTCAAGTCTCGGGGGCTACTGGTATATATAACCATTAAAATTTTCTCACCCGTATGTCTTTTACATATTGCTCCGTGGCCCTGGCTAGACCATTCTGAGCGGCACGGAGATATGCATCTCCAGAATTGAAGGCGTCCAACGCCTCTTGGGAGAAACAGGCGTCGCGAAGAACTGTCCAGCGATGCCTATGGTTCAGGGCACTTTCCACCTCGGAAGGGGTGGCAGACAGCCTGTCCGTGTCCTCTGTCGGGGGAGCGTCCGGTGCGCGCCTCGTGTTCGCTTCCGCCTCCGGCCCGGGCTTTGGAGCCTGGCTGGTGGAAGCGCGATTGGCAACCTCTGCGAATATAGTCCGGCGAGGTCTCTTTGTCCTGAACAGAGCACGAGAGTTAATATGCCTTGAGGGAATAACACCTGAGAATAAGAGGGCGCGCTATACCTTTGCCCCGGCGCCTCAGTTCGGACTTCACTTCTTTTCATCCCACGGGGCCCTGCCGCCCCTTGTTGGCTAGTCACCGCAGGATCAGCCTCCCGCCTCAAGAATCTTCCCTGCAAAATACGGTTGTTGTCAGGAAACTGCAAACACACAAGGATGGATTCCTTTTCGAGGTGCTGGGACTTTGGTCTCAGTTACCTGGGAGGCCGGGAGTAGCCCCGGGTAATCAGCCGTAATGGCCACCAGGGCATTATCCCTGCTCAGCTGATAAAACACCCCGTCAATCAGCTCCACGGACAGGTCCGGATCCTCTTCGAAGGCCGGATCGAGGGACCGTTCGGGATCCTCGGGCTGCGGAGGAGGGCTGTTTATTTCCCTTCCTTCCTGGCGCAGTTCCTGCATTGAAATCATCAGACTGTATAACTAATGATGGGAATATAAAACGAATGGGCAAGTAAAATTGTCCACTTACCCAACTCGGAGGATTGTACATAGTAAATCCACCTTGAGGGTTGATACGGAGAAATTCCTCCTCTTCTCCCTTGTACAAAGAGGACAAGATCTTTATTAGGGCAGCAGCTGAGTCCGGCCCCTTGCGGCCGTAACGGGTGGCATCATCCTCCCCGTTAAAATCCCACATGGGGTGGCTTCTATACTAAAGCGGTTGCACCCCCCGCATGATGCATGCGGCCATGACTCCGATCATGGTTAGTCCGGAATGAGCTAGTAGTCTTATCTGGCCCATCAGGTAAAGGACGTCCCTGTCACTTTCTTTCTGAGAGCTCCGTGGACGCCAGCTTAGGCGCTTCTTCAGGGGAGCACTGTTGAACTCAGGGAGGTCGATCCGAACAGGATCCGGTAGCGGGACATCCTCTATATAAAACCATTCTGAAGGCCAGTCCTCGGACGCCTTCTTTGGGGTTCCGGATAGATATCCGGTCCCGGTGATGCGCCACACTTCGGCTCCTCCCACTTGATATACTGACCCCCTCTGAGAGCGGGGCACCAGGCAGAATAGCCTCTTCCACAGCGCGAAGTGAGCCTCAACACCCAAGAACAGCTCGCAAAGGGCAACGAAGCCCGCAATATGCAAGATAGAGGCAGGCGTGAGGTTGTGCAGCTGGAGGCCATAGAACTCAAGAAGCCCCCGGAGAAACAGATGAATTGGAAATCCGAGTCCCCTTATTAGATAAGGGACAAGGCATACCCGCTCTCCTTTGGAGGGAGTGGGGGCGCTCTCCGCCTGCTCTCCGCCATTGTAGGTGGCAAGTACGGCTCGAACCGGGACCATGTAGGCTGGAGGGAGGAATCCCTTGGTCTGAAGCGATACTAGCTCGCTATGCGGAATGGAGCACCTCTCCCAGTCTCCAGGCTTAGGACTGGAGGGGCGAGAAGAGGAGTTGCGACGGCTGGCCATGGTGGAATGGATCTTCGCTGGATGCGCTCTGATGACTACTCGCGGATGGGAGAAGGTGTGGCTTGGATCTAAATCCCCATTCCCTTAAATAGGCGGCTCATTTACGCGGCTAGGGGTGCGAATGTAAAAACGCCCAGACTTTTCGTATTCGTTCGACACGTGGAAGATGGTCGTTATTGGGCGTAGAAGCCGAGGAGCGCTACATTCACAAGAAACCGAACATTATTCAACAGGTACACGGAATCTGGAGGAGAATCTGCCTTGCAATCCCAAAGACAATCTGCGCGCCGGACTCGTCGTCATCGAAGCCTGGTTCGGGGGCTACTGAGGGAGTCCTGGATTAGGGGGTGTTCGGATGGCCGGACTATACCTTCGGCCGGACTCCTGGACTATGGAGATACAAGATTGAAGACTTCGTCCCGTGTCCGGATGGGACTTTCCTTGGCGTGGAAGGCAAGCTTGGCGATGCGGATATTTAGATCTCCTACCATTGTAAACGACTTTGTGAAACCCTAACCCTCTCCGGTGTCTATATAAACCGGAGGGTTTTAGTTCGTAGAACAACCCAACATACAACAATCATACCATAGGCTAGCTTCTAGGGTTTAGCCTCCTTGATCTCGTGGTAGATCTACTCTTGTACTACCCATATTATCAATATTAATCAAGCAGGACGTAGGGTTTTACCTCCATCAAGAGGGCCCGAACCTGGGTAAAACTTCGTGTCCCTTGTCTCCTGTTACCATCCGCCTAGACGCACAGTTCGGGACCCCCTACCCGAGATCCGCCGGTTTTGACACCGACACCCGTAAAATACCTACATAAAAAGCCATGTTGTAGCAAAAAGAAAAAGGAAAAGTATGTAAAGGGAAAAAAGTGTGGTAAATCTGAAGAAACCCATCAGCATAATTTCTTCAGATTTTTCTTAAATTTGTTGACTCATTGTACATTTTTTCTTAAATTCTCCTGGAACATGGCAAATATAGTTATCGAATCATGGAAAAATTGAGTTCTCGGATCATGGAAAATTCATTGCTTTCTTGCCATGGCAACTTTCGATTTTGGATCATGGCGCAATGTTACTGTTTTCTACCATGGCAACTAATCTTATACTTTTTGCCATGTAAACATAAAAAAATTAGTTAATTGATCATGGCAAATTTAGTTTACGCAGCATAGCAAATTTGATTCCTGGAAGATGGCAAATATAGTTACCGAATCATGGCAAATTTAGTTCTTTGGTCATGGTAAATTCATTGCTTTCTTGTCATGGCAACTTTTGATTTTTTTTTAAATTGTCACAGTAATTCTTTAAATTGTCCAAAACAACACAAAATGGCAGATATTGCAATGACAAGTTTTACTATTTATTTCACCTTCATTAACATGGCAAATTTACCTACATCCCCATGACAATTTTAACATTTTATTGTCGTGGCAAGTTTTACTATTTGTTTGTCATGGCAACTTTAATATAAGAGTGATTAAATCACTACTTGAGTGATCTAAATGCTCTATTTCTTTTTAGAGGGAGTATAATATTATTGCATTTGTACTTAAAACTCTCAGTTTTTCTACACTGGATTCGTTGCTACAAAGCACTAACACTACTAGGAAAAGGCTAATTAGTGGCGCACCTGTTTTGGCCATTAATGGCGCACTACGGGTGCACCGCTATCATCACGCCATTAGTAAATAATACTAATGGTGCACCCCTGGTGCGCCATTAGTATACCAGACAGTAGTGACGCATTAGGGAGTGCGCAATTAGTATGTCAAACGGTGCGCCATTACTATGCCTCCCAGGGGGCCATATTTACCTTATGCTCTGGGTTACTAATGGCGCACTACTAGATAGTGCACCACTAGTGTGTTTATTGCAGTGCGCCACTAAAGTGTTGTGTGGTGCGCCACTAGTATGAATTTTAGGATTTTTTTCTTTTCTGATATTTGCACAGGTTACAAAATATATTACTGCACAGAATATAGACAACACAACATATAAACAACAGATTTATCGAATACAATAGAAGATTAGTCTCTGAATATAATTCAACATATTAACATTTTATTGTCGTGGCAAGTTTTACTATTTATTTGTCATGGCAACTTTAATATAAGAGCATTTAAATCACTACTTGAGTGATCTAAATGCTCTATTTCTTTTTAGAGGGAGTATAATATTATTGCATTTGTACTTCAAACTCTCAGTTTTCTACACCGGATTCATTGCTGCAAAGCACTAGCACTATGATGACCCACAAGTATAGGGGATCTATCGTAGTCCTTTTGATAAATAAGAGTGTCGAACCCAACGAGGAGCAGAAGGAAATGATAAGCGGTTTTCAGCAAGGTATTCTCTGCAAGTACAGAAATAAGTGGTAACAGATAGTTTGTGACAAGATAAATTGTAACGAGCAACAAGTAACAAAAGTAAATAAAGTGCAGCAAGGTGGCCCAATCCTTTTTGTAGCAAAGGACAAGCCGGAACAAACTCTTATATAAGGAAAAGCGCTCCCGAGGACACATGGGAATACCATCAAGCTAGTTTTCATCACGTTCATATGATTCGCGTTCGGTACTTTGATAATTTGATATGTGGGTGGACCGGTGCTTGAGTGTTGTTCTTACTTGAACAAGCATCCCACTTATGATTAACCTCTATTGCAAGCATCCGCAACTACAACAAAAGTATTAAGGTAAACCTAACCATAGCATGAAACATATGGATCCAAATCAGCCCCTTACGAAGCAACGCATAAACTAGGGTTTAAGCTTCTGTCACTCTAGCAACCCATCATCTACTTATTACTTCCCAATGCCTTCCTCTAGGCCCAAATAATGGTGAAGTGTTATGTAGTCGACGTTCACATAACACCACTAGAGGCTAGACAACATACATCTCATCAAAATATCGAACGAATACCAAATTCACATGACTACTATTAGCAAGACTTCTCCCTTGTCCTCAGGAACAAACGTAACTACTCACAAAGCATATTCATGTTCATAATCAGAGGGGTAATAATATGCATAAAGGATCTGAACATATGATCTTCCACCAAATAAACCAACTAGCATCAACTACAAGGAGTAATTAACACTACTAGAAACCTACTAGCACCAATCTCGGACTTGGAGACAAGAATTGGATACAAGAGATGAACTAGGGTTTGGAGATGAGATGGTGTTGGTGAAGATGTTGATGGAGTTGCCCTCTCCCGGTGAGAGGAGCGTTGGTGAAGATGATGGCGAAGATTTCCCCCTCCCGGAGGGAAGTATCCCTGGCAGAACAGCTCTGTCGGAGCCCTAGATTGGTTCCGCCAAGGTTCCGCCTCGTGGCGGCGGAGTCTCGTCCCGAAAGGTTGCTTTCTTATTTTTTCTCGACAAAAGACTTCATATAGCAGAAGATGGGCGTCGGAGAGTGAGGGAGTCCTGGATTAGGGGGTGTTCGGATAGCCGGACTATACCTTCAGCCGGACTCCTGGACTATGAAGATACAAGATTGAAGACTTCATCCCGTGTCCGGATGGGACTTTCCTTGGCGTGGAAGGCAAGCTAGGCGATGCGGATATTCAGATCTCCTACCATTGTAACCGACTTTGTGTAACCCTAACCCTCTCCGGTGTCTATATAAACTGGAGGGTTTTAGTCCGTAGGACGACAACTCCAACATACAACAATCATACCATAGGCTAGCTTCTAGGGTTTAGCCTCCTTGATCTCGTGGTAGATCTACTCTTGTACTACCCATATCATCAATATTAATCAAGCAGGACGTAGGGTTTTACCTCCATCAAGAGGGCCCGAACCTGGGTAAAACATTGTGTCCCTTGTCTCCTGTTACCATCTGCCTAGACGCACAGTTCGGGACCCCCTACCCGAGATCTGCTGGTTTTGACACCGACATCTGTGCTTTCATTGAGAGTTCCTCTGTGTCGTCACTTTTAGGCCCGATGGCTCCTTTGATAATCAACGACGATGCGGTCCAGGGTGAGACTTTTCTCCTCGGACAGATCTTCATCTTCAGCGGCTTCGCACTGCGGGCCAATTCGGTTGGCCGCCTGGAGCAGATCGGAAGCTATGCCCCTGGCCATCAGGTCAGGTTTGGAAGTTTGAACTACACGGCTGACATCCGCGGGGACTTGATCTTCAACGGATTCGAGCCACAGCCAAGCACGCCGCACTGTCTCGATGGGCATGATCTAGCTCTGCCGCTGAATAGTGTCCTGGAGGCCGCACGCGCGTTGGTTCCGACCCTTAATTCGGGGCCTGCTGCGCTGATCGAGGATGAGCGGTTGGACGCCACCCCAGGGGCTGCGATCTCAAAGGCGATCGAGCCGAACACCAGCCCCGCACTCTGCATGACCCGTGACTCCGAGGATCCGGATTCCTCTCAGGACTCCAAATCCCCCGCGCCCCTGCTGATCGAATCCGATTGGGCGCCGATCATGGAGTTCACCGCCGCGGAAATCTTTCAGCACTCGCCCTTCGGCAACATCCTGAACTCACTAAAGTCTCTCTTTTTATCAGGAGAGCCCTGGCCGGACTATGGTCAGCAAGGACGGGATGCGGATGATGAAGAAATTCAAAGCCCATCCACCACCCATTTGGTAGCCACCATCGATAATTTAAACGACGTGCTCAACTTCGACTCCGAAGACATCGACGGCATGGACGACGATGCAGGAGACACAGATGAACCAATGCCTATAGGGCATTGGACAGCCACCTCATCTCATGATGTGTACATGGTGGATACCCCTAAAGGTAGCAACAACGAGGAACACGGGGATGGAACGATGGATCAATCCCTCGAAAAACAATCAAAGCGTCAGCGTAAACGCCGACCCAAGCCCCGCCTCGATACAGACCCAGCCATAGAGCAGGATGAGCCAACAGACGACGAGCATGCCCTAGAGCAACCGTCCGAACAGGGGAGCCCGGATGAAGAAACCGAACATCCCACCCCCGGTGAAAATGGCATTCCGAACGACCTTACGCTGGATAAACCCACGGAGAAGAAGAACCTCCACAAGAGGCTCGTTGCAACCGCACGTAGCCTGAAAAAGCAGAAGCGGAAGCTAAAAACTGCATAAGATGCATTCAGGATCAGATGGAGTAAAGTAATCAACACCGCAGACAAATACGGCGATAGTCGCCGCACTAAAAGCTATCCGAAGCAAAAGCTACTGCCTGAATTCGACCAAGAGGCCTTAGAGCCCTCGCACTCAAAAAGTAAGAAAGCCACACGGTCGGATAGATGACCTCATGGCTAGCATAAAGCGGCAAGCGACGCCGCACTTAAACCGGCACGCGACCCACTTATGGATTCGCATCAAAAAAGATGGCCCAGCCAGATCCATTTACGGGCCAAGAAAACAAGCTCTTGTAAGCAATACAATAAAACCATTATCAGAATCCGGCACACCCAAATACAGGATGGAACAAACCCGTAAACATAGAGGCATATGATGGAACAACAGACCCTGGAGTCTGGATAGAAGATTACATCCTCCACATACATATGGCTAGAGGAGATGACCTCCACGCCATCAAATATTTGCCCCTAAAGCTTAAAGGACCAGCCCGGCATTGGCTTAAAAGCCTTCCTGAAAACACAATTGGAAGTTGGGAAGAGCTCGAGGACGCTTTCCGAGCAAATTTTCAAGGGACTTATGTCCGTCCTCCGGATGCAGACGACCTCAGTCACATAACACAACAGCCCGGAGAGTCAGCTCGGCAGTTCTGGAATAGATTCCTTACTAAAAAGAATCAGATAGTCAACTGTCCGGACGCTGAAGCCCTAGCAGCTTTCAGGCACAATGTCCGAGACGAATGGCTCGCCAGACACCTCGGCCAAGAAAAGCAAAGAACAATTGCCGCATTAACAAGCCTCATGACCCGCTTTTGCGCAGGAGAGGACAGCTGGTTGGCAAGATGTAGCACCAGCGACCCGAGTACATCCGAAACTAGGGATGGAAACGGAAAACCGCGACGCAACAAGGATCGTCGCCAGACTAATGAAAACAGTCCGAAGAGCACGACAGTCAACGCCAGATTCAAAGGCTCACGACAGAATCAGAAAAGGCCGCCCCTCCAGGGTAACAGAGATGATTTATCCAACCTAAACAAAATCCTGGACAGGATATGTCAAATACACAGTACTCCCGGGAAGCCTGCTAACCATACCCACAGAGATTGTTGGGTTTTCAAACAATCCGACAGACTCAACGCCGAACACAAGGGGCTCGACACACCAAGCGAAGACGAGGACGAACCCCCAAAGCAGAGCACCAGGAAACAAAAGAATTTCCCACAAGAAGTAAAAACAGTAAACCTACTTCATATAACAAAACGTGCGGCGCCCATAAAGGTACGCGCCACACGACCTATCCCAAAGGGGTCCGGCCACTGGTTGTCAAAACCAATCATCTTCGATCATCTGGATTATTCTAGAAGTACCAGGAACGCAGGCTGGACTGCCTTGGTACTCGATCCAATAATTGGCGGGCTCCAGTTTTCAAATGTCCTAATGGATGGCGGCAGTGGACTAAACCTGATATATCAAGATACAATCCGTCACATGGGGATAAACCCAACAAGAATCCGCCACAGCAAAACCTCCTTTCAAGGGGTAACGCCTGGTCCAGACACCCATTGCATGGGTTTTATCCGGCTCGAAGTTATATTCGGCTATACCAATAACTTCCGCTGCGAAAGGCTGACTTTCCACATCGTCCCATTCTCAAGTCGCTATCAAGCAGTGCTGGGGCGCGAAGCTTTCGCCCGCTTTAATGCAATACCTCATTATGCATCTCTAACGCTTAAAATGCCCGGTCCACGAGGCATCATCTCCTTGAAGGGGAAGCATTGAGCGCTCCTCCCCCGAGCGGAGGATTGTGCGGCCGCTTTAACAGCCTCACAATACAATGGCTTCACCAGCCAGAACATCCGAACAGGTCATTAAGACCATGGGCACGGATAGACGAGCCCGGCATGCCCTAGGGGCTCCGCATATATAAGAGACAATAAAGCTCAATTTTACATATTTTACTTTATATTTTTTTACTTAATACAACTTTCGTTTGGCACGCCTTTTTTCTTTCAACTTAGTTCCTCTCTTTTACAGATGAACATCGTGCCGCTCCCGTCCAGGATACGGCACAACGGAGACACAGGCACAGACGTGCAGTAGGGACCCGTTCCAAGGATTCTTTTCAGATTAAGACCCTGCGTAAACCTTTTTTACTGTCTCTTGTTGCTACACATCCCCTGGTTCTATAACCAAGGAGGAGGCTGGCCTCTTGGCATGTGGCCACGTCAGAATTCCTGCGCGTACCTGGACACTAGGGGCTTATACCTAAGAGCATTACTTTGCCCGCTCTCATAAAGACCGAATACCTTAGGGAGTGTTCTGCGTCGCGAGTTTGGCATTATATGCATCAGCTCCGAATCATGATTTTGGTCAATGTTGGGTTGCCCGGCTCCTGTGTTCGGCCGCCTTACGTTCCGCTCTATCGGCTAAGGCGGCACCAGGAGAACTACTGCGATTGTGCCCCGGTTCGGCCAGGCGAGCACCTCAGTAGAGAAAGCCGAAAACCGACTGTCATGATATAGCGTGAGACTGGTCAACCACTCGATGACTCTCCAGAATCTATAGGATTCCTCCGCATTAACGAAGGGCCGTTTCCCAGCCAGGCACACACGCGCCCCGAATTCGGGCGAGCGCAGTCACCACCAAGGGCTATCTAAACAGTCACATTGTCAAGCTCCTATGGCTAAGTGAAAGTGTTAAAGCATTATAATCCGGTTGCCTAGTTCGCTGCGCCATCACCTCCTTTGTAGGACCAAGACGTTGGATTAAGTGTGAAAAAGCGCCTTCTGCGAGCACCCCCGCACTATGTGCGTGGGGGCTGAAGCCAACGACTGCCATATTTCAGATTATATATATATGTTTTAAAACGGCCGCACAGGAGGTGTTTCACATACTTGAAGGCACAAGTATAAAAGCTTAATACAATTCATCAAAATACTGCTTTATAATTACATATGCTATCAGAACATAGCATCCTTCGAGCACTGCGTCTCTATTACACGAGCGCCTTCAAGTACTTCCTGAAAATAGTGCTCGGAGGGAACTCGGCTTTTGTCCGAATCTCGGGATGCAACAACGGTGGTCTCCATCTCCGCCCAGTATGTCTTGACACGGGCAAGAGCCATCCGTGCGCCCTCTATGCACGCTGACCTCTTCATTGCACTAATACGTGGCACTGCATCAAGGAGTTGCTGCACCAAACCGAAGTAACTCTTCGGCTCCGATCTCCCCGGCCACATATGACTCATGACGCACCTCATGGCGAGTCCGGACAACCTATTCAGTTAGGCCCATTGAGCCAGACAATCGTCCACCGCTAGTGGATGCTCTGGATTGTGGAGCTGCAACCAGAAAAGTTTTTCCACTTCGCGATCTTCTTGATCTCGAAAGTGTTCGGTCGCATCAGCATCACTTGCTGCCAAATCTAGATAGGTGTCCTCCACACTCCACATCCGGTCCAACGGAGCAAACTTCGGATCGCAAAACTTCCTCCTCAGCATAAAGGGCTTCCCAGCCGCAATCTGTCCAGCCTGGCGCAGCTCCTCCTTTGCAGCTCTCATCATAGAGCGAGCGTCCTTGGCATCAGCAACGGCCTTCTCTAAGTCCGTCTGCCTCGCCTGGTCTTCTTTCTCAAGAAGCCCGCAATGGTCAGCAACACTCTTTTACTTCACGGCCATCTCGGCCATCTCCTTTTTGCTTCGGCAATGAGAAGCCTGTTCGGCTCTCAGCTCTTCAAGAGCCTTCTTGGCAGCCGCATCCCTTTCTCTGGCTTGTTCCTTAGCTCGGGCAACTTCCGCCCGAAGACGCTCCACGGCGGCCGCACCATCTGCATCAAGCACACACATTGTAAGATATTGGCATAAAGCTCATCTTACCAGGTGCCGCCTAAGGAGTTACATACCTTGAGCCTCATCAAGCCGTTTGTTGACAAGCGCGATGTCGGCATCTGCCACGTCAAGTTGCCGCTTTAGTTCGGCAAAATCATCAGTTCGGCTCGATTCCGGACACTTCGCCACCTACATTTAAAGGCGACATTTTAGACCTGGGCTTATGATCATCTGCACACTGTCACTTCTGACAACACACAGAGTCTCAGGGGCTACTATCCACACAGGGCGCATTTTATTTATGCGCAACTGGCAAGAGTGTACATTATCTAACGTACCTCAAAACCCGTCAGTAAGCTTCTGACGGCCTCATGCAATCCGCTTTCCGCGAATGAAATCCTTTCAATCAATGTGCTCATCAATGCACGATGCTCCTCTGAGATAGAAGCTCGCCTGTCGGTGTCAAAACCGGCGGATCTCGGGTAGGGGGTCCCGAACTGTGCGTCAAGGCCGGATGGTAACAAGAGACAAGGGACACGATGTTTTTACCCAGGTTCGGGCCCTCTCGATGGAGGTAATACCCTACTCCTGCTTGATTAATATTGATGATATGGGTAGTACAAGAGTAGATCTACCACGAGATCAAGGAGGCTAAACCCTAGAAGCTAGCCTATGGTATGATTGTGTATGATAATGGTTCGTCCTACGGACTACAACCCTCCGGTTTATATGGACACCGGATAGGGTTAGGGTTACACAGAGTCGGTTACAATGGTAGGAGATCTTGAATATCCGCATCGCCTAGCTTGCCTTCCATGCCAAGGGAAGTCCCATCCGGACACGGCACGAAGTCTTCAATCTTGTATCTTCATAGTCCAGGAGTCCGACGAAGGTATAGTCCGGCGAAGGTATAGTCCGGCTACCCGAACAGCCCCTAATCCAGGACTCCCTCAGTAGCCCCTGAACCAGGCTTCAATGACGACGAGTCCGGCGCGCAAATTGTCTTCGGCATTGCAAGGCGGGTTCCTCCTCCAAGTCCTTCATAGAAGATTGTAGACACCCAGAATAGTGTCCGGCTCTGCAAAATAAGTTTCCACATATTGCCATAGAGAGAATAATATTAACACAAATCAGATCTGCTGACGTATTCCACAGTGCGTCATCACACCACGACCAAGCTCTTTATACAAATTGTTTTCACTTTTCCACCTCAGCACGTTTAGCGAGGCGGTTTCCTTGGCACGTCTTGTCAAAGCAGAGATCGTGTGCTCCTTTTAACGGGATTCTCATCAATACGGACGTGGGTAACCCAATCGTGCCCGTTAGCACGTTCCCTCGATTAAAGGCGAGTCCAAAACGGTTACGGGAAGGGCTCTTGGTATTCAACCTCTTATAAAGAGACCAAGGCCTTACTTCTTTTTTCAATCTCAAGTGTGTTCGCCCGTCGCCTCGAGTTCCAACACCCCAGGCTCCAGATTCCAGGCGCTTCGGACCTTCGACAATGTCCGGTTCTGACCTTCAAGGCCGGTGGACGCCCTCCTCCGTCACGGAGGAGGACGTGCTAAAGTTGAGGGAGGCTAAGTTCCTGACCGGTGAAATTTCACATAGATTGCCTACTCAAGGGCAGGTTATTCCCAGTCCCCAGCCCGGCGAGAGCGTGGTGTTCATGTCTCACTTCCTCCGAGGGTTAGGCTTCCCCATGGATCCCTTTGTGAGGGGACTGCTGTTTTATTACGGGCTGGAATTTCATGATTTAGCTCCGGAGTCCATCCTCCATATCTCCTCATTTATCGTCGTGTGTGAAGCGTTCCTCCGTGTTACCCCTCACTTCGGATTATGGCTCAAGACTTTCAAAGTGGAGCCGAAGATGATCGAGGGACAACACGCAGAGTGCGGAGGCGCTGTTATAAGCAAAAATGCCGATGCTCCATGGCCCGAGGGCTCTTTTCAAGAGGAGCTAGGCTTGTGGCAACAAGAGTGGTTTTATATCACTGCTCCCCGGGGCACCACATGGGTGGCGCCTCCTGCCTTTCACTCGGGTCCCCCACCACGGCTAGCGTCGTGGATCAACAGAGGGTTAGATTGGGGTTTGCCCAAAGACGTACCCTTGCTGCAGGGCCGCATTAAGGATCTCTTGGAAGGAGACCTCAACCTGGTCAAGGTGACGCAGGTCATGCTGATTCGCCGGACACTGCCCGGCAAACGTTGCCCCCTTCGCCTGTGGGAGTTCAATCCAGAGGGACCACGAGCTCTCCGGGATTTTATGAGCGCGACGCCCGCGGAGATGTATAAACTGTTCTTCGGATCACAAGAAGTGTGTCCGGATTTGACCGAGGACGCAGGCCTAAGCCGCAATCGCCCGGATACTCAGGTAAGTAACCTTGTGCCCAGACCTTCTATCCGTATAATTATCATAAACTTGCCCTTAAAAGAGCTCCCCTTTTAAACAGGAGTGGATAGCAAAGGCGAAGCTGATCAGGTGTCCGGCTCCCCTTCCAAAAACTAGGCCGGATCCCGTGCTAGTCAGGATGCTGGAGGTTGTGCCTTTGGAGGGAAGTAAGGGGGAGGACAAGGAAACTATGGCCTCCTCGAAGGAGGCTGCTCCAAAGGGAGGAACCGACGATTCCTCTCCTAGGGGAAAGAAGAGAGCCGCCTCTGACGACCCGAAGACCGTGGTCTCGAAGCGGGGGAAAAGATCCTCGTCAGAGGGTCCGACGCCGGGGAGTTCCTCGGCCGGACTACGTACTCAAGGAGATCAGCCCTCCAGCGAGCCGTAAGTAGAGAAAGATTTTCCTTTCGAGGGATGAGAGAAATCCGTGATTTATATCTGAGAAATTTAATCGGATGTTTACCTTGTAGTTCGGACCTCAGCCCTTCTCAGCAGAGCTCGTCTTCGGGGGATCTTCTTCCGGAGATGATGGAGAGCGGGACGCCTCCTTCTGCTGTGCCGCCTAACGAGGCGGGCGACCTTGAGGTGTCGTCACGGAGGGTTTCTCCGAGTCCGGCAGGGGCGGAAGATAGCTATGGGTCCCCCCGAAGTTCTCCGCGTCCAGCCTTCGAAAGAGGTCATGGGACGAGTCCGGCACCTTCTGGTGCTCGGCCGGAGGAGCTAAAGGTTCTGCTTGGGCGAGCTTCTATTTCATAGGAGCACCGTGCATTAATGGGCACGGTGATTGAAAGGATTTCGTCCGCAGAGAGCGGATTGCGTGTGGCCGTCGAAAGTTTATTGACGGGTTTCGAGGTACATTAGATAATGTGTACTTTTGTTAGTTGCGCGTAAATAAGATGCGCCCTATGTAGATAGTAGCCCCTGAGACTCTGCATGTCGTCAAGAAATGACGGCACGCGGAGGATCATAATCCCAGGTCTAAAATGTCGCCTTTTAATGTAGGCTGCAGGGTGTCCGGAATCAAGCCGAACTGCTGGTTTTGCCGAACTAAAGCAGCAACTGGACGTGGCAGATGCCGACATCGCGCTTGTCAACAAGCGGTTGGATGAGGCTCAAGGTATGTGATTCCTCGGGCAGCATTACGTAAGAAGAGTTTTATGCCAGTGTCTTACGATATGTGTGCTTGATGCAGATGGTGCGGCCGCCATGGAGAGTCTTAGGGCAGAACTTACCTGAGCTAAAGATCAAGCCAGGAGAAGTGATGCGGCTGCCAAGAAGGCCCTTGAAGAGCTGAGAGCCGAACATGCTACTCATTGCCGAAGCAAGGAAGAGATGACCAGTATGGCCGAAAAGTTAAAGAGCACTGCAGACCGTTGCAGACTTCTTGAGAAAGAAGACCATGCGAGACAGGCAGTCCTAGAGAAGGCCGTTGCTGATGCCAAGGACGCGCGCTCTGCGATGAGAGCTGCGAAGGAGGAGCTGCGTCAGGCCGAATAGATTGCGGCTGGAAAGCCCTTCATGCTGCGGAGAAAATTTTGCGATCCGAAGTTTGCTCCGTTGGACCGGATGTGGAGGGTGGAGGACACCTATCTGGATTTGGCAGCGAGTGCTGCTGATGCGACCGAACACTTCCGAGATCTGGAAGATCATGAAGTGGAAAAACTGTTCTGGTCGCAATTTCACAATCCAGAGCGTCCACTAGCAGTGGATGATCGTTTGGCTCAATGGGCCAAACCTAATAGGTTGTCCGGACTCGCCATGAAGTATGTCATGGGTCATCTGTGGCCGGGGAGGTCGGAGCCGAAGAGTTATTTCAGCTTGGTGCAACAATTCCTTGGCGCAGTGCCGCGCATTAATGCAATGAAGAGGTCGGCGTGTATAGAGGGTGCAAGGATGGCTCTTGCCCGTGTCAAGACATACTGGGCAGAGATGGAAACCACCGTTATTGCGTCCCGAGATTCGGATAAAAGCCGAGTGTCCTCTGAGCACTATTTTCAGGAAGTCCTTGAAGGCGCTCGTGTAATTGAGACGCAGTGCTCGAAGGATGCTATGTTATTATAGCATATGTAATGATGAAGTAATATTTTGATAAACTGTAGTGGCCTTTTTATACTTGTGCCTTCAAGTATTGTGAACACCTCCTGTGCAGCCATTTAAAAAAAAAATATATATAATCTGAAAGATTGCAGTCGTTGGCTTCAACCCCCACGCACATAGTGCGGGGGTGCTTGCAGAAGACGCATTTTCACACTTAACCCAACGTCTTGGTCCTACAAAGGAGGTGATAGCGCAGCGGGCCAGGCAACCGAACTATAATGCTTTAACACTTTCACTTAGCCATAGGAGCTTGACAGTGGGACTATTTAGGTAGCCCATTAGTGGCGACTGTGCTCGCCCGAGTTCGGGGCGCGTATGTGCCTGACCGGGAAGCGGCCCTTCGTTAAAGCGGAGGAATCCGATAGATTCCAATAGGTCATCGAGTGGCTGACCAGTCTCACGCTATATCATGACAGTCAGTTTTCGGCTTTCTCTACTGAGGTGCTCGCCCGGCCGAACCGGGGCACAATCGCAGTAGTTCTCCTGGTGCTACCTTAGCCGATAGAGCGGAATGTAAGGTAGCTGAACTCAGGAGTCGGGCAACCTGACATTTGACCAAAGACATGATTCGGAGCTGATGCATATAATGCCAAACTCGCGATGCCGAACACTCCCTAAGGTGTTCGGTCTTTATGAGTGCGGGCGAAACAACACTCTTTGCTAAAAAAGCCCCTAGTGTCCAGGTACGTGCGAAAAATTCTGACGTGGCCACATGCCAAGACGCCAGCCTCCTCCTTGGTTATATCGGAAAAAACCAGGGGATGTGTTGCAACAAGAGACAGTAAAAAAGGTTTACGCAGGGTCTTAATCTAAAAAGAATCCTTTAGGACGGGTCCCTACTGCACGTCTGCGCCTGTGTCTCCGTTGTGCCGTATCCTGGACGGGCGCTGCACGACGTTCATCTGAAAAATAGAGGAACTAAATTGAAAACGGGTCGTGCCGAACAAAAGGTTTTAAAATAAATGAACTATAAAGTAAAATATAAAATTGAGCTTTATTGTCTCTGCGCGTAGCCCCTAGTACGGGGGTATATGGCCTCTAAGCCTGCATTAATGATGGACTTGTACCTAACTCGTCTATTCCGCGTTCGTGGCCTTTAATGACCTATGTCGAAAAGTTTTTTGGCTGGTGAGGCCATTTTATTGTGCGGCTGTCTAAGCGGCCGCACAGTCCTTCGCTTGGGGGAGGCGCACTTTAGTGCTTCCCCTTCAAAGAGATGATGCCTTGTGGACCGGGCATCTTCAGCGTGAGAGATGCATAATGCGGTATTGCATTAAAGCGAGCGAAAGCTTCGCGTCCCAGTAGTGCTTGATAGCAACTTGAGAACGGGACGACATGGAAGGTCAGCTTTTCGCGACGGAAGTTATCGGCAGAGCCGAATATAACTTCGAGCTAGAGAAAACCCATACAATGGGTGTCCGGACCAGGTGCTACCCCTTGAAAGGAGGTTTTGCTGCGGCAGATTCTTGCTGGGTTTATCCCCATGTGATGGATTGTATCCTAATATATCAGGTTTAGTCCACTGCCGCCGTCCATAAGGACATTTGTAAACTGGAATCCGCCAATTATTGGGTCGAGTATCAGGACAGTCCAGCCTGCGTTCTTGATATTTCTAGAATAGTCTGGCTGATCGAAGGTGATTGGTTTTAATAACCAGTGGTGGGACCCCTTGGGGATAGGTCGTATTGTGCGTACCTTTATGGGTGCCACACGTTTTG
This sequence comes from Triticum aestivum, assembly GCF_018294505.1. NCBI lineage: Eukaryota > Viridiplantae > Streptophyta > Magnoliopsida > Poales > Poaceae > Triticum > Triticum aestivum. The sequence goes on from NC_057809.1 coordinate 78,004,350, forward strand.
TTACGTGAAGTAAGTTCACTGTTTTTACTTCTTGTGGGAAGTTCTTTTGTTTCCTGGTGCTCTGCTTCTGGGGTTTGTCCTCGTCTTCGCTTGGTGTGTCGAGCCCCTTGTGTTCGGCATTGAGTCTGCCGGATTGTTTGAAAACCCAACAATCTCTGTGGGTATGGTTAGCAGGCTTCCCCGGAGTACTGTGTATCTGACATATCCTGTCCAGGATTCTATTTAAGTTGGACGGATCATCCCTATTATCCTGGAGGGGTGGTTTTGTCTGATTTTGTCGCGAGCCTTTGAATCTGGCATTGACTGCCGTGCTCTTCGGACATTTTTCTTTAGTTCAGCGACGATCCTTGTTGCGCCGCGGTTTTCCGTTCCCATCCCTAGTTTCGGATGTACTTGGGTCGATGGGGCTGCATCTTGCCAACCAGCTGTCCTCTCCTGCGCAAAAGCGGGTCATGAGGCTTGTGAGTGCGGCCATTGTTCTTGGCTTTTCCTGGCCGAGGAGCCTGGCGAGCCATTCGTCTCGGACATTATGCCTGAAAGCTGCTAGGGCTTCGGCGTCCGGACAGTCGACTATCTGATTCTTTTTAGTGAGGAATCTATTCCAGAACTGCCGAGCTGATTCTCCGGGCTGTTGAGTTATGTGACTAAGATCGTCTGCATCCGGAGGGCGGACATAGGTCCCTTGAAAATTTGCTCGGAAAGCATCCTCGAGCTCTTCCCAACTTCCAATTGTGTTTTCGGGAAGGCTTTTAATCCAGTGCCGGGCTGGCCCTTTAAGTTTAAGGGGTAAATATTTAATGGCGTGGAGATCATCTCCTCTAGCCATATGTATGTGGATGATATAGTCCTCGATCCAGACTCCGGGGTCTGTTGTTCCATCATACGCCTCTATGTTGACGGGTTTGAATCCCTCTGGAAATTCATAGTCCAGAACCTCATCGGTGAAGCATAGGGGATGTGCGGCGCCCCTGTATTTGGGTGTGCCGGATTCTGATGATGGCTTTTTTGCATTGCTTACAAGAGCTTACTTTCTTGGCCCATAAATGGACCTGGCTGGGCCATGATGCGAATCCTTAGGTGGGTCGCATACCGATTTAAGTGCGGTGCCACTTGCCGCCTTATGGGGTCGTCTATCCGACCGTATGGCTTTCTTATTTTTTGAATGCGAGGGCTCTAGGGCCTCTTCGTCGAATTCGGGCAGTAGCTTTCTCTTAGGATAGCTTTTAGTACGGCGACCGCCGCCGTATCTATCTGCGGTGTTGATTACTTTATTCCATCTAATACGGAGTGCATCTTTCGCTGTCTTTAGCTTCCGCTTCTGCTTTTTCAGGCTGCGTGCAGTTGCAACGAGACTCTTGTGGAGACTCTTCTGCTCCATGGATTTATCCGGTGTAAGGTTGTCCAGAATGCTATTTTCTCCGGGGGAGGGAGTTTCGGTTTCTATATCCGTGTTGCCCTGTTTGGACGGCTGGTCTAAGGCCTGCTCGTCGTCTACCGGCTTGTCCTGCTCTATGGCTGGGTTTTTATCGATGCGGGGCTTGGGTCAGCGTTTATGCCGACGCTTTGATTGTTTTCCGGGGGGTCTATCTCCCGTTCCATCCCCTTTTTCCTCGTTGTCATTTCCTTTAGGGGTATCCACCATGTACACATTGTGAGATGCGGTGGCTTTCCAATGCCCTATGAGCGTTGGTTCATCGGTATCTCCTGCATCGTCATCCATGCCGTCGATGTCTGCGGAGTCGAAGTTGAGCACGTCGTTTAGGTTGTCGACGGTGGCTACAAAGTGGGTGGTGGGTGGGCTTTGAATTTCTTCATTGTCCTATCCCATCCTTGCTGACCGTAATCCGGCCAGGGCTCTCCTGATAAAGAGAGAGACTTGAGAGAGTTCAAGATGTCGTCAAGAGGCGAGTGCTAAAAGATGTCCGCGGCGGTGAACTCCATTATGGGTGCCCAATCGGATTCGATTGGTAGGGGCACGGGGGGTTCGGAATCCGGATAGGAGTCTGGACCCTCGGAGTCACGGGTCATGTGGAGTGCGGGGCTGGCGTTCGGCTCGATTGCCTTTGAGATCGCAGCCCCCAAGGTGACGTCCAACCGCTCATCCTCGATTGGTGTAATAGGCTCCGAGTCTAGGGTCGGAACCGGTGCGTATGCGGCCTCCAGGACACTGTTCGAAGGCAGAGCTAGATCATGCCCCTCGAGGTAGTGCGGCGCGCTTGGCTGTGGCTCGAACCCATCAAAGATCAAGTCTCCGCGGATATCAGCCGTGTAGTTTAAGCTTCCAAACCTGACTCGATGGCCAGAGGCGTAGCTTTCGGTCTGCTCCAGATGACCAAGCGAATTGGCCCGCAGAGCGAAGCCGCTGAAGACGAAGATCTGTCCGGGGGGAAAGGTCTCACCCTGGACCTCATCGTTGTTGATGATCAGAGGAGCCATCGGGCCTAAAGGCGACGACACAGAGGAACTCTCAATGAAAGCACCAATGTCGGTGTCAAAACCGGCGGATCTCGGGTAGGGGGTCCCGAACTGTGCGTCAAGGCCGGATGGTAACAGGAGACAAGGGACACGATGTTTTTACCCAGGTTCGGGCCCTCTCGATGGAGGTAATACCCTACTCCTACTTGATTAATATTGATGATATGGGTAGTACAAGAGTAGATCTACCACGAGATCAAGGAGGCTAAACCCTAGAAGCTAGCCTATGGTATGATTGTGTATGATGATGGTTCGTCCTACGGACTACAACCCTCCGGTTTATATAGACACCGGATAGGGTTAGGGTTACACAGAGTCGGTTACAATGGTAGGAGATCTTGAATATCCACATCGCCTAGCTTGCCTTCCATGCCAAGGAAAGTCCCATCCGGATACGGGACGAAGTCTTCAATCTTGTATCTTCATAGTCCAGGAGTCCGGCGAAGGTATAGTCCGGCTACCCGAACACCCCCTAATCCAGGACTCCCTCAGTAGCCCCTGAACCAGGCTGCGACCTCCGGATGTTCAGAGGCAGTCCTTTTCTTCCCCGGAGAAGAGGAATTTTCGGTTCCTTCCCTCCGAACAGCCTCCTTCGAGGAGGCCGTAGCTGCCTTGTCCTCTCCCTCACTTTCCTCCGAAGGCACGTCTTTGGACGGCCCCCAGTCAAGTCCTTTGTTGACCCATGACGCTAACTGTGGTGGGGGACCCGAGCGAAAGCCAGGTGGTGCCACCCACTTGGTGCCCCTGGGAGCGGTGATATAAAACCACTCCCTTTGCCATAAACCAAGCTCCTCTTGAAAAGAGCCCTCGGGCCATGGGCATCAGCATTCTTGCTTATAACAGCACCTCCGCACTCCGCGTATCGTCCCTCGATCATCTTCGGTTCGACCTTGAAGGTCTTGAGCCATAGTCCGAAGTGAGGAGTAACACAAAGGAATGCTTCACACACAACGATGAATGGGGAAATATGGAGGATGGACTCCAGAGCTAAGTCGTGGAATTCCAGCCCATAATAAAACATCAGCCCCCTCACGAAGGGATCCATTGGGAAGCCTAACCCCCGAAGGAAGTGAGATTTGAACACCACGCTCTCACCGGGCTGTGGACTGGGAACCGCCTGCCCTGGAGCAGGCAACCTATGCGGAATTTCGCCGGTCAAGAGCTTAGCCTCTCTCAACTTTAGCACGTCCTCCTCCGTGACGGAGGAGGGCATCCATCGGCCTTGAAGGTCAGAACCGGACATTGTCAATGGTCCGAAGCGCCTGGAATCTGGAGCCTAGGGTGTGGGAACTCGAGGCGATGGGCGAACTCATTTGAGATTGGAAAAAAGGAGTAAGGCCTTGGTCTCTTTATAAGAGGTTGAATACCAAGAGCCCTCCCCGTGGCCGTTTGGGGCTCGCTTTTAATCGAGAAAACATGTTGAATGGGCACGATTGGGTTACCCATGTCCGTATTGATGAGAATCCCATAAATAAAGGGGACACGATCTCTGCTTTGACAAGACGTGCCAAGGAAACCGCCTCGCAAAATACGCTGAGGTGGGGAAGTGAAAACGATTCAAATAAGGGCTTGGCCGTAGTGTGATGTCACGCTACGGAATACGTCAGCAGATTAGATTTGTGTTAATATTATTCTCTCTATGGCAATATGTGGAAACTTATTTTGCAGAGCCGGACACTACTTTTGGTGTTTACCAACTTTTATGAAGAACTTGGATTAGGAACCCGCCTTGCAATGCCGAAGACAATCTGCGCGCCGGACTCGTCGTCATTGAAGCCTGGTTCAGGGGCTACTGAGGGAGTCTCGGATTAGGGGGTGTTCGGATAGCCGGACTATACCTTCAGCCGGACTCCTGGACTATGAAGATACAAGATTGAAGACTTCGTCCCGTGTCCGGATGGGACTTTCCTTGGCGTGGAAGGCAAGCTAGGCGATGCGGATATTCAGATCTCCTACCATTGTAACTAACTTTGTGTAACCCTAACCCTCTCCAGTGTCTATATAAACCGAAGGGTTTTAGTCCGTAGGACGACAACTCCAACATACAACAATCATACCATAGGCTAGCTTCTAGGGTTTAGCCTCCTTGATCTCGTGGTAGATCTACTCTTGTACTACCCATATCATCAATATTAATCAAGTAGGACATAGGGTTTTACCTCCATCAAGAGGGCCTGAACCTGGGTAAAACATTGTGTCCCTTGTCTCCTGTTACCATCTGCCTAGACGCACAGTTCGGGACCCCCTACCCGAGATCTGCCGGTTTTGACACCGACAGAGAGCCACCAGGGGGCCGACGAGGTAGGGGGTGCGCCCTAGGAGGGGGGGCGCGCCCCCACCCTCGTGGACAGGGTGTGGCCCCCCTGGCCTTCATCCTTGGCAGGTATTTTTCATTATTTATTATAAGATATTCCGTGGAGTTTCAAGACTTTTGGAGTTGCGCAGAATAGGTCTCTAATATTTGCTCCTTTTCCAGCCCAGAATTCCAGCTGCCGACATTCTCCCTCCTTATGTAAACCTTGTAAAATAAGAGAGAATGGCCATAAGTATTGCGACATAATGTGAAATAACAACCCATAATGCAATAAGTATCGATATAAAAGCATGATGCAAAATGGACGTATCAACTCCCCCAAGCTTAGACCTCGCTTGTCCTCAAGCGAAAGCCGATAACGATAAATATGTCCCCATGTTTAGAGGTAGAGGTGTCGATAAAAATAAAATACGGACATGTGGGCATCATGATTATTTTTATAACAACAACATATATAGATTTTGTCATATGATTACTTATGTTCAAGTGATGATCTATTCACAATGAAAAAGTATGAATCAGAAACCTTATTGAGCACCAACAAACTATAACCTCAGTCATTGAAGCAATTACAATTTATCATAACATCAGAAAGAGTCTATGTCATAGCTTAAAAGCAAGTCCACATACTCAACTATCATCTAGTCCTTCATAATTGCTAACACTCACGCAATACTTGTGGTTACGGAGTTTTAATCGGACACAGAGAAAGATATGGGCTTATAGTTTCACCCCACAACCTTTTACCTCAAGGGTAATGTCAACAATAATAATTCATGCTCCCCTACATCCAATTAGATATATATATCAGGTTCTTTCCAACATGCTGGGCTTGCCAAAGGATAAAATGAAAAAGTAAAGGTGAAGATCACCGTGACTCTGGCATAAGGTAGAAGGTAATAATAAAAGATAGGCCCTTTTGCAGAGGGAAGCAGAGGTTGCCATGCGCTTTTATGGTTGGATGCACAAAATCTCAATGCAAAAGAACGTCACTTTATATTGCCCCTTGTGATATGAACCTTTATTATGCAGTCCGTCGCTTTTATTACTTCCACATCACAAGATCGTATAAAGCTTATTTCTCCCACACCAATCAATCATACATATTTAGAGCAATTTTTATTGCTTTGCACCAATGACAACTTACTTGAAGGATCTTACTCAATCCATAGGTAGATATGGTGGACTCTCATGGCAAAACTGGTTTTAAGGGTATTTGGAAGCACAAGTAGTATCTCTACTTGGTGCTGAGAATTTGGCTAGCATGAGGGGGAAAGGCAAGCTCAACATGTTAGAGGATCCATGACAACATACTTTATCTCAGATATAAGAAAACATAACTCATTACGTTGTCTTCCTTGTCCAACATCAACTCTTTAGCATGTCATATTTTAATGAGTGCTCCCAATCATAAAAGATGTCAATGATAATATATCTATATGTGAAACCTCTCTTTCCTTATTACTTCCTATTAATTGCAACGATGACCAAAGCTATGTCTGCCAACTCCCAACAACTTTAAATCATCATACTCTTTCTATGTGAAGTCATTACTTTTAATAAGATCAATATGAACTTTTGTTCTTCTTATTCTTTTTCTTCTTTTCTTTTATTCACTCAAGATCATAATAAGAAGATCAAGCCCTTGACTCAACACTAATCTTTATTGTATAGCTCATGGACTCGATTGAATAGAGAGATCATAAAGCAAACTCAAAACTAGATCATGCCATAACCTTCATTCTACTAGATCAAGATACTACTAATAGGATCGAACTAAGAAAAGCGGTAAAAATAGGAGTTGTGATTGTGATACGATACCGGGGCACCTCCCCCAAGCTTGGCAGTTGCCAAGGGGAGTGCCCATACCCATGTGGTTATGTCTCCTTTGTTGGTGAAGAAGGTGGAGGTGTGGTTGACTTAGTTGATGGCATAGACTTCTCCCTTAATTTGTGCTTGAGGACGGCATTTTGATCCCTCAGATCCTCAATCTCCCACTCCAGGGTTAATATCTTTTTGCATAGGCCCTGCTTATTTTCCTGCAAGAGACGAAAAGGGATAAACTCGAACTTTGGTTTCTTTACCCTATTAGGGAGACTTGACTTTTTGAACTCCACGTGCATGTCCCCAGGTTGAGGTAAATGGGGCTTCATCTTCATCTGAGCTCGTCTCCTCCTTCCCCTTGGGTTCATAGTCCTCTTCTTCCTCCGTGGTCCAGCCATCGTGCTCCACATCTCCATAGACCTTAGGATTGGCTAAGTAATCGTCTACATAGCTTTCTCCTTCAGAATCCTGGGAAGACATGTTGATCTAATCTGCAGCAGCACAGCTCGAAACAAAAACAGAGGATATTTGCTTGATACAAGAGTCAAAACCTTCAGGAGATTATATAATGAATTTTTACCGACCAAAATACGTATCGTGCAAGAAAACGGAGTCCGGACGGCACACGAGGTTCTCACTGTTGGGAAACGTAGTAATTTCAAAAAAAATCCTATGCACACGCAAGATCATGGTGATGCATACCAATGAGAGGGGAGAGTGTTGTCTACATACCCTCGTAGACCGACAGCGAAGCATTATGACAACGCGGTTGATGTAGTCGTACATCTTCAAGGCCCGACAGATCAAGCACCAAAACTACGACACCTCTGAGTTCTAGCACACGTTCAGCTCGATGACGATCCCCGGACTCCGATCCAGCAAAGTGTCGGGAATGAGTTCCGCCAGCACGACGGCGTGGTGACGATCTTGATGTTCTACCGTTGCAGGGCTTCGCCTAAGCACCGCTACAATATTATCGAGGATTATGGTGGAGGGGGGCACCGCACACGGCTAAGAGAACGATCACGAAGATCAACTTGTGTGTCTATGGGGTGCCCCCTGCCCCCATATATAAAGGAGTGGAGGAGGGGAGGGCCGGCCCTCTCTATGGCGCGCCCTAGGGGAGTCCTACTCCCACCGGGAGTAGGATTCCCCCTTTCCTAGTCCAACTAGGAGTCTTTCCAAGTAGTAGGAGTAGGAGACAAGGAAGGGGAAGAGGGAACAGAAGGAAGGAGGGGGCACCGCCCCTCCCCCTAGTCCAATTCGGACTAGTCAATGGGGGGGGGGGGCGCGGCCTGCCTCTTCCTCTCCCCTAAAGCCCAATAAGGCCCATATACTTCTTCCCCCGTATTCCCGTAACTCCCCGGTACTCCGAAAAATACCCGAACCACTCAGAACCTTTCCGATGTCCGAATATAGTCGTCCAATATATCGATCTTTACATCTTGACCATTTCGAGACTCCTCGTCATGTCCCCGATCTCATTCGGGACTCCGAACTCCTTCGGTACATCAAAACTCATAATATAACTGTCATCGTAACATTAAGCGTGACGGGTTCGAGAACAATGTAGACATGACCGAGACACGTCTCTGGTCAATAACCAATAGCGGAACCTGGATGCTCATATTGGCTCCCACATATTCTACGAAGATCTTTATCGGTCAGACCGCATAACAACATACGTTGTTCCTTTTGTCATCGGTATGTTACTTGCCCGAGATTCGATCGTCGGTATCTCAATACCTAGTTCAATCTCGTTACCAGCAAGTCTCTTTACTCGTTCCGTAATACATCATCCTGCAACTAACTCATTAGTTGCAATGCTTGCAAGGCTTAAGTGATGTGCATTACCGAGAGGGCCCAGAGATACCTCTCCAACAATCGGAGTGACAAATCCCAATCTCGAAATACGCCAACCCAACATGTACCTTCGGAGACACCTGTAGAGCTCCTTTATAATCACCTAGTTACGTTGTGACGTTTGGTAGCACACAAAGTGTTCCTCCGGAAAACGGGAGTTGCATAATCTCATAGTCATAGGAACATGTATAAGTCATGAAGAAAGCAATAGCAACATACTAAACGATCGGGTGCTAAGCTAATGGAATGGGTCATGTCAATCACATCATTCTGCTAATGTTGTGATCCCGTTAATCAAATAACAACACATGTCTATGGTTAGGAAACATAACCATCTTTGATCAACGAGCTAGTCAAGTAGAGGCATACTAGTGACACTTTGTTTGTCTATGTATTCACACATGTATTATGTTTCCGGTTAATACAATTCTAGCATGAATAATAAACATTTATCATGAAATAAGGAAATAAATAATAACTTTATTATTGCCTCTAGGGCATATTTCTTCAGTCTCCCACTTGCACTAGAGTCAATAATCTAGATCACATCACCATGTGATTAACATCGATAGTTCACATCATCATGTGATTAACACCCATAGTTCACATCGCCATGTGACTAACACCCAAAGGGTTTACTAGATTCAGTAATCTAGTTCACATTGTTATGTGATTAACACCCAAAGAGTACTAAGGTGTGATCATGTTTTGCTTGTGAGAGAATCTTTAGTCAACGGGTGTTTCACATTCAGATCCGTTATGTATTTTGCAATTTTCTATGTCTACAATGCTCTGTACGGAGCTACTCTAGCTAATTGCTCCCACTTTCAATATGTATCTAGATCGAGACTTAGAGTCATCCAGATCGGCGTCAAAGCTTGCATCGACGTAACCCTTTACAACGAACCTTTTTTTCACCTCCATAATCGAGAAACATATCCTTATTCCACTAAGGATAATTTTGACCGCTGTCCAGTGATCTACTCCTAGAACAATATTGTACTCCCTTATCAAAATCAGTGTAGGGTATACAATAGATTTGGTACACAGCATGGCATACTTTATAGAACCTATGGCTGAGGCATAGGGAATGACTTCCATTCTCTTTCTATCTTCTGCCGTGGTCGGGCTTTGAGTCTTACTCAATTTCACACCTTGTAACACATGCAAGAACTCTTTCTTTGACTGTTCCATTTTGAACTACTTGAAAATCTTGTCAAGGTATGTACTCATTGAAAAACTTATCAAGCGTCTTGACCTATCTCTATAGATCTTGATGCTCAATATGTAAGCAGCTTCATCGAGGTTTTTCTTTGAAAAACTCCTTTCAAACACTCCTTTATGCTTTGCAGAATAATTCTACATTATTTCTGATCAATAATATGTCATTCACATATACTTATCAGAAATGTTGTAGTGCTCCCACTCACTTTCTTGTAAATACAGGCTTCACCGCAAGTCTATATAAAACTATATTCTTTGATCAACTTATCAAAGCGTATATTCCAACTCCGAGATGCTTGCACCAGTCCATAGATGGATCGCTGGAGCTTGCACATTTTGTTAACACCTTTATGATTGACAAAACCTTCTGGTTGCATCATATACAACTCTTCTTTAATAAATCCATTAAGGAATGCAGTTTTGTTTATCCATTTGCCAGATTTCATAAAATGCGGCAATTGCTAACATGATTCGGACAGACTTAAGCATAGATACGATTGAGAAACTCTCATCGTAGTCAACACCTTGAATTTGTCGAAAACCTTTTGCGACAATTCTAGCTTTGTAGATAGTAACACTACTATCAGCATCCGTCTTCCTCTTGAAGATCCATTTAATCTCAATGGCTCGCCGATCATTGGGCAAGTCAATCAAAGTCCATACTTTGTTCTCATACATGGATCTTATCTCAGATTTCATGGCCTCAAGCCATTTCGCGGAATCTGGGCTCATCATCGCTTCCTCATAGTTCGTAGGTTCGTTATGGTCAAGTAACATGACCTCCAGAATAGGATTACCGTACCACTCTGGTGCGGAACTCACTCTGGTTTACCTACGAGGTTAGGTAGTAACTTGATCTGAAGTTACATGATCATCATCATTAGCTTCCTCACTAATTGGTGTAGTACTCACAGGAACAGATTTCTGTAATGAACTACTTTTCAATAAGGGAGAAGGTACAATTACCTTATCAAGTTCTACTTTCCTACCAATCAGTTCTTTCGAGAGAAACTCCTTCTCTAGAAAGGATCCATTATAAGCAACGAATGTCTTGCCTTAGGATCTGTGATAGAAGGTGTACCCAACAGTCTCCATTGGGTATCCTATGAAGACATATTTCTCCGATTTGGGTTTGAGCTTATCAGGATGAAACTTTTTCATATAAGCATCACAACCCCAAACTTTAAGAAACGACAACTTTGGTTTCTTGCCAAACCACAGTTCAGATTGTGTCGTCTCAATGGACTTAGACGGTGCCCTTTTTAACGTGAATGCAGCTGTCTTTAATGCATAACCCCAAAACGATAGTGGTAAACCGGTAAGAAACATCATAGATTGCACTATATCCAATAAAGTACGGTTATGACGTTCGGACACACCATTATGCTGTGGTGTTCCAGGTGGCATGAGTTTGTGAAACTATTCCACATTGTTTTAATTGAAGACCAAACTCATAACTCAAATATTCGTCTGCGCGATCAGATTGTAGAAACTTTATTTTCTTGTCACGATGATTTTCCACTTCACTTTGAAATTCTTTGAACTTTTCAAATGTTTCAGCCTTATGTTTCATCAAGTAGATATACCCATATCTGCTTAAATCATCTGTGAAGGTGAGAAAATAACGATATCCGCCACGAGCCTCAACATTCATCGGACCACATACATCTGTATGTATGATTTCCAACAAATCTGTTGCTCTCTCCATAGTACCGGAGAACGACGTTTTAGTCATCTTGCCCATGAGGCACGGTTCGCAAGTACCAAGTGATTCATAATCAAGTGGTTCCAAAAGCCCATCAACATGGAGTTTCTTCATGCGCTTTATACCAATATGACCTAAACGACAGTGCCACAAATAAGTTGCACTATCATTATTAACTTTGCATCTTTTGGTTTCAATATTATGAATATGTGTATCACTACGATCGAGATCCAATGAACCATTTTCATTGGGTGTGTAACCATATAAGGTTTTATTCATGTAAACAGAACAACAATTTATTCTCTTACTTAAATGAATAACCGTATTGCAATAAACATGATCAAATCATATTCATGCTTAATGCAAACACCAAACAACACTTATTTAGGTTCAACACTAATCCCAAAAGTATAGGGAGTGTGCGATGATGATCATATCAATTTTGGAACCACTTCCAACACACATCGTCACTTCACCCTTAACCAGTCTCTGTTCATTCTGCAACTCCCGTTTCGAGTTACTACTCTTAGCAACTGAACCAGTATCAAATACCGAGGGGTTGCTATGAACACTAGTAAAATACACATCAATAATCTGTATATCAAATATACCTTTGTTCACTTTGCCATCCTTCTTATCCGCCAAATACTTGGGGCAGTTCCGCTTCCAGTGACCAGTCCCTTTGCAGTAGAAGTACTCAGTCTCAGGCTTAGGTCCAGACTTGGGCTTCTTCACTTGAGCAGCAACTTGCTTGCCGTTCTTCTTGAAGTTCCCCTTCTTCCCTTTGCCCTTTTCTTGAAACTAGTGGTCTTGTCAACCATCAACACTTGATGTTTTTCTTGATTTCTACCTTCGTCGATTTCAGCATCACGAAGAGCTTGGGAATTACTTTCGTCATCCCTTGCATATTATAGTTCATCACGAAGTTCTACTAACTTGGTGATGGTGACTAGAGAATTCTGTCAATCACTATTTTATCTGGAAGATTAACTCCCACTTGATTCAAGCGATTGTAGTACCCAGACAATCTGAGCACATGCTCACTGCTTGAGCTATCCCCCTCCATCTTTTAGCTATAGAACTTGTTGGAGACTTCATATCTCTCAACTCGGGTATTTGCTTGAAATATTAACTTCAACTCCTGGAACATCTCATATGGTCCATGACGTTCAAAAACGTCTTTGAAGTCCCGATTCTAAGCCGTTAAGCATGGTGCACTAAACTATCAAGTAGTCATCATATTGAGCTTAGCCAAACGTTCATAACGTCTGCATTTGCTCCTGCAATAGGTCTGTCACCTAGCGGTGCATCAAGGACATAATTCTTCTGTGCAGCAATGAGGATAAACCTCAGATTACGGATCCAATCTGCATCATTTCTACTAACATTTTTCAACTTAGTTTTCTCTAGGAACATATATATAACATAGGGAAGCAACAATGCGAGCTATTGATCTACAACATAGATATGCTAATACTACCAGGACTAAGTTCATGATAAATTAAAGTTCAATTAATCATATTACTTAAGAACTCCCACTTAGATAGACATCCCTCTAATCCTCTAAGTGATCACGTGATCCAAATCAACTAAACCATAACCGATCATCACGTGAAATGGAGTAGTTTTCAATGGTGAACATCACTATGTTGATCATATCTACTATATGATTCATGCTCGACCTTTCGGTCTCAGTGTTCCGAGGCCATATCTGCATATGCTAGGCTCGTCAAGTTTAACCTGAGTATTCTGCGTGTGCAAAACTGGCTTGCACCCGTTGTAGATGGACGTAGAGCTTATCACACCCGATCATCACGTGGTGTCTGGGCACGACGAACTTTGGCAACGGTGCATACTCAGGGAGAACACTTTTATCTTGAAATTTAGTGAGAGATCATCTTATAATGCTACCGTCAAACCAAGCAAAATAAGATGTATAAAAGATAAACATCACATGCAATCAAAAAATGTGACATGATATGGCCATGATCATCTTGCGCCTTTGATTTCCATCTCCAAAGTACCGTCATGATCTCTATCATCATCGGCATGACACCATGATCTTCATCATCTTGATCTATATCAATGTGTCGTCACGTGGGCGTCTCGCCAACTATTGCTCTTACAACTATTGCTATCGCATAGCGATAAAGTAAAGCAACTATTTGGCGCTTGCATCTTATGCAATAAAGAGACGACCATAAGGCTTTTGCCAATTGCCGATAACTTCAACAAAACATGATCATCTCATACAAGAACTTATATCTCATCACGTCTTGACCATATCACATCACAACATGCCCTGCAAAAACAAGTTAGATGTCCTCTACTTTGTTGTTGCAAGTTTTATGTGGCTGCTACGGGCTTAGCAAGAACTGTTCTTACCTATGCATCAAAACCACAACGATAGTTTGTCAAGTTGGTGCTGTTTTAACCTTCGCAAGGACCGGGCGTAGCCACACTCGGTTCAACTAAAGTTGGAGAAACTGACACCCGCTAGTCACCTGTGTGCATAGCACGGCGGTAAAACCAGTCTCGCGTAAGCGTACGCGTAATGTCGGTCCGGGCCGCTTCATCCAACAATACCGCCGAACCAAAGTATGACATGCTGGTAAGCAGTATGACTTATATCGCCCACAACTCACTTGTGTTCTACTCGTGCATATAACATCAACACATAAAACCTAGGCTCTGATACCACTGTTGGGAAACGTAGTAATTTCAAAAAATTCCTACACACATGCAAGATCATGGTGATGCATAGCAACGAGAGGGGAGAGTGTTGTCTACGTACCCTCGTAGACCGACAGCGGAAGCGTTATGACAACGCGGTTGATGTAGTCGTACGTCTTCACGGCCCGACCAATCAAGCACCGAAACTACGGCACCTTCGAGTTCTAGCACACGTTCAGCTCAATGACGATCCCCGGACTCCGATCCAGCAAAGTGTCGGGGATGAGTTCCGTCAGCACGACGGCGTGGTGACGATCTTGATGTTCTACCGTCGCAGGGCTTTGCCTAAGCACCGCTACAATATTATCGAGGATTATGGTGGAGGGGGGGCACCGCACACGGCTAAGAGAATGATCACGAAGATCAACTTGTGTGTCTATGGGGTGCCCCCTGCCCCCGTATATAAAGGAGTGGAGGAGGGGAGGGCCGGCCCTCTCTATGGCGCGCCCTAGGGGAGTCCTACTCCCACCGGGAGTAGGATCCCCCCTTTCCTAGTCCAACTAGGAGTCTTTCCAAGTAGTAGGAGTAGGAGACTAGGAAGGGGAAGAGGGAATAGAAGGAAGGAGGGGGCGCCGCCTCTCCCCCTAGTCCAATTAGGACTAGTCAATGGGGGGGCGCGCGGCCTGCCTCTTCCTCTCCCCTAAAGCCCAATAACGCCCATATACTTCTTCCCCCGTATTCCCGTAACTCCCCGGTACTCCGAAAAATACCCGAACCACTCAGAACCTTTCCGATGTCCGAATATAGTCGTCCAATATATCGATCTTTACGTCTCGACCATTTCGAGACTCCTTGTCATGTCCCCGATCTCATCCGGGACTCCGAACTCCTTCGGTACATCAAAACTCATAATATAACTGTCATCGTAACGTTAAGCGTGCGGACCCTACGGGTTCGAGAACAATGTAGACATGACCGAGACACGTCTCTGGTCAATAACCAATAGCGGAACCTGGATGCTCATATTGGCTCCCACATATTCTACGAAGATCTTTATCGGTCAGACCGCATAACAACATACATTGTTCCTTTTGTCATCGGTATGCTACTTGCCCGAGATTCGACTGTCGGTATCTCAATACCTAGTTCAATCTCGTTACCGGCAAGTCTCTTTACTTGTTCCGTAATACATCATCTTGCAACTAACTCATTAGTTGGAATGATTGCAAGGCTTAAGTGATGTGCATTACCGAGAGGGCCCAGAGATACCTCTCCGACAATCGGAGTGACAAATCCTAATCTCGAAATACGCCAACCCAACATGTACCTTCGGAGACACCTGTAGAGCTCCTTTATAATCACCCAGTTACGTTGTGACGTTTGGTAGCACACAAAGTGTTCCTCCGGCAAACGGGAGTTGCATAATCTCATAGTCACAGGAACATGTATAAGTCATGAAGAAAGCCATAGCAACATACTAAACGATCGGGTGCTAAGCTAATGGAATGGGTCATGTCAATCACATCATTCTGCTAATGATGTGATCTCATTAATCAAATGACAACACATGTCTATGGTTAGGAAAGATAACCATCTTTGATCAACGAGCTAGTCAAGTAGAGGCATACTAGTGACACTCTGTTTGTCTATGTATTCACACATGTATTATGTTTCCGGTTAATACAATTCTAGCATGAATAATAAACATTTATCATGAAATAAGGAAATAAATAATAACTTTATTATTGCCTCTAGGGCATATTTCCTTCACTCACGAGGTAGGGGGGCGCGCCCAGGGGGGTAGGGCGCGCCCACCACCCTCGTGGGGCCCTCGTGTCCTTCCCGGACTGCTACTTATTTTTCTATTTTTCTAAATATTCCAAAACGGAGAAATATTGCCTTAAAAATTGTTTTGGAGTCGGTTTACTTATTGTACCACATACCTATTCCTTTTCGGAGTCTGAAACGTTCTGGAAAGTGTCTCTTATGTATTCCTCCGGGGTTACGGTTTCAATAATATTGGTTTCAACATTTATGGGATTACCTGAGATATAATGTCTAATTCTTTGACCGTTCACTACCTTCGGATTTGTACCTTCGAAGTTGTTGATTTTTATGGCACCGGAATGATAGACCTCGTCGATGAGGTAAGGCCCTTCCCATTTAGAGAGAAGTTTTCCTGCAAAAAATCTTAAACGAGAGTTGTATAGCAATACATAATCACCTACATTAAACTCACGCTTTTGTATTCTTTTGTCATGCCATCTTTTAACTTTTTCTTTAAACAACTTGGCATTTTCATAAGCTTAGGTTCTCCATTCATCAAGTGAGCTAATATCAAACAACCTCTTCTCACCGGCAAGTTTGAAATCATAATTGAGCTCTTTAATAGCCTAGTATGCCTTATGTTCTAGTTCGAGAGGTAAGTGACATGCTTTTCCATAAACCATTTTATATGGAGACATACCCATAGGATTTTTATATGCAGTTCTATAGGCCCATAATGCATCATCAAGTTTCTTAGACCAATTCTTTCTAGACCTATTGATAGTCTTTTGCAAAATTAATTTGAGTTCTCTATTACTGAATTCTACTTGACCACTAGACTATGGATGATAAGGTGATGCAATTCTATGATTGATGTCATATTTAGCAAGCATTTTACGGAAAGTGCCATGAATAAAGTGTGAACCACCATCAATCATTAAATATCTAGGGACTCCAAACCTCGGAAAAATAACTTCCTTAAGCATTTTAATAGAGGTGTTATGATCATCACTACTAGTTGGAATATCTTCTACCCACTTAGTAACGTAATCAACAACAACTAAAATATGTGTATATCCATTAGAGGCAGGAAAAGGTCCCATATAATCAAAGCCCCAAACATCAAATGTTTCAATAACAAGTGAATAATTCATAGGCATTTCTTGACGTCTACTAATATTACCAATTCTTTGACATTCATCACATGACAAGACAAACTTACGGGCATCCTTGAAGAGAGTAGGCCAATAAAAACTGGATTGCAATACCTTATGTGTAGTTCTATCTCCAGCGTGGTGCCCTCCATAAGCTTCAAAGTGGATCTGTTCCTGTTCATGCTCAGGTACACAACGTCTAATAACACCATCTACTCCTTCTTTATAAAGATGTGGGTCATCCCAAAAGTAATGTCTCAAATCATAGAAGAACTTTTTCTTTTGTTGGTAAGTGAAACTAGGTGGTATGAATTTAGCAACAGTGTAATTAGCATAATCAGCATACCAAGGAGTGCTACGAGAAGTACTTATGACATTTAATTGTTCATCAGGAAAGCTATCATCAATAGGTAGTGGGTCATCAAGAACATTCTCTAACCTAGATAAGTTGTCTGCAACGGGGTTCTCAACTCCTTTTCTATCAACAATATGCAAATCAAATTCTTGTAGCAGGAGAACCCATCTAATAAGTCTAGGTTTAGCATCTTTCTTTTCCATAAGGTATTTAATAGCAGCATGATCAGTGTGAATAGTTACTTTAGAATCAACAATATAAGGTCTGAACTTATCACAAGCAAATACAACTGCTAAAAGTTCCTTTTCGGTAGTAGCATACTTTGAGCATTGTCTAGAGTCTTACTAGCATAATGGATAACATTTAATTTCTTATCAACTCTTTGCCCTAGAACAACACCTACAGCATAATCACTAGCATCACACATAATTTCAAAGGGTAAATTCCAATCAGGTGGCTGAACAACAGGTGCAGAGACCAATGCTTTCTTAAGTATTTCAAATGCTTCTACACAATCATCATAAAAAACAAATGGTATATCTTTTTGTAATAAATTAGTCAGAGGCCAAGAAATTTTTGAGAAGTCCTTAATGAACCTCCTACAAAATCCGGCATGACCAAGGAAACTTCTTATACCTTTGATGTCCTTGGGACATGGCATCTTTTCAATAGCATCAACCTTGGCTTTATCAACTTCAATAACTCTTTCAGAAACTTTATGCCCCAAGACAATACCCTCATTTACCATAAAGTGGCACTTTTCCCAATTCGAGACAAGATTAGTTTCTTCCCATCTCTGCAAAACTCAATCAAGATTGCTCAAGCAATCATCAAAAGAAGATCCATAGACGGAAAAATCGTCCATGAAAACCTCACAAATCTTTTCATAAAAGTCAGAGAATATAGTCATCATGCATCTTTGAAAGGTAGCAGGTGCATTACATAAACCAAAAGGCATACGTCTATAAGCAAAAGTACCAAAAGGGCATGTAAAAGTAGTCTTTGATTGATCTTTAGCCGACACAGGTATTTGAGAGAAACCAGAATAACCATCTAGAAAACAATAGTGTGTATGTTTGCATAATCTTTCTAGCATTTGATCAATAAAAGGTAAGGGGTAATGATCTTTCTTAGTATCCTTATTTAATTTGCGGAAATCAATTACCATCCTATAACCTGTAATAATTCTTTGTGGGATCGATTCATCTTTATCATTAGGAACAACAGTAATACCTCCCTTCTTAGGGACACAATGGACATGACTTACCCATTGACTATCAGCAACGGGATAAATTATACCTGCCTCCAGAAGCTTTAGTATTTCTTTTCTCACCACTTCTTTCATTTTAGGATTCAAACGTCTTTGAGGATCATGAACTAGTTTGGCATCTACTTCCAAATTTGTTTTATGTTGACATAGAGTGGGACTAATGCCCTTAAGATCATCAAGAGTATATCCAATAGCAGCATGATGCTTCTTCAGATCTTTCAATAATCTTTTTTCTTCATGCTCTGAAAGGTTAGCACTAATAATAACAGGATATATCTTATTTTCATCAAGATAAGCATATTTAAGATTATCAGGCAATGGTTTAAGCTCAAATACGGGATCACCCTTGGGTGGAGGAGGATCCCCTAATAAAAAAACGAATTAAGAAAAATAAATAAGTAAATAATAATTAAAACAGTTAATTAATTAAGTTAATTAATCATAATTAGATTAATCTAATCACTAATTAACCTAATTAATTATTAGTTAATCAACCAATCATTGACAGCCGGGACCCACACGTTAATTGACTAAGTCAACACCCTGTTGACTGATGACGTCATGCTGACGCCAGCAAACACTATTCTGGATAATGTTAATTTAATTAATAATTAATAAATTAGAAAATGATTTAAAACTTTAAAAATTAATGTAAAATAATCCGTAACTCGGATGAAAATACTTTGTACATGAAAGTTGCTTAGAACAACGAGACGAATCCGGATACGCAGCCCGTTCATCCGCCACACACCCCTAACATATCAAACTCGCAACTTTCCCCCTCCGGTTCATTTGTCCGAAAACGCTGAACACCAGGAATACTTTCCCGGATGTCTTCCCCCTTCGCCAGTATCACCTATCCCTATGTTAGATCACCCCTGGCACCGCGTATTGAATCATTATGTTTTGTGATGCTTTGTTTGCTCTGTATTTACTATTTCTCCCCCTCTTCTTCTTCGGTAGACCCCGAGACCGACGTTGATGCCACTGAGTACGACTACATCACCGACGACCCTTCTTCCTGTGCAACAGAGCTTCCAGGCAACCCCCCCGTTGATCACCAGATATCGCCTACTCTACTCTCTAATGCTTGCATTAGAGTAGTGTAACATGTTACTGCTTTCCGTTATCCTATCCTGATGCATAGCCTGTCCTTGTTACTACTGTTGTTACCTTTACCTGCAATCCTACATGCTTAGTATAGGATGCTAGTTTTCCATCAGTGGCCCTACATTCTTGTCCATCTGCTGTGCTATACTATCGGGCCGTGATCACCCGGGAGGTGATCACGGGTATATACTATACTTTATACATGATACATGTGGTGAGTAAAGTCGGGTCGGCTCGAGGAGTACCCGCGAGTGATTCATGGATTGGGGGCTGAAAGGACCTTTGTCCCAACGGCCCTCTGTGTGGATCTTTGTGGCAGAGCGGCAGGGCAGGTTGAGACTACCTGGGTGAGAGGTGGGCCTGGCCCTGGTCGGTGTTCGCGGATACTTAACACGCTTAACGAGATCTTGTTATTTGATCTGAGTCTGGCTACTAGCCTATACGCACTAACCAACTACGCGGGAAAGATATGGGCACTCGGCGTCGTGGTATCGGCCGAAGCACTTCGTGATGTCAGCGACTGAGCGGCGCGCGCCAGATTGGGCCGCGTAACGTGACTTCTGTTGTACTGGAGGTTGCTAGGTCTGCTTCCGGCCGCCCACGCAACATGCAGGTGTGCTAAGGGCGATGAGCCCAGATCCCTATGCGCTTAGGTTTAGACCGGCGTGCTGACCGCTCTGTTGTGCCTAGGTGGGGCTGCGACGTGTTGATCTTCCGAGGCCGGGCATGACCTAGGAAAGTGTGTCCGGCCAAATGGGATCAAGCGTGTTGGGTTATGTGGTGCACCCCTGCAAGGAAGTTAATCTATTCGAATAGCCGTGATCTTCGGTAATAGGACGACTTGGAGTTGTACCTTGACCTTATGACAACTAGAACCGGATACTTAATAAAACACACCCTTCCAAGTGCCAGATACAACCCGGTGATCGCTCTCTAACAGGGCATCGAGGAGGGGATCGCCGGGTAGGATTATGCTATGTGATGCTACTTGGAGGACTTCAGTCTATTCTCTTCTATATGCTACAAGACCGAGGCTGCCAGAAGCGTAGTCTTCGACATGATTAGCTATCCCCCTCTTATTCTGGCATTCTGTAGTTCAGTCCACTGATATGGCCCTGTACACATATACCCATGCATATGTAGTGTAGCTCCTTGCTTGCGAGTACTTTGGATGAGTACTCACGGTTGCTTTGTTCCCCCTTTTCCCCTTTCCTTTACCCGATTGCTGCGACCAGACAATGGAGTCCAGGAGCCAGATGCCACTGTTAACGACGACTCCTACTACATCGGAGGTGCCTACTACTACGTGCAGCCTGCTGATGACGACTAGGAGTAGTTAGTGTTGGGGAACGTTGCAGAAAACAAAAATTTTCCTACGGTTTCACCAAGATCCATCTATGAGTTCATCTAGCAACGAGTGATCGGATGCATCTACATACCTTTGTAGATCGCGAGCGGAAGCATTCAAAGAGCGGGGATGAGGGAGTCGTACTCGACGTGATCCAATCACCGGAGATCCTAGCGCCGAACGGACGGCACCTCCGCGTTCAACACACGTACGATCAGTGTGATGTCTCCTCCTTCTTGATCCAGCAAGGGGGAAGGAGAGGTTGATGAAGATCCAGCAGCACGACGGCGTGGTGGTGGATGCAGCAGGGATCCGGCAGGGCTTCGCCAAGCGTTTGCGGGAGGAGGAGGTGTAGCAAGGGGAAGGGAGGCTCCAAGAGGCAGGGTGCGGCTGCCCTTCCTCCCCTCCACTATATATACGGGCTAGGGGGGCGCATGCCCCCTTGGAGATCCCATCTAGAGGGGGGGGGCGGCGGCCCCGGGGGCAATGGCCCCCTTAGGGTTTCCAACCAGGGGGGCGCATGCCCCCCGAGGGGGCAACGGCCCCCTAGGGTTTCCAACCAGGGGGGGCGCATGCCCCCTCGGGGGGCAACGACCCCCTAGGCTTTCCAACCCTAGGCGCCTTGGGCCCTTGGGTGGGGTGCACCAGCCCACCAGGGGCTGGTTCCCATGCCACTTCAGCCCATGGGGCCCTCCGGGATAGGTGGCCCCACCCGGTGGACCCCGGGGACCCTTCTGGTGGTCCCGGTACAATACCGGTGACCCCCGAAACTCTCCAGATGGCCGAAACAGCACTTCCTATATATATTTCTTCACCTCCGGACCATTTCGGAACTCCTCCTGACGTCCGGGATCTCATCTGGGACTCTGAACAACTTTCGGTTTGCTGCATACTAATATCTCTACAACCCTAGCATCACCGAACCTTAAGTGTGTAGACCCTACGGGTTCGGGAGATATGCAGACATGACCGAGACGCCTCTCCGGTCAATAACCAACAGCGGGATCTGGATACCCATGTTGGCTCCCACATACTCCTCGATGATCTCATCGGATGAACCACGATGTCGAGGATTCAATTAACCCCGTATTCAATTCCCTTTGTCAATCGGCATTTTACTTGCCCGAGATTCGATCGTCGGTATCCCAATACCTCATTCAATCTCGTTACCGGCAAGTCACTTTGCTTGTACTGTAATGCATGATCCCGTGATCAGACACTTTGATCACATTGTGCTCATTATGATGATGCATTACCGAGCGGGCCCGGTGATACCTCTCCGTCATACGGAGTGACAAATCCCAGTCTCGATCCGTGTCAACCCAACAGACACTTTCGGAGATACCCGTAGTATACCTTTATAGTCACCCAGTTACGTTGTGACGTTTGGCATACCCAAAGCACTCCTATGGTATCCGTGAGTTACACGATCTCATGGTCTAAGGAAAAGATACTTGACATTGGAAAAGCTCTAGCAAACGAATTATACGATCTTGTGCTTATGCTTAGGATTGGGTCTTGTCCATCACATCATTCTCCTAATGATGTGATCTCGTTATCAATGACATCCAATGTCCATAGTCAGGAAACCATGACTATCAGTTGATCAACGAGCTAGTCAACTAGAGGCTTACTAGGGACATGTTGGTGTCTATGTATTCACACATGTATTACGATTTCCGGATAACACAATTATAGCATGAATAAAAGACAATTATCATGAACAAGGAAATATAATAATAATGCTTTTATTATTGCCTCTAGGGCATATTTCCAACAGTCTCCCACTTGCACTAGAGTCAATAATCTAGTTACATTGTGATGAATCGAACACCCATAGAGTTCTGGTGTTGATCATGTTTTGCTCTAGGGAGAGGTTTAGTCAACAGATCTGCGACATTCAGATCCGTATACACTTTACAAATTTCTATGTCTCCATCTTGAACATTTTCACGAATGGAGTTGAAGCGACGCTTGATGTGCCTGGTCTTCTTGTGAAACCTGGGCTCCTTGGCAAGTGCAGTAGCTCCAGTGTTGTCACAGAAGAGTTTGATCGGCCCCGACGCATTGGGTATGACTCCTAGGTCGGTGATGAACTCCTTCACCCAAATTGCTTCACGCGCTGCCTCCGAGGCTGCCATGTACTCCGCTTCACATGTAGATCCTGCCACAACGCTCTGCTTGCAGCTGCACCAGCTTACTGCTCCACCATTCAACATATACACGTATCTGGTTTGTGACTTAGAGTCATCCAGATCTGTGTCAAAGCTAGCGTCGACGTAACCCTTTACGATGATCTCTTTGTCACCTCCATAAACGAGAAACATGTCCTTAGTCCTTTTCAGGTACTTCAGGATATTCTTGACCGTTGTCCAGTGTTCCTTGCCAGGATTACTTTGGTACCTTCCTACCAAACTTATGGCAAGGTTTACATCAGGTCTGGTACACAGCATGGCATACATAATAGACCCTATGGCCGAGGCATAGGGGATGACACTCATCTCTTCTATATCTTCTGCCGTGGTCAGGCATTGAGCTGAGCTCAATTTCACACCTTGCAACACAGGCAAGAACCCCTTCTTGGACTGATCCATATTGAACTTCTTCAATATCTTTTCAAGGTATGTGCTTTGTGAAAGACCTATGAGGCGTCTTGATCTATCTCTATAGATCTTGATGCCTAATATATAAGCAGCTTCTCCAAGGTCCTTCATTGAAAAACTCTTATTCAAGTAGGCCTTAATGCTGTCCAAAAGTTCTATATCATTTCCCATCAAAAGTATGTCATCTACATATAATATGAGAAATGCTACAGAGCTCCCACTCACTTTCTTGTAAACGCAGGCTTCTCCATAAGTCTGCATAAACCCAAACGCCTTGATCATCTCATCAAAGCGAATGTTCCAACTCCGAGATGCTTGCACCAGCCCATAAATGGATCGCTGGAGCTTGCATACCTTGTTAGCATTCTTAGGGTCGACAAAACCTTCCGGCTGCATCATATACAATTCTTCCTTAAGATAGCCGTTGAGGAATGCCGTTTTGACGTCCATTTGCCATATCTCATAATCATAGTATGCGACAATTGCTAACATGATTCGGACGGACTTCAGCTTCGCTACGGGAGAGAAAGTCTCATCGTAGTCAACCCCTTGAACTTGCCGATAACCCTTAGCGACAAGTCGAGCTTTATAGATGGTAACATTACCATCCGTGTCCGTCTTCTTCTTAAAGATCCATTTGTTTTCTATCGCTCGCCGATCATCGGGCAAGTCTGTCAAAGTCCATACTTTGTTTTCATACATGGATCCTATCTCAGATTGCATGGCCTCCAGCCATTTGTTGGAATCTGGGCCCGCCATCGCTTCTTCATAGTTCGAAGGTTCACCGTTGTCTAACAACATGATTTCCAGGACAGGGTTGCCGTACCACTCTGGTGCGGAACGTGTCCTTGTGGACCTATGAAGTTCAGTAGTAACTTGATCTGAAGTTTCATGATCATCATCCTTAACCTCCTCTCTAACCGGTGGAGGCACCACAGAAACATTTTCTTGAGCTGCGCTACTATCCGGTTCAAGAGGTAATACTTCATCAAGTTCCACTTTCCTCCCACTTACTTCTTTCGAGAGAAACTCTTTCTCCAGAAAGGATCCATTCTTGGCAACAAAGATCTTGCCTTCGGATCTTAGGTAGAAGGTATACCCAATAGTTTCCTTAGGGTATCCTATGAAGACGCATTTTTCCGACTTGGGTTCGAGCTTTTCAGGTTGAAGTTTCTTGACATAAGCATCGCATCCCCAGACTTTTAGAAACGACAGCTTAGGTTTCTTCCCAAACCATAATTCATACGGTGTCGTCTCAACGGATTTAGACGGTGCCCTATTTAAAGTGAATGTAGCTATCTCTAGAGCGTATCCCCAAAATGATAGCGGTAAATCAGTAAGAGACATCATAGATCGCACCATATCCAATAGAGTGCGATTACGACGTTCGGACACACCGTTACGTTGAGGTGTTCCAGGCGGCGTGAGTTGTGAAACGATTCCACATTTCCTTAAGTGTGTGCAAATTCGTGACTTAAATATTCTCCTCCACGATCTGATCGTAAGAACTTTATTTTTCGGTCACGTTGATTCTCTACCTCATTCTGAAATTCCTTGAACTTTTCAAAGGTCTCAGAGTTGTGTTTCATCAAGTAGACATGCCCATATCTACTCAAGTCATCAGTAAGAGTGAGAACATAACTATATCCTCCGCGAGCCTCAACACTCATTGGACCGCACACATCAGTATGTATGATTTTCAATAAGTTGGTTGCTCGCTCCATTGTTCCGGAGAACGGAGTCTTGGTCATTTTGCCCATGAGGCATGGTTCGCATGTGTCAAATGCTTCATAATCGAGAGACTCTAAAAGTCCATCAGCATGGAGCTTCTTCATGCGCTTGACACCAATGTGACCAAGGCGGCAGTGCCTCAAGTATGTGGGACTATCATTATCAACTTTACATCTTTTGGTATTCACACTATGAATATGTGTAACATCACGCACGAGATTCATTAAGAATAAACCATTGACCATCGGAGCATGACCATAAAACATATCACTCATATAAATAGAACAACCATTATTCTTGGATTTAAATGAGTAGCCATCTCGTATTAAATGAGATCCAGATACAATGTTCATGCTCAAACTTGGCACCAAATAACAATTATTGAGGTTTAAAACTAATCCCGTAGGTAAATGTAGAGGTAGTGTGCCGACGGCGATCACATCGACCTTGGAACCATTCCCGACGCGCATCGTCACCTCGTCCTTCGCCAGTCTCCGCTTATTCCACAGCTCCTGCTTTGAGTTACAAATATGAGCAACGGCACCGGTATCAAATACCCAGGAGCTACTACGAGCACTGGTAAGGTACAAATCAATTACATGTATATCACATATACCTTTAGTGTTGCCGGCCTTCTTGTCCGCTAAGTATTTGGGGCAGTTCCGCTTCCAGTGACCCTTCCCTTTGCAATAAAAGCACTCAGTCTCAGGCTTGGGTCCATGCTTTGACTTCTTCCCGGCAACTGGCTTACCGGGCGCGGCAACATCCTTGCCGTCATTCTTGAAGTTCTTCTTACCCTTGCCTTTCTTGAACTTAGTGGTTTTATTGACCATCAACACTTGATGTTCCTTTTTGATTTCAACCTCTGCTGATTTCAGCATAGCAAATACCTCAGGAATGGTCTTTACCATCCCCTGCATATTGTAGTTCATCACAAAGCTCTTGTAGCTAGGTGGGAGCGACTGAAGGATTCTGTCAATGACCGCCTCATCTGGGAGGTTAATCTCCAGCTGAGTCAAGCGGTTGAGCAACCCAGACATCTTGAGTATGTGTTCACTGACGGAACTATTTTCCTCCATCTTACAACTGTAGAACTTGTCGGAGACTTCATATCTCTCGACCCGGGCATGAGCTTGGAAAACCATTTTCAGCTCTTCGAACATCTCATATGCTCCGTGTTGCTCAAAACGCTTTTGGAGCCCCGGTTCTAAGCTGTAAAGCATGCCGCACTGAACGAGGGAGTAATCATCAGCACGCTGCTGCCAAGCGTTCATAACTTCTTGGTTCTCTGGGACGGGTGCATCACCTAGCGGTGCTTCTAGGACATATTGTTTCCTGGCAGCTATGAGGATGATCCTCAGGTTCCGGACCCAGTCCGTATAGTTGCTGCCATCGTCTTTCAGCTTGGTTTTATCTAGGAACGCGTTGAAGTTGAGGTTGACATTAGCGTTGGCCATTTGATCTACAAGACATTTATGCAAAGATTTTAGACTAAGTTCATGATAATTAAGTTCATCTAATCAAATTATTTAATGAACTCCCACTCAGATTAGACATCCCTCTAGTCATCTAAGTGAAACATGATCCGACTCGACTAGGCCATGTCCGATCATCATGTGAGACGGACTAGTCATCATCGGTGAACATCTCCATGTTGATCGTATCTTTCATACGACTCATGTTCGACCTTTCGGTCTCTTGTGTTCCGAGGCCATGTCTGTACATGCTAGGCTCATCAAGTTAACCTAAGTGTTTGCATGTGTAAATCTGTCTTACACCCGTTGTATGTGAACGTTGGAATCTATCACACCCGATCATCACGTGGTGCTTCGAAACAACGAACTGTCGCAACGGCGCACAGTTAGGGGGAACACTTTCTTGAAATTGTTATGAGGGATCATCTTATTTACTACCGTCGTTCTAAGTAAACAAGATGCAAAAACATGATAAACATCACATGCAATCAAATAATAATAGTGACATGATATGGCCAATATCATATAGCTCATTTGATCTCCATCTTGGGGCTCCATGATCATCTTGTCACCGGCATGACACCAT
Organism: Triticum aestivum; assembly: GCF_018294505.1. Taxonomy (NCBI): domain Eukaryota; kingdom Viridiplantae; phylum Streptophyta; class Magnoliopsida; order Poales; family Poaceae; genus Triticum; species Triticum aestivum. Next base: position 78,031,827 of record NC_057809.1, read on the forward strand.
GATCTCCATCATCATGATCTCCATCATCATGTGTCCATGAAGTTGCTCGCCAACTATTACTTCTACTACTATGGCTAACACGTTTAGCAATAAAGTAAAGTAATTTACATGGCGTTTCCAATGACACGCAGGTCATACAAAAAATAATGACAACTCCTATGGCTCCTGCCGGTTGTCATACTCATCGACATGCAAGTCGTGATTCCTATTACATGAACATGATCTCATACATCACATATATATCATTCATCATTCATCACAACTTTGGCCATATCATATCACCAAGCACTTGCTGCAAAAACAAGTTAGACGTCCTCTAATTGTTTATGCAAGTTTTACGTGGCTGCAATAGGGTTCTAGCAAGAACGTTTTCTTACCTACGTAAAAGCCACAACGTGATTTGTCAACTTCTATTTACCCTTCATAAGGACCCTTTTCGTCGAATCCGCTCCAACTAAAGTGGGAGAGACAGACACCCGCCAGCCACCTTATGCAACTAGTGCATGTCAGTCGGTGGAACCGGTCTCACGTAAGCGTACGTGTAAGGTTGGTCCGGGCCGCTTCATCCCACAATACCGCTGAAGCAAAATAAGACTAGTAGCGGCAAGAAAGTTGACAACATCTACGCCCACAACAATTGTGTTCTACTCGCGCAAAGAGAACTATGCATAGACCTAGCTCATGATGCCACTGTTGGGGAACGTTGCAGAAAACAAAAATTTTCCTACGGTTTCACCAAGATCCATCTATGAGTTCATCTAGCAACGAGTGATCGGATGCATCTACATACCTTTGTAGATCGCGAGCGGAAGCATTCAGCGAACAGGGATGAGGGAGTCGTACTCGACATGATCCAATCACCGGAGATCCTAGCGCCGAACGGACGGCACCTCCGCGTTCAACACACGTACGATCAGTGTGACGTCTCCTCCTTCTTGATCCAGCAAGGGGGAAAGAGAGGTTGATGAAGATCCAGCAGCACGACGGCATGGTGGTGGATGCAGCAGGGATCCGGCAGGGCTTCGCCAAGCGTCTGCGGAAGGAGGAGGAGTAGCAAGGGGAAGGGAGGCGCCAAGATGCAGGGTGCGGCTGCCCTTCCTCCCCTCCACAATATATAGGGGCTAGGGGGGCGCATGCCCCCTTGGAGATCCCATCTAGAGGGGGGGGGGGCGGCCCCCGGGGCAACGGCCCCCTTAGGGTTTCCAACCAAGGGTGCGCATGCCCCCTCGGGGGGCAACGACCCCCTAGGGTTTCCAACCAGGGGGGGCGCATGCCTCCTCGGGGGGCAACGCCCCCCTAGGGTTTCCAACCCTAGGCGCCTTGGGCCCTTGGGTGGGGTGCACCAGCCCACCAGGGGCTGGTTCCCACGCCACTTCAGCCCATGGGGCCCTCCGGGATAGGTGGCCCCACCCGATGGACCCCCGGGACCCTTCTGGTGGTCCCGGTACAATACCGGTGACCCCCGAAACTCTCTAGATGGCCGAAACAGCACTTCCTATATATATTTCTTCACCTCCGGACCATTCCGGAACTCCTCCTGACGTCTGGGATCTCATTCGGGACTCCGAACAACTTTCGGTTTGCTACATACTAATATCTCTACAACCCTAGCGTCACCGAACCTTAAGTGTGTAGACCCTACGGGTTCGGGAGATATGCAGACATGACCGAGACGCCTCTCCGGTCAATAACCAACAGCGGGATCTGGATACCCATGTTGGCTCCCACATACTCCTCGATGATCTCATCGGATGAACCACGATGTCGAGGATTCAATTAACCCCGTATTCAATTCCCTTTGTCAATCGGTATTTTACATGCCCGAGGTTCGATCGTCGGTATCCCAATACCTCGTTCAATCTCGTTACCGGCAAGTCACTTTACTCGTACCATAATGCATGATCCCGTGATCAAACACTTTGATCACATTGAGCTCATTATGATGATGCATTACCGAGCGGGCCCGGTGATACCTCTCCGTCATACGGAGTGACAAATCCCAGTATCGATCCGTGTCAACCCAACAGACACTTTCGGAGATACCCGTAGTATACCTTTATAGTCACCCAGTTACGTTGTGACGTTTGGCATACCCAAAGCACTCCTACGGTATCCGTGAGTTACACGATCTCATGGTCTAAGGAAAAGATACTTGACATTGGAAAAGCTCTAGCAAACAAATTATACGATCTTGTGCTTATGCTCAGCATTGGGTCTTGTCCATCACATCATTCTCCTAATGATGTGATCTCGTTATCAATGACATCCAATGTCCATAGTCAGGAAACCATGACTATCAGTTGATCAACGAGCTAGTCAACTAGAGGCTTACTAGGGACATGTTGGTGTCTATGTATTCACACATGTATTACGATTTCCGGATAACACAATTATAGCATGAATAAAGGACAATTATCATGAACAAGGAAATATAATAATAATGCTTTTATTATTGCCTCTAGGGCGTATTTCCAACAGTTAGGAGGATCCCAGGCAGGAGGCCCGCCCCTCTTTCGATCTGTATCCCAGTTTGTGCTAGCCTTCTTAAGGCAAACTTATTTAACTTATGTCTATACTCAGATATTGTTGCTTCCGCTGACTCGTCTATGATCGAGCACTTGTATTCGAGCCCTCGAGGCCCCTGGCTTGTAATATGATGCTTGTATGACTTATTTTATTTGTAGAGTTGTGTTGTGATATCTTCCCGTGAGTCCCTGATCTTGATCGTGCATGTTTGCGTGTATGATTAAATCGGGGGCGTCACAAGTTGGTATCAGAGCCGAGTGCCTGTAGGAATCCTCCTTCCACACTCCTTGGCCGGAGTCGAGTCTAGACATTGCAAAAACTTTCTACTAACATGGCAGTGTGTCTTACGGGCCCACGTCGCCATTTGGGTGGTATTAGGATCTTTCACTCCTCGTCTATACTCTGGGACTCTGAGCTCTCTTCTATTAGGGTTAGAGGATTTTGCTAAAAACAAAACTAACTTTAGGTTCTCGATAATACTTTCTCCCGGAGAGCCCCTCATTTTAGATGATCGCCTGATGCACTAGAAGATTCCGAAGTACTCTACGATGTTCTCTCGAGTCTTTGTGACATCGCATTTGCGATTTCCTTCCACCGTGGACCCCTATGAAAACTGCATACACTTTCCATTCATACAATCATTCCCCGTTGATCTTGTTATTACAAGATGTCCTGAAATACTCTCTGTTGTTCTGAGAATCCTTTGAGCTTAGTGCCTTGCTGTACTTTCTCACCTGAATACCCTTACGGATAATTCTCACACTTACCGAGTATCCGCTCATCCCCAGTTGATTCAGGTATTTCACAAAAGTCTTCGTAATACCGTTCGTTCTTCTGAAAATCCTCAACAGCCTAATGCTCTTGAAATTCTTGCTTGCTAGCATTATGATTAATCCAATAAGTATGGTAATCTTATTGGCATCCTTTGTCATTATCATTTAGAGTCTATTGATTCGATATGTTGCGAATGCTTGCAATCCTCAGGATTTATCCTTCTGGCTCAGACATCATTTTAAATATGAGCTGGTTCTTGACCAATCGATGCCTTGATCGGTTGTGCTTCTAAGTCTATTGAACTTATTCATTTTCGATCAGACCGATTGCTTCTGATCCCTTAATTTGGAAATCATAAAATTCTTTGCATTAAGCTTTGAATTAGTCAGTTGTTTCTATAATCTGATGCCTTGGCATTCCTTCTTCCTCTGATTGAGTACCGATACTCACATCAGCCCCGTTGTGGACCGCCATACCCATTGCCGGATTAGCTAGCAGTTTTTCTATCATACCCGAAGGAAATTCAAAAGGAGTTTCATTTTCAATAGGTTCAGTAGGTTGAGAAGCAACTCTTTGCTCTACTGGTCGAGGTGAAGATACCCCAAACAAGCCCCTCAGAGGATTACTTTCCATATTAACAAGTGACATTAAATTTCAGCACACTATATAAATTTTTCCTTACCAAATTCCACCTACCAAAGGCGCTACACTCCCCGGCAACGGTGCCAGAAAAGAGTCTTGATGACCCACAAGTATAGGGGATCTATCGTAGTCCTTATGATAAGTAAGAGTGTCGAACCTAACGAGGAACAGAAGGAAATGATAAGCGGTTTTCAGCAAGGTATTCTCTGCAAGTACTGAAATAAGTGGTAACAGATAGTTTTGTGACAAGATAAATTGTAACGAGCAACAAGTAACAAAAGTAAATAAAGTGCAGCAAGGTGGCCCAATCCTTTTTGTAGCAAAGGACAAGCCGGAACAAACTCCAATATAAGGAAAAGCGCTCCCGAGGACACATGGGAATATCATCAAGCTAGTTTTCATCACGTTCATATGATTCTCGTTCGGTACTTTGATAATTTGATATGTGGGTGGACCGGTGCTTGGGTGCTGTTCTTACTTGAACAAGCATCCCACTTATGATTAACCTCTATTGCAAGCATCTACAACTACAACATAAATATTAAGGTAAACCTAACCATAGCATGAAACATATGGATCCAAATCAGCCCCTTACGAAGCAACGCGTAAACTAGGGTTTAAGCTTCTGTCACTCTAGCAACCCATCATCTACTTATTACTTCCCAATGCCTTCCTCTAGGCCCAAATAATGGTGAAGTGTTATGTAGTCGACGTTCACATAACACCACTAGAGGCTAGACAACATACATCTCATCAAAGTATCGAACGAATACCAAATTCACATGACTACTATTAGCAAGACTTCTCCCTTGTCCTCAGGAACAAACATAACTACTCACAAAGCATATTCATGTTCATAATCAGAGGGGTAATAATATGCATAAAGGATCTGAACATATGATCTTCCACCAAATAAACCAACTAGCATCAACTACAAGGAGTAATTAACACTACTAGCAACCTACTAGCACCAATCCCGGACTTGGAGACAAGAATTGGATACCAGAGATGAACTAGGGTTTGGAGATGAGATGGTGCTGGTGAAGATGTTGATGGAGATTGCCCTCTCCCGATGAGAGGAGCGTTGGTGATGATTTCAGAATTGTGACGCCGGATAATTAAGCTACAGTAATTCTCTGCTAATGGTGCCACGTCACTTCAATTACTGTTGCTACTCTCACGTTAGTTCGAAATCAATTCAAATTCAAATTCAAAATAAAGCAAACAATAAAAGTTTTCAAATATTAAAACTAAAATGTTCGGAGTGAACCAAATATTGCATAGGTAATTATGGTGGAGAAACTACACTTTTATAAAATAGCTAAATGCTCTAAAGTAAATAAACAGTAGCTAAAACCAGTAATTAAATTCGCTTTATAATATATAAAATGTTAAACTAAATTGTTTGGGCGCCCAAGTTATTGTGGCATTAGAATAAGTAGTAATACAATTTTAGGAACTAATTTTATAATTTATAAAACTAACATAAATAGTAAAAAAAAGGAAAAAAGGAAAATAATAAAAAGTTAAAAAAACAAAGCTAAAAAAAGGAGAAGAAACAACAGACCCCCCCCCCCCCCCCCCCGCTGGGCCTCGTGGCCCAGCTGGCCACCAGGCCGGCCCACGGCCCAACCGGCCGGCCCACCCCATGGCCCCTTAACCCCTCACTCCCCACCGAACCCTAGCCCCGACACCACCCACTCGCCCCCACTCACCCACGTCTCTCCCCCTCTCCTCTCGATCCCATCTGGATCGGGAAGGGGCTCAACCCCGCCGCGCCTACCGCGTCGCCCCCGACGGCCCGCCTCGTCTGCCGCCGGCCGAAGGCCTCCCGTCGCCGGAGCCACCACGCCAGCCCGCCTTCCGTCTCCTCCCGCACGGCGCCTGCCCCCTCGACCCGTACTGGATCGGGAGCTCGACCTCGGCGCCCCGATGCCGCTCGTCCTCGTCTCGCCACCACCTCGCCGGCGCAACACCTCCCGGTCTCCTCCCCCTCCCTCGGCTGGATCTGGATCGGGGAAACCCCCCCCCCCCCCGATCCCGTCGCCCGTCGCCGCGATGACCTCGCCGCCCCGCGCCCGGAGAACGCCGCCTCACCGGAGCCCCTCCCCCGCCGGCCTGCTTCCCCGCCGCACGTCGTCCCCGACGACCTCCTCGCCACCCCGCTGCCCTGACCCTACTTTCCCCCCCGTGAGCTCCCTCCTCTCCCCCCTTTCCCTCTGTCGCCGGCACCGTCCGCACCCAGCCGCAGCCCCGCACAGCGGTCGCCACGCCCGACGGCGCGCGTCGTGCGCCCCTCGCGCGTCCGGCCACCGCACTCGCCCCGCGCGATGCGCCATCGTGTGCGAGCACGCGCCCGCCTCTTCCTGCCTCCCCGCGATGGCCCCGCTCCCTCCCGGTCGCGCGCCAGCCACCCCAGCTCCGACCCCTCCGCCCTGCGTTAGCCGTCGTCCCTCCGCCGCCTCCCTTGGCCTGGCCGCCGGCGCCGGCGTGCGCCGCGCGCCCTCGGGGTTGCGCCCGCACCCCCTGCACACGGCGCCCGACGACCGTTGTGCCCGCTCGGACGCACGCCCGCCCCCGAAAGCCCGCGCGCCCGTTATGCCCTTGTGGGCTGATGACAGTGGGGCCCACACCCCCAGAAAGTTTTAATAAAAAAAGATTAATAATAATAATAATAATAATAATAATAAATAAATAAATAAATAATTGAATTAATTAATTAATTAAGCTAATTAATCACAATTAGATTAACCTAATTAACTATTAGTTAATTAATCAAACAATGACAGTGGGGCCCACCCCCCTAATTAATTATGGTTAGTTTAATTAATCAGTTAATTAAAATGTGTCACTGACCAGTGGGACCCACTGGTCAGGTTGACCAGTCAACTCTGTTGACTGCTGATGTCAGCATGACATCATGCTGATGTCATTAATCTATTTTTCGAATTAATTTAAATAATTAATTAAATTCCAGAAATTAATAAAATCTTTAGAAAATCATAACTTTTAATCCGTAACTCGGATTAAAATATTTTCAACATGAAAGTTACTCAGAACGACGAGACGATTCCGGATACGCAACCCGGTCGTCCGACACACCCCCCTAACCTATCGAACTCGCAACTTTCCCCCTCCGGCTCCTCTGCCCGAAAACGCGAAACACCGGGGATATTTTCCCGGATGTTTTCCCCCTTCACCGGTATCACCTATCCCTGCGTTAGATCACCTCTAGCACCGCATTTGTCATGTTATGCTTTGATTGCTCTGTTATTTATTATGTTCCCCCTCCGTTACTTTTTCCGGTAGACCCCGAGGCCGCTGCCGGTACCCCCTGTGATCGACTACGGTGTTGACGACCCCTCTCTCTTGCCAGAGCAACCAGGCAAGCCCCCCTGATCACCAGATATCGCCCATTCTACTCTATACTGCTTGCATTAGAGTAGTGTATCATGTTACTGCTTTCCGTTATACCTATCCTGATGCATAGCCTGTCCTTGTTACTACTGTTGATACCTTTATCTTCAATCCTATATGCTTAGTGTAGGATGCTAGTATATTCATCTGTGGCCCTGCATTCTTGTCCGTCAGCCGTGCTATACTATCGGGCCGTGATCACTTGGGAGGTGATCACGGGTATATACTATATACTTTATACATGATACATGTGGAGACTAAAGTCGGGTCGGCTGGTGGAGCACCCGCGAGTGGATCTTTGTGGCGGAGCGACAGGGCAGGTTGAGACCGCCTAGGAGAGAGCTGGGCCTGGCCCTGTTCGGCGTTCGCGGATACTTAACACGCTTAACGAGATCTTGGTATTTGATCTGAGTTGGCTACGAGCCTATACGCACTAACCATCTACACGGGAGTAGTTATGGGTATCCCGGCGTCGTGGTATCAGCCGAAGCACTTCGTGACGCCAGCGACGGAGTGGCGCGCGCTGAATTGGACTGGAACGCCACTAGGCTAGGTCTGCTTTCGGCTGCCCACGCAACGTGCAGGTGTGCTCCAGGGTGATGGGCCCAGACCCCTGTGCGCTTAGGTTTAGACCGGCGTGCTGGCCTCTCCGTTGAGCCTAGGTGGGGCTGCGACGTGTTGATCTTCCGCGGACGGGCATGACCCAGGAAAGTGTGTCCGGCCAAATGGGATCAAGCATGCTGGGTAAGTTGGTGCACCCCTGCAGGGAAGTTAATCTATTCGAATAGCCGTGATCTTCGGTAACAGGACGACTTGGAGTTGTACCTTGACCTTATGAAAACTAGAACCGGATACTTAATAAAACACACCCTTCCAAGTTCCACAGACAACCCGGTGATCGCTTTTCCACAGGGCGACGAGGAGAGGATCGCCGGGTAGGATTATGCTATGCGATGCGACTGGAGATGCTACTTGGAGATGCTACTTGGAGATGCTACTTGGAGGACTTCAATCTACTCTCTTCTACATGCTGCAAGACGGAGGCTGCCAGAAGCGTAGTCTTCGACAGGATTAGCTATCCCCCTTTTATTTTGGCATTCTGCAGTTCAGTCCACCGATATGGCCCTTTACACATATACCCATGCATATGTAGTGTAGCTCCTTGCTTGCGAGTACTTTGGATGAGTACTCACGGTTGCTTTTCTCCCTCTTTTCCCCTTTCCCTTCTACCTGGTTGTCGCAACCAGATGCTGGAGCCCTGGAGCCAGACGCCACCGTCGACGACGACCCCTACTACACCGGAGGTGCCTACTACTACGTGCAGCCCGCTGACGACGACCAGGAGTAGTTTAGGAGGATCCCAGGCAGGAGGCCTGCGCCTCTTTCGATCTGTATCCCAGTTTGTGCTAGCCTTCTCAAGGCAAACTTGTTTAACTTATGTCTGTATTCAAATATTGTTGCTTCCGCTGACTCGTCTATGATCGAGGACTTGTATTCGAGCCCTCAAGGCCCCTGGCTTGTATTATGATGCTTGTATGACTTATTTATGTTTTAGGGTTGTGTTGTGATATCTTCCCGTGAGTCCCTGATCTTGATCGTACACATTTGCATGCATGATTAGTGTACGATTGAATCGGGGGCGTCACAAGTTGGTATCAGAGCCGACTGCCTGTAGGAATCCCCTTCCACACTCCTTGGTCGAAGTCGAGTCTAGTCATTGCAAAACTTTTACTAACATGGCTATGTGCCTTACGGGCCCACGTCGCCATTGGGTGGTATTAGGATCTTTTACTCCTCGACCTTTACTCTGGGATTCTGAACTCTCTTCTATTCGGGTTAAACGATTTTGCTAAAAAAAACTAACTTTAGGTTCTCGCAAGTACTTTCTCCCGGAGAGCCCCTTACTTGAGATGATCGCCTGCTACATCGGAAGATTCCGAAGATACTCTCTGATGTTCTCTCGAGACTTTGTGCCCATCACTTATGCTATTCCTGACCACCGATAAATTCGTATGGATAACTACTTACACTTGCCATTCATACGATCATCCCCCATTGATCTTGTTATTACAAGATACCCCGATGTTTTCTCTATTGTTCCAAAAATACTTTGTGCCAACTGCCTAGCAGTTCTTTGCCACATGAATACCCCTTCAAATAAATCCTTGCACTTGTCGAGTATCCGCTCATCCCTAGTTGTTCATGTGTTCCACAAAAGTCTTCAAAATACTATTTGATCTTCCGAAAATCCTCTGGAGCCTTTGGCTCTTGAAATTCTTGCTTGTTTGCATTATGGTTAATCCTATAAGTCTCGTAGTCTTATTGACATTCCTTGTCATTATCATTTTGAGTCTGTCGACTCAATATGTTTGCGAATACCCGCAATCATCATTGATCCTTATAAATTATCTTTCCGGCTGAGCTGCCATTCTTTTAACTGGAATTGGTTCTCGACCAATCCAATTGTCGTTGATTGTACCCTAAGGCTATTCAACTTATCCATCCCTAATCAGAGCATTGCTTCTGATCCCTTGATTTGGAAATCATAATTCCTTGGCATTTGACAATTGAGTTAGTCAATTGTTTCTATAATTTGATCTCCTTGCATTATTCTTCCTCTAGTTGAGTACCGATGCTCACGTCAGATCCCTTGTGGACCACCAGATCCTTTGTTGGATTTTATCTGACAACGCCCTTCATATTCAATAACCTTGTGAGCCTTTCCTCTGATACATAATGCCTTTGGTAAATTGTATCCTCTGCTTTCTCAACCATGCTCTGCCTTCGAGCTTGAGTTAATTATTTCTAAAGATTCTGGTATATGATTCCAAGAAGCCCCTATGGGTTGAACATATGCCTTTACTAAACCGTGTGAACCCGAAAGTTTTCACGAATCATACTCTTCTGGTGCTTCGCCAGATAAAATTTCAACACTGCAACTTCATCGAACGTGAGAAGTGAATGAAAGGTTATGCATTGGAGAAGTGGGAGTCGACCTTGAACTTGTGTTCATGCCCATGGACACGATGTAGATCTTATCATTAAAGCTTCTCTTAAATTAATTATTCCTTTGGTATAAGTTCATCTTATATCAGGGATCTGGCCTTTTGCAATCATGGTTCCGACCATGTTCTCTTTTAAATACCATTTCTCGTGCAAGTTTTAACACTTGTCTTCTGTAGAGCAATACCCCCCGTCCAACCTCTACTTTGATATGTCATCGAGTATTACCCCCCTGGTATCTCGAGATTATCTTGGAACTGCATAACTTCTTATGAGTTCTTCATCAAGTGCTACCTTCCCACTGATTCCAATTTTTCACGGGCTCTGAGTTATAGAACACTCAAAGACACCGATAACTGAACCGAGTCCGCTCTACGGTTCAACAACTCTTCAGTAAGCTTCTATAAGTACGAGTTTGTTACCCGATCACGCCATTCCTAGCCTGTTTGGCTATATCATTGTCGTGACGATTCTAACGGTGCTACCTGGTCCTTATTCTCGGAGCACCAATTTTCGACGATGAACTAACCTTACGTCGAATTTCCTCGTCATACCCTTTCACCTTAAACAACAAGCTTGAGTTCGAGTTTGTGTCGTAACTGTGGTTCCAATAACCTCTTGCTTCATCATTCCTTTGACTTGATGTCGTCGCTGATTGACTACATCTGCATGAAATCTCTCGACAATTGTGTCGTGATCATCATCAACCTTATGAGCTCTTCCAGGAATTCAATTGAATTCATGATGGGTAATACCATCCTTGCCCCTCGATGATTCCTGTTCTCATCGACCACTTTATTGCCTTCCGTTCAACACAACTTGTTCGTGTTTTGTGTAAACCTTGAGATCACTGCTACCCAGCAGTTGATCTTCCTTACCTCGGAAGTATTACCATCTCTTTTTGTCAAGAATGTGGTGATAATTTCACCACCTCTTAATAATTCTTGATATCATAATACTTCTTGCCATCTTCGTTCATTCCTTGGTCCCCGTATGGTTTTCAACCGAAATACCGACAATGGAGCTATGACGTGTGAATTCAAAACTTCTAACAACCCTATTGCTTTGAAGTGAATGGGCGATAGTTCATTCTAAGTCTTTCGATAATTGAATCACCATTCTAACATTGGCCGTGCAACCCAACCCATATTTCGGGTGCACTGTTCAACCAATGTTTAATTATGTATGTTTTCCTCGAGCAAATCCCATTATATCATTTGATCCAACAAATGTCATCTTCTTGTTCACATTATCGTGGAAATCCATCCGTTTGGAATTCTCGATGAATTGTCGCTGAGCCCATCAGCCACCTTCTCATCCCCTCCTTGGTTTAATGATGAACTATTGCTTCAGAAACCCGCTCCCATAGTTCATTTATCAAGAATCTTACAATGTCATTTTGTCAGTTTGTGTTGCACCTTTTCCTCTCGGACCCCCTGAGTTTGAGGTATCATGACACCAATTGGATATGAATCTCGGTCAGATATGATGGTTGGGACAACTTTCCGAGAGTTATGATGTTGATCCTTTGGTGACCCGGTAACCTGATGTCATGCCTAGCACCCCCCCCCCGGCTGGAGGACCTATCATTATAGATTCCTTTTCAGCAAGGTTATCCGTTCATCCATGAGGAAATTGTAAGACTTATTCTACAAGTTATTCCTGATGGATCCTTCGTGTTTCCAAAGTCTGATCTTCACCTGAAGACCATGTCAATGCTATCTCGAAGCATGTCAATGGTACTCCGATTTTCAACAGGAACATTTGAAGCACGATGCTAAATTTTATTTATCATTTATCCTAACACCGTTGTATGGGTAATATCATGAGATTCCTCCCCCCTTACCTAAAGAGTTTTCTACATTATATCCTGCCACGGATATCATGCTCTGCTTGTCCTTGGGAAGGATATATCCCTGAAATATGTGTTTAAACACATTTTCCTTTCCATTGTTCTGTTTAATATGATAATCATATTTTACTTTCCATTGGTTTGCTTAACCCTTCTTGTGATCTATATGTAAAACACCTTGGTGTACAACCGTGTCAGTAAGACCCTGTTTCTATTGTTGATGACATTCCGGTAACCACTGATGGATGAGAACTTTGCCTATTGGTCCGCCTCGTTTAACGAGCAGGAAAATGGTTCTCTTCGTCCCTCGCCCTTGGTACCGACGTTGTTGCCGACATAACTGACAGGCTATCCTCTGACATGCCTTGCATACATGATCGTGCAAGACGTTACCTCCCTTCCTACTCTTAACCCACATGGTGGGCCCATAACCCACAGTTCCACAGGATCGAAACCTGACTCTCCTACACCCCCTGTTCCCAAGGTTGTTCCTCACGCGTGACCTCGTATGTAATTCACGAGCCACCTTCAGGTCTGATATCGGACACAATACTTATTCCCGTTGTTTTGACCCTTTCACCCCCTATTACAGGCATCGAACGATTGCCTGCCCGCTTGAAACTTTCCAGGTTACCTCCTTACTTTGCTCTCGATAATTTCTTAAGATTCGATTCGAGAGTTACTTTCCGCCACCTTCCTCGATGTTGTCGACCCGATAGTCAACCTTGCCAACGTTCATTCTCTCGGAATAACCCCGCCTTATTCTATCGTAAGTACGATGGAGATCCCGAAGAAAGGATGAAGAGTTGATCATGGTGATTTGAAGCAGAGAAATGAAGACATCAACGAAAGGGATCAACCTCTTCGAAAGGACAACCAAGACCGAGAAGACTCGTTAGGTTTCTCTCTACCAGCACCTCCCCCCTACTCTCCTGCTTAAATCTCGGGACGAGATTTCTTGTAGTGGAGGAGAATGGTGACGCCCGGATAATTAAGCTACAGTAATTCTCTGCTAATGTTGCCACGTCACTTCAATTACTGTTGCTACTCTCACGTTAGTTCGAAATCAATTCAAATTCAAATTCAAAATCAAGCACACAATAAAAGTTTTCAAATATTAAAACTAAAATGTTCGGAGTGAACCAAATATTGCATAGGTAATTATGGTGGAGAAACTACACTTTTATAAAATAGCTAAATGCTCTAAAGTAAATAAACAGTAGCTAAAACCAGTAATTAAATTCGTTTTATAATATATAAAATGTTAAACTAAATTGTTTGGGCGCCCAAGTTATTGTGGCATTAGAATAAGTAGTAATACAATTTTAGGAACTAATTTTATAATTTATAAAACTAACATAAATAGTAACAAAAAGGAAAAAAGGAAAATAATAAAAAGTTAAAAAAACAAAGCTAAAAAAAGGAGAAGAAACAACAGACCCCCCCCCCGCTGGGCCTCGTGGCCCAGCTGGCCACCAGGCCGCCCCACGGCCCAACCGGCCGGCCCACCCCATGGCTCCTTAACCCCCCACTCCCCACCGAACCCTAGCCCCGACACCACCCACTCGCCCCCACTCACCCACGTCTCTCCCCCTCTCCTCTCGATCCCATCTGGATCGGGAAGGGGCACAACCCCGCCGCGCCTACCGCGTCGCCCCCGACGGCCCGCCTTGTCTGCCGTCGGCCGAAGGCCTCCCGTCGCCGGAGCCACCACGCCAGCCCGCCTTCCGTCTCCTCCCGCACGGCGCCTGCCCCCTCGACCCGTACTGGATCGGGAGCTCGACCCCGGCGCCCCGATGCCGCTCGTCCTCGTCTTGCCACCACCTCGCCGGCGCAGCACCTCCCAGCCTCCTCCCCCTCCCTCGGCTGGATATGGATCGGGGAAAACCCCCCCGATCCCGTCGCCCGTCGCCGCGATGACCTCGCCGCCCCGCGCCCGGAGAACGCCGCCTCACCGGAGCCCCTCCCCCGCCGGCCTGCTTCCCCGCCGCACGTCGTCCCCGACGACCTCCTCGCCACCCCGCTGCCCTGACCCTACTTTCCCCCCCGTGAGCTCCCTCCTCTCCCCCCTTTCCCTCTGTCGCCGGTGCCGTCCGCACCCAGCCGCGGCCCCGCACAGCGGTCGCCACGCCCGACGGCGCGCGTCGTGCGCCCCTCGCGCGTCCGGCCACCGCACTCGCCCCGCGCGACGCGCCATCGTGCGCGAGCACGCGCCCGCCTCTTCCTGCCTCCCCGCGACGGCCCCGCTCCCTCCCGGTCGCGCGCCGGCCACCCCAGCTCCGACCCCTCCGCCCTGCGTTAGCCGTCGTCCCTCCGCCGCCTCCCTTGGCCTGGCCGCCGGCGCCGGCGTGCGCCGCGCGCCCTCGGGGTTGCGCCCGCACCCCCCTGCACACGGCGCCCGACGCCCGTTGTGCCCGCTCGGACGCACGCCCGCCCCCGAAAGCCCGCGCGCCCGTTATGCCCCTGTGGGCTGATGACAGTGGGGGCCCACACCCCCCAGAAAGTTTTAATAAAAAAAGATTAAAAATAATAATAATAAAAATAAATAATTAAATAATTAAATAATTAAATAATTAAATTAATTAATTAGTTAAAGAATTAATTAAGCTAATTAATCACAATTAGATTAACCTAATTAACTATTAGTTAATTAATCAAACAATGACAGTGGGGCCCACCCCCCTAATTAATTATGGTTAGTTTAATTAATCAGTTAATTAAAATGTGTCACTGACCAGTGGGACCCACTGGTCAGGTTGACCAGTCAACTCTGTTGACTGCTGATGTCAGCATGACATCATGCTGATGTCATTAATCTATTTTCCGAATTAATTTAAATAATTAATTAAATTCCAGAAATTAATAAAATCTTTAGAAAATCAGAACTTTTAATCCGTAACTCGGATTAAAATATTTTCAACATGAAAGTTACTCAGAACAACGAGACGATTCCGGATACGCAACCCGTTCGTCCGACACACCCCCCTAACCTATCGAACTCGCAACTTTCCCCCTCCGGCTCCTCTGCCCGAAAACGCGAAACACCGGGGATATTTTCCCGGATGTTTTCCCCCTTCACCGGTATCACCTATCCCTGCGTTAGATCACCTCTAGCACCGCATTTGTCATGTTATGCTTTGATTGCTCTGTTATTTATTATGTTCCCCCTCCGTTACTTTTTTCGGTAGACCCCGAGGCCGCTGCCGGTACCCCCTGTGATCGACTACGGTGTTGACGGCCCCTCTCTCTTGCCAGAGCAACCAGGCAAGCCCCCCCTTGATCACCAGATATCGCCCATTCTACTCTATACTGCTTGCATTAGAGTAGTGTATCATGTTACTGCTTTCCGTTATACCTATCCTGATGCATAGCCTGTCCTTGTTACTACTGTTGATACCTTTATCTTCAATCCTATATGCTTAGTATAGGATGCTAGTATATTCATCTGTGGCCCTGCATTCTTGTCCGTCAGCCGTGCTATACTATCGGGCCATGATCACTCGGGAGGTGATCACGGGTATATACTATATACTTTATACGTGATACATGTGGAGAATAAAGTCGGGTCGGCTGGTGGAGCACCCGCGAGTGGATCTTTGTGGCGGAGCGACAGGGCAGGTTGAGACCGCCTAGGAGAGAGGTGGGCCTGGCCCTGTTCAGCGTTCGCGGATACTTAACACGCTTAACGAGATCTTGGTATTTGATCTGAGTTGGCTACGAGCCTATACGCACTAACCATCTATGCGGGAGTAGTTATGGGTATCCCGGCGTCGTGGTATCAGCCGAAGCACTTCGTGACGCCAGCGACGGAGCGACGCGCGCCGAATTGGACTGGAACGCCACTAGGCTAGGTCTGCTTTCGGCCGCCCACGCAACGTGCAGGTGTGCTCCAGGGCGATGGGCCCAGACCCCTGCGCGCTTAGGTTTAGACCGGCGTGCTGGCCTCTCCGTTGAGCCTAGGTGGGGCTGCGACGTGTTGATCTTCCACGGCCGGGCATGACCCAGGAAAGTGTGTCCGGCCAAATGGGATCAAGCGTGCTGGGTAAGTTGGTGCACCCCTGCAGGGAAGTTAATCTATTCGAATAGCCGTGATCTTCGGTAACAGGACGACTTGGAGTTGTACCTTGACCTTATGACAACTAGAACCGGATACTTAATAAAACACACCCTTCCAAGTTCCACAGACAACCCGGTGATCGCTTTTCCACAGGGCGACGAGGAGAGGATCGCCGGGTAGGATTATGCTATGCGATGCGACTGGAGATGCTACTTGGAGATGCTACTTGGAGATGCTACTTGGAGGACTTCAATCTACTCTCTTCTACATGCTGCAAGACGGAGGCTGCCAGAAGCGTAGTCTTCGACAGGATTAGCTGTCCCCCTTTTATTTTGGCATTCTGCAGTTCAGTCCACCGATATGGCCCTTTACACATATACCCATGCATATGTAGTGTAGCTCCTTGCTTGCGAGTACTTTGGATGAGTACTCACGGTTGCTTTTCTCCCTCTTTTCCCCTTTCCCTTCTACCTGGTTGTCGCAACCAGATGCTGGAGCCCTGGAGCCAGACGCCACCGTCGACGACGACCCCTACTACACCGGAGGTGCCTACTACTACGTGCAGCCCGCTGACGACGACCAGGAGTAGTTTAGGAGGATCCCAGGCAGGAGGCCTGCGCCTCTTTCGATCTATATCCCAGTTTGTGCTAGCCTTCTTAAGGCAAACTTGTTTAACTTATGTCTGTACTCAGATATTGTTGCTTCCGCTGACTCGTCTATGATCGAGCACTTGTATTCGAGCCCTCGAGGCCCCTGGCTTGTATTATGATGCTTGTATGACTTATTTATGTTTTAGAGTTGTGTTGTGATATCTTCCCGTGAGTCCCTGATCTTGATCGTACACATTTGCGTGCATGATTAGTGTACGATTGAATCGGGGGCGTCACAATTTCCCCCTCCCGGAGGGAAGTATCCCCGACAGAACAGTTCTGCCGGAGCCCTAGATTGGTTCCGCCAAGGTTTCGCCTCATGGCGGCGGAGTCTCGTCCCGAAAGGTTGCTTCCTTATTTTTTCTCGACGAAAGACTTCATATAGCAGAAGATGGGCGTCGGAGAGCCACTAGGGGGCCCACAAGGTAGGGGGGCGCGCCCTAGGAGGGGGGTGGGCCCCCACCCTCGTGGACAGGGTGTGGGCCCCCTGGCCTTCATCTTTGGCAGGTATTTTTCATTATTTATTATAAGATATTCCGTGGTGTTTTGAGGACTTTTGGAGTTGCACAGAATAGGTCTATAATATTTGCTCCTTTTCCAGCCCAGAATTCCAGCTGCCGGCATTGTCCCTCCTTATGTAAACCTTGTAAAATAAGAGAGAATAGCCATAAATATTGCGACATAACATGAAATAACAGCCCATAATGCAATAAATATCGATATAAAAGCATGTTGCAAAATGGACGTATCACACTACTAGGAAAAGGCTAATTAGTGGCGCACCTGTTTTGGCCATTAATGGTGCACTACAGGTGCGCCACTATCATCACGCCATTAGTAACTTGGTGCGCCATTAGTATACCAGACAGTAGTGGCGCATCAGGGAGTGTGCCATTAGTATGTCAAACGGTGCGCCATTACTATGCCTCCCAGGGGTCCATATTTACCTTGTGCTCTGGGTTACTAATGGCGCACTACTAGATAGTGCGCCACTAGTGTGTTTATTGCAGTGCGCCACTAAAGTGCTGTGTGGTGCGCCACTAGTATGAATTTTAGGAAATTTTTTCTTTTCTGATATTTGCACAGGTTACAAAATATATTACTACACAGAATATAGACAGCACAACATATAAACAACAGATTTATCAAATACAATAGAAGATTAGTCTCCGAATATGATTCATCATATTAGTCTCCGAATTCAAAAGATCGAACAAAGTTAGAACATTACAAGTCTCGAGACCGCGAGTAGCGAGTTTGTCTTCACATTACAAGTCGATATCGATCATCTAAACTACCATCACATAGAAGAGAGTTGCGTTCATCATGATTAGCATCATCGCGATGAAACAGGTCTTCATCCGATTCCTCCTCCGCTCCCTCCTCTCTCCCGCTAGATAGCGCGCGTATCTAGCTTCCGCCTCTGCCCTAGTGGTGTACCCTTTGTAACTGTTACCGCTGAAACGGTAAACCTGTCTCCGACACTCCTCCTAGTCGTCGTAGACTCCGGGAACCTTACCCTTGTACACGACATACGACGACATCTCTATGCACTAGCCAAACAAAACGTTAGTAGCAATTCATAGACAATACATAAGCAATATATAAGTATGCAACAAAAGGATCGGAAGAGAAAAGCAAGACATTAATAGCACGATTCATGGTCCTACTAATAAATAGCATCAATTACATATAAGTTGAGCGACTGTCCAAACCAAAGAGACATACAAGTTTATTAAAGTTTAATTACAACATGAGCTAATCGATATTTCAGAACTACATAGCATCACTACTTTCGACTCGACTCAGGGACCGGAGCGTGGATGAAGCCGCCGTATGTCGTGATGGTCATGAAATCGCGGGCGTTGTCAGCCTGCATTTGTAGCGTTGTTTCTATCTCACTGTTGGACGGTTGATATCTGAGGTAGAATTGCCCCGAGGTACGAAGGACATCTTGATGGATGATTTCCGCAAACTTCGACTGGATGCGAAAGAATTCTTGTCTGATGTCCGTGTCCTGGATTGCCGACAAGCGTGCGGCCCAATCTTTGAGATTATTTGGTAGCAGAAGGTGATTATGGTCCCGTACGATCGCCCGCATGTGATGGAGGGCGTAGTAGGCATCCTTCTGACCGCCAGGCGGCTGCTTGACGTAGGGGAACGTCGTATTGTGGGTGAACACGTGCTTGCCGTACCTACGAACTGGCCTGCTGAAGGTGCCTCCAGATCTGGCGTAGCCGGGGAGAACATCATTAAGAACTTTCTTGATATTTGTGTAGTCTTTCTTCGACTAACGGTCCGAGTCGAAATACGTGGCCATGGAATATTTCGGGCTTAAGAGGATGAGTGTGCAATGTGTGTCACTGCACAAAACACGGAATGTTAGAAAAAAAAGAACGATTGAAATCTAAGAAATCATTTGTTACGGGGCGGTGAGGGGATGACTTACTCGGGAAAGTAAGGCACGAGGAAGTTATCCTTATCTGGGTTTGCCAGAATGACGCCTTCGAGGTATGAACTCGCGACTTGCCGGTCCCCAGCACTGCCCAAGATCTTGGCACGCATGTAGAAGGGGTCGACTATTAAGATGTCCAGGGTCTTGTCTCTAATGATCCGCATCTCCATACTCGGCGAAAATAGCCGAACAAAGGTGTAGTGCAGCGGATAAAGGTTAAACATAGCGAAGATGTCATCAAAACACAGGACGATCGTACCCCTGATGGCACTATCCACAAAGCCCTTGCCCTCTGGCACCTTGGTCACTAAAACCGGGTATGCCACATCATCCTCAGAGAGACGCCGCTTCTCCAAAGCAAGAACACTGTCATGCAGACTCCGCATAGCACTGGTTGCAGGATTGAGCAGATTAGTCGGTAGCATCGGCCTACCCGCCACATGCACCCTCCTTGAGATATCCTTAGGTGAAGGTGGTCCGTCCTGAGCACGGATCATACTTGGTGCCGGCTGGCTCGCACCCTTGTTAGTCTTTCTTTTCCGTCCCTTCTTCTTCTCCTGTAATGGGATCGAGTTCTGCTCAGAGACCGCCTTGTTGAGTGTGTAGGGGCTGATAATATTACGCACGTCGGCTATCTGAGGCTCGGTGAAGGCGGCAGCTGGAGGCGTCTGATGACCCACAAGTATAGGGGATCTATCGTAGTCCTTTTGATAAGTAAGAGTGTCGAACCCAACGAGGAGTAGAAGGAAATGATAAGCGGTTTTCAGCAAGGTATTCTCTGCAAGTACTGAAATAAGTGGTAATCGATAGTTTTGTGATAGGATAATTTGTAACGAGCAACAAGTAACAAAAGTAAATAAAGTGCAGCAAGGTGGCCCAATCCTTTTTGTAGCAAAGGACAAGCCTGGACAAACTCTTATAATGAGAAAAGCGCTCCCGAGGACACATGGGAATATCGTCAAGCTAGTTTTCATCACGTTCATATGATTCACGTTCGGTACTTTGATAATTTGATATGTGGGTGGACCGGTGCTTGGGTGTTGTACTTACTTAAACAAGCATCCCACTTATGATTAACCTCTATTGCAAGCATCCGCAACTACAACAAAAGTATTAAGGTAAACCTAACCATAGCATGAAACATATGGATCCAAATCAGCCCCTTACGAAGCAACGCATAAACTAGGGTTTAAGCTTCTGTCACTCTAGCAACCCATCATCTACTTATTACTTCCCAATGCCTTCCTCTAGGCCCAAATAATGGTGAAGTGTTATGTAGTCGATGTTCACATAACACCACTAGAGGCTAGACAACATACATCTAATAAAAATATCAAACGAATACCAAATTCACATGACTACTAATAGCAAGACTTCTCCCATGTCCCCAGGAACAAACGTAACTACTCACAAAGCATATTCATGTTCATAATTAGAGGGTTATTAATATGCATGAAGGATCTGAACATATGATCTTCCACCAAATAAACCAACTAGCATCAATTGCAAGGAGTAATCAACACTACTAGCAACCTACTAGTACCAATCCCGGACTTGGAGACAAGAATCGGATACAAGAGATGAACTAGGGTTTTGAGAGGAGATGGTGTTGGTGAAGATGTTGATGGAGATTGCCCTCTCCCGATGAGAGGAGCGTTGGTGATGGCGATGGCGATGATTTCCCCCTCCCGGAGGGAAGTGTCCCCGGCAGAACAGCTCTGCCGGAGCCCTAGATTGGTTCCGCCAAGGTTCCACCTCGTGGCGGTGGAGTCTCGTCCCGAAAATTTGCTTCTGATTTTTCTTCGGACGAAAGACCTCATATAGCAGAAGATGGCCACCGGAGGGCCAACAGGGGGCCCATGAGGCAGGGGGTGCGCCCTGGGGGGTAGGGCGCGCCCCACCCTCGTGGCCAGGTGGGCCCCCCTTTGACGTACTTCTTCCGCTCAATATTTTTTATATATTCTGAAAATAACTTCCATGGAGTTTCAGGACTTTTGGAGTTGTGCAGAATAGGTCTCTAATATTTGCTCCTTTTCCAGCCCAGAATTCCAGCTGCCGACATTCTCCCTCCTTATGTAAACCTTGTAAAGTAAGAGAGAATAGGCATAAGTATTGTAACATAGTGTGTAATAACAGCCCATAATGCAATAAATATCAATATAAAAGCATGATGCAAAATGGACGTATCAACTCCCCCAAGCTTAGACCTCGCTTGTCCTCAAGCGGAAGCCGATAACGATAAATATGTCCACATGTTTAGAGGTAGAGGTGTCGATAAAAAAAATACGGACATGAGGGCATCATGATTATTTTTATAACATCAACATATATGGATATTGTCATATAATCTCTTATGCTCAAGTAATAATCTAATCACAATGCAAAAGTATGAATCAGAAACGTTATTGAGAACTAACAAACTATAATCTCAGTCACTGAAGCAATTGCAATTTATCATAACATCAGAAAGAGTCTATATCAGAGCTCTCTAGCAAGTCCACATACTCAACTATCATTTAGTCTTTCATAATTGCTAACACTCACGCAATACTTGTGGTTACGAAGTTTTAATCGGACACAGAGAAAGATAGGGGCTTATAGTTTCGCCTCCCAACCTTTTACCTCAAGGGTAATGTCAACAATAATAACTCATGCTCCCCTACATCCAATTAGATATATCTATCCGGATCTTGAATTTCCAACACACTGTGCTTGCCAAAGGATAAAATATAAAAGGGAAAGGTGAAGATCACCATGACTCTAGCATAAGGTAGAAGATAATAGTAACAGATAGGCCCTTCGCAGAGGGAAGCAGAGGTTGCCATGCATTTTAGGGTTAGATGCACAAAATCTTAATGCGAAAGAACGTCACTTTATATTGCCCCTTGTGACATGAACCTTTATTATGCAGTCCGTCGCTTTTATTTCTTCCACATCACAAGATCGTATAAAGCTTATTTTCTCCCACACTAATAAGTCATACATATTTAGAGAGCAATTTTTATTGCTTGCACCGATGATAACTTGCTTGAAGGATCTTACTCAATCCATAGGTAGATATGGTGGACTCTCATGGCAAAACTGGGTTTAAGGGTATTTGGAAGCACAAGTAGTATCTCTACTTGGTGCCGAGAATTTGGCTAGCATGAGGGGGAAAGGCAAGCTCAACATGTTGGATGATCCATGACAATATAATTTATCTCAGATGCAAGAAAACATAACCCATTACGTTGTCTTCCTTGTCCAACATCAACTCTTTAGCATGTCATATTTTAATGAGTGCTCCCAATCATAAAAGATGTCCATGATAATATATTTATATGTGAAACCTCTCTTTATTTATTACTTCATATTAATTGCAATGATGACCAAAGCTATGTTTGTCAGCTCCCAACAACTTTTAATCATCATACTCCTTCTATGTGAAGTCATTACTCTCAATAAGATCAATATGAACTATTTGTTTCTTTTTATTCTTTTTCTCTTTTCTTTTATTCACTCAAGATCATAGCAAAATAATCAAGCCCTGGACTCAACACTAATCTTTATTATATATAGCTCACGGACTCGATAACATAGAGGGATCATAAAGCAAAACTCAAAACTAGATCATGCCATAAACTTTATTCTACTAGATCAAGATACTATTAATAGGATCGAACTAAGAAAAACGGTAAAGATAGGAGTGTGATTGTGATACTATACCGGGGCATCTCCCCCAAGCTTGGCGGTTGCCAAGGGGAGTGCCCATACCCATGTGATTATATCTCCTTCGTTGTTGGTGAAGGAGGTGATGGATAGTCGCACATCGAGCGTAAGAGGTCCTCCAGCTTGCGAATAATGCCCTTGAGTGCAACGATATGCTCCTTCAACAAAATATTTCACGTGTGAGATACTTGTTCTGTATACGAGCTAACTCAATCATCTTGAAAGCTTCGATCTCAGTTGGGGTAAGAAGATTGTGATCAAGTTGAAGGATGTCTTCTTCTGCCGGAGCTTGATCCTCCATGACCTTCTTGATCCCTTCATCCTTGTTGATCTCCATGGGTTCTTCCCTCTTCAGCTCTATCTTCATTAGCCAAGCATCATTGTCACCATTGTTGGAGGAGGGGGACGACATGATGCCTGGCCTTGACAACCCTGACAGAGAACAGCTCGAAACAAGAAAAGAGGATAATTGCATGGTACAGGAGTCAAAACCTTCGGGAGATTATATAATGAATTTTTACCGACCAAAATATGTATCGTGCAAGAAAACGGAGTCCGGAGAGCACACGAGGTGCCCACGAGGTAGGGGGGCGCTGTCTGTGTCAAAACCGGCGGATCTCGGGTAGGGGGTCCTGAACTGTGCGTCTAAGGCGGATGGTAACAGGAGGCAGGGGACATGTTGTTTACCCAGGTTAGGGCCCTCTCGATGGAGGTAATCCCCTACTTCCTGCTTGATTGATCTTGATGATATGAGTATTACAAGAGTTGATCTACCACGAGATCGTAGAGGCTAAACCCTAGAAGCTAGCCTATGGTATGATTGTTGTTGTCCTACGGACTAAACCCTCCGGTTTATATAGACACCGGAGGGGGCTAGGGTTACATAGAGTCGGTTACAAGGAAGGAGATCTACATATCCGTATTGCCAAGCTTGCCTTCCACGCCAAGGAGAGTCCCATCCGAACACGGGACGAAGTCTTCAATCTTGTATCTTCAAAGTCCAATAGTCCGGCTATCCGGATACCCCCTAATCCAGGAATCCCTCAGTAGCCCCTGAACCAGGCTTCAATGACGATGAGTTCGGCGCGCAGATTTGTCTTCAGCATTGCAAGGCGAGTTCCTTCTCCGAATACTCCATAGAAGATTTTGAACACAAGGATAGTGTCCGACCCTCCAAAACAAGTTCCTCATACCACCGCGGAGAGAATAATATTTCCACAAATCTAATCTGCTGACGACCCTTCATGATGTGACATCACACTATGGCCTGATCTTTACATGAACCACTTTTCCCAATCAGCCTGCCACCGCATGCTTTGCGAGGCAATTTTATTGGCACGTCTTGTCGGAGCAGAGATCGTGTCCCCCTTATTATGGGATTCTCATTAACACAGACATGGGTAATCCAATCGTGCCCGTTGGTATGACTCCTCGATTTTAGGCAAGTCCCAAATGGTCATGAGGAGGACGCTTGGTATTCACCCTCTTTATAAAGAGACCAAGGCATGTTCTTTTCTCCTCTCGAATTCAATCGAATCCTCCCCCCCCCCGCCTCGAGTTCCAACACCTGAGGCTTAGGTCAGGCGCTTCGGACCTTCAACCATGTCCGGATCCAACCTTCAAGGCTGGTGGATGCCTTCCTCCGTCACAGAGGAAGACGTCAGGAAGCTAAGAGAGGCCAGGTTTCTAACCGGCGAGATCTCGCACAGGCTGCCTGCTCAAGGGCAGGTCATTCCCACTCTGAACCCGGCGAGAGCGTTGTATTCATCTCTCACTTCCTCCGAGGGCTAGGCCTCGCCCTAGATCCTTTTGTCAGGGTGCTCATGTACTATTACGGGCTGGATTTCCATGACCTGGCCCCGGATTCAGTCCTTCACATTTCGTCGTTTATCATTGTATGTGAGGCCTTCCTCCGCATTACCCCTCACTTCGGCCGGTGGCTCAAGACCTTCACTATGAAGCCGGAGATGATCTGGGGGTGACACGCAGAGTGCGGAGGTGCCGTAATAAGAAAAAGTGCCGATGCTCCATGGCTAGAGGGTTCCTTCCAGGAGGTGTCCAGCTTATGGCAACGGGAGTGGTTTTATATCACAGCTCGCCGGGGTACCAAGTGGATGGCCACCCCTGCCTTTCGCTCGGCCCCCCCGCCACGATTGACGTCATGGATCAACAAGGGGCTGGACTGGGGGCCAGTAAAGGATGTGCCGACATTGCTGATGTCTACTACGCAACCTTCTTCTTGTAGACGTTGTTGGGCCTCCAAGTGCAGAGGTTTGTAGGACAGTAGCAAATTTCCCTCAAGTGGATGACCTAAGGTTTATCAATCCGTGGGAGGCGTAGGATGAAGATGGTCTCTCTCAAGCAACCCTGCAACCAAATAGCAAAGAGTCTCTTGTGTCCCCAACACACCCAATACAATGATAAATTGTATAGGTGCACTAGTTCGGTGAAGAGATGGTGATACAAGTGTAATATGGATGGTAGATATAGGTTTTTGTAAACTGAAAATATAAAAACAGCAAGGTAGCAAGCGGTAAAAGTGAGCATAAACGGTATTGCAATGATAGGAAACAAGGCCTAGGGTTCATACTTTCACTAGTGCAAGTCCTCTCAACAATAATAACATAGTAGGATCATATAACTATCCCTCAACATGCAACAAAGAGTCACTCCAAAGTCACTAATAGTGGAGAACAAACAAAGAGATTATGGTAGGGTACGAAACCACCTCAAAGTTATTCTTTCCAATCAATCCATTGGGCTATTCCTATAAGTGTCACAAATAGCCCTAGAGCTCGTGCTAGAATAACACCTTAAGATACAAATCAACCAAAACCCTAATGTCACCTAGATACTCCAATGTCACCTCAAGTATCCGTGGGCTTGATTATACGATATGCATCACACAATCTCGGATTCATCTATTCAAACCAACACATAGAACCTCAAAGAGTGCCCAAAGTTTCTACCGGAGAATCACGACGAAAACGTGTGCCAACCCCTATGCATAGGTTCATGGGCGGAACCCGCAAGTTGGTCACCAAAACATACATCAAGTAGCACGTGATATCCCATTGTCACCATAGATACGCACGGCAAGACATACATCAAGTGTTCTCAAATCTTTAAAGACTCAATCCGATAAGATAACTTCAAAGGGAAAACTCAATCCATTACAAGAGAGAAGAGGGGTAGAAGAAACATAAGATCCAACTATAATAGCAAAGCTCACGATACATCAACATCGTGCCAAATCAAGAACACGAGAGAGAGAGATCAAACACATAGCTACTGGTACATACCCTCAGCCCCGAGGGTGAACTACTCCCTCGTCGTCATGGAGAGCGCCGGGATGATGAAGAAGGCCACCGGTGAGGGATCCCCCCTCCGGCAAGCTGCCGGAACAGGGTCCCAAGAGGTTTTTGGTGGCTATAGAGGCTTTTGGCGGCGGAACACCAGATCTAATCTCCGTTCTGGAAGTTTTACGATACGTAGGTATATATGGGTGCAAGGGGTACGTCGGTGGAGCTGCGGGGGCCCCACGAGGCAGGGGGCGCGCCCCTACCCTCGTGGCCAGCTCCCGTATCTTCTGACGTAGAGTCCAAGTCTATCAGGTAGGTTTCCTTCCAAAAATAAATTATCCAATTGATTTCGTTCCGTTTTGACTCCGTCTGATATTCCTTTTCCTCGAAACACTGAAATAGGCATAAAACAACAAATCTGGGTTGGGCCTCCGGTTAATAGGCTAGTCCCAAAAATAATATAAAAGTGGATAATAAAGCCCAATATTGCCTAAAACAGTAGATAATATAGCATGGAGCAATCAAAAATTATAGATACGTTGGACACGTATCAAGCATCCCCAAGCTTAATTCCTGCTCGTCCTCGAGTAGGTAAATGATAAAAAAGATAATTTTCGATGTGGAATGCTAGTTGGCATAATTTCAATGTAATTCTTCTTAATTGTGATATGAATATTCAGATCCGAAAGATTCAAGACAAAAGTTCATATTGACATAAAAATAATAATACTTCAAGCATACTAACTAAGCAATTATCTCTTCTCAAAATAACATGGCCAAAGAAAGTTCATCCCTACAAAACCATATAGTTTAGTCATGCTCCATTTTCATCACACAAGAATGTTCTCATCATGCACAACCCCGATGACAAGCCAAGCAATTGTTTCATACTTCTAGTAGTCTCAAACTCATAAACCTTCATGCAATACATGAGCGTGAGGCATGGATATAGCACTATGGGTGGAATAGAATACGATGATGGGGGTTATGTGGAGAAGACAAAAAATGAGAAAGTCTCACATCAACGAGGTTAATCAATGAGCTATGGAGATGCCCATCGATTGATGTTAATGCAAGGAGTAGGGATTTCCATGCAATGGATGCACTAGAGCTATAAATGTATGAAAGCTCATCAAAAGAAACTAAGTGGGTGTGCATCCAACTTGCTTGCTCACGAAGACCTAGGGCACTTGAGGAGGCCCATCGTTGGAATATACAAGCCAAGTTCTATAATGAAAAATTCCCACTAGTATATGAAAGTGATAACTCAAGAGACTCTCTATATGAAGAACATGGTGCTACTTTGAAGCACAATATATGAGACTCGCTATATCATGGTGCTACTTTGAAGCACAATATATGAGACTCGCTATATCATGGTGCTACTTTGAAGCACAAGTGTGAAAAAAAGGATAGTAGCATTGCCCCTTTTTTTTGGGCCTTCTTTTTTTCTTTGGCCTTTCTCTTTTTTGGGACAATGCTCTATTGAATGATGATCATCACACTTCTATTTATTTACAACTCAATGATTACAACTCGATACTAGAACAAAGTATGACTCTATATGAATGGCTCCGGTGGTGTACCGGGATATGCAATGAATCAAGAGTGACATGTATGAAAGAATTATGAACGGTGGCTTTGCCACAAATACTATATCAACTACATGATCATGCTAAGCAATATGACAATGATGAATGTGTCATGAAGAACTGTATGGTGGAAAGTTGCATGGCAATATATCTCAGAATGGCTATGGAAATGCCATAATAGGTAGGTATGGTGGCTGTTTTGAGGAAGATATAAGGAGGTTTATGTGTGAAAGAGCGTATCATATCACGGGGTTTGGATGCACCGGCGAAGTTTGCACCAACTGTCAATGTGAGAAAGGGCAATGCACGGTACCGAAGAGGCTAGCAATGATGGAAGGGTGAGAGTGCGTATAATCCATGGACTCAACATTAGTCATAAAGAACTCACATACTTATTGCAAAAATATAGAAGCCATCAAAAACCAAAGCACTACGCGCATGCTCCTAGGGGGATAGATTGGTAGGAAAAGACCATCGCTCGTCCCCGACCGCCACTCATAAGGAGGACAATCAAATAACACCTCATGTTTCAAATTTGTTACATAACATTTACCATTCGTGCATGCTACGGGACTTGCAAACTTCAACACAAGTATTTCTCAAATTCACAACTACTCAACTAGCACAACTTTGATATCACTACCTCCATATCTCAAAACAATCATCAATCATCAAACTTCTCTTAGTATTCAACACATTCATAAGAATTCTTACAGATCTTTTATGCTTAGCATATTAGGATTTTAAGCAAATTACCATGCTATTTAAGACTCTCAAAATAATATAAGTGAAGCATGAGAGTTCATCTATTTCTTCAAAATAATACTACCACCATGCTCTAAAAGATATAAGTGAAGCACTAGAGCAAACAACAAACTACTCCGAAAGATATAAGTGAAGATCAATGAGTAGTTGGATAATTATGCAAGCATGTGAAGACTCTCTAACATTTAAGAATTTCAGATCTTGGTATTTTATTCAAACAGCAAGCAAAGGAAAATAAAATAAAATGATGCCCCAAGCAAAACACATATCATGTGGTGAATAAAAATATAGCTCCAAGTAAAGTTACCGATGAACGAAGACGAAAGGGGGGATGCCTTCCGGGGCATCCCCAAGCTTAGACGCTTGGTTATCCTTGAATATTACCTTGGGGTGCCTTGGGCATCCCCAATATTAGGAACTTGCCACTCCTTATTCCATATTCCATCGACTCTTTACCCAAAACTTGAAAACTTCACAACACAAAACTTAACAGAAAACTCGTGAGCTCCGTTAGCGAAAGAAAACAAAACACCACTTCAAGGTACTATAATGAACTCATTCATTATTTATATTGGTGTTAAACCTACTGTATTCCAACTTCTCTATGGTTTATAAACTATTTTACTAGCCATAGATTCATCAAAATAAGCAAACAACACATAGAAAACAGAATCTGTCAAAAACAGAACAGTCTGTAGTAATCTGCAACTAACGCAAACTTCCGGAACTCCAAAAAATTCTAAAATAAATTGGGGGACCTAAGGAATTTTTCTAGTAATCATCTGGAAAATAATCAACTAAATAGCACTCTCCAGTAAAAAGTTGAAGCTAATCTCGTGAGCACTAAAGTTTCTGTTTTTTACAGCATGATCATAAAGACTTCACCCAAGTCTTCCCAAAGGTTCTACTTGGCACAAGCACTAATTAAAACATAAAACCACATCGAAACAGAAGCTAGATGGATTATTTATTCCTAAACAGAACCAAAAAGTAAGAAACTAAAATAAAATTGGGTTGCCTCCCAACAAGCGCTAACGTTTAACGCCCCTAGCTAGGCATGATGATTTCAATGATGCTCACATAAAAGATAAGAATTGAAACATAAAGAGAGCAACATGAAGAATATGACTAGAACATTTAAGTCTAACCCACTTCCTATGCATAGGGATTTTGTGAGCAAACAACTTATGGGAACAATAATCAACTAGCATAGGAAGGCAAAACAAGCATAACTTCAAGATTTTAAGCACATAGAGAGGAAACTTGATATTATTGCAATTCCTACAAGCATATGTTCCTCCCTCATAATAATTTTCAGTAGTATCATGAATGAATTCAAAAATATAACCAGCACCTAAAGCATTCTTTTCACGATCTACAAGTATAGAATTTTTACTACTCTCCACATAAGCAAAATTCTTCTCATGAATAATAGTGGGAGAAAACTCAACAAAATAACTATCGTATGATTAAAAATTAAGATCAAGATGACAAGTTTCATGGTTATCATTATTATTTATAGCATAGGTGTCATCACAATAATCATCATAGATAGGACGCATGCTTTCATCATAGTAAATTTGCTCATCAAATCTTGGGGGACAAAAATATCATCTTCATCAAACATAGCTTCCCCAAGCTTGTGGCTTTGCATATCATCAGCATCATGGATATTCAAGGAATTCATACTAACAACATTGCAATCATGCTCATCATTCAAAGATTTAGTGCCAAACAATTTAATGCATTCTTCTTCTAACACTTTGGCACAAATTTCCTTTCCATCACACTCACGAAAGATATTAAAGAGGTGAAGCGTATGAGACAAACTCAATTCCATTTTTTTGGTAGTTTTCCTTTATAAACAACAAGAAACAAAAAGATTCGATTGCAAGATCTAAAGATATACCTTCACTTACCTAGCCTCCCCGGCAATGGCGCCAGAAAAGAGCTTGATGTCTACTACGCAACCTTCTTCTTGTAGACCTTGTTGGGCCTCCAAGTGTAGAGGTTTGTATGACAGTAGAAAATTTCACTCAAGTGGATGACCTAAGGTTTATCAATCCGTGGGAGGCGTAGGATGAAGATGGTCTCTCTCAAGCAACCCTGCAACCAAATAGCAAAGAGTCTCTTGTGTCCCCAACGCACCCAATACAATGATAAATTTTATAGGTGCACTAGTTCGGCGAAGAGATGGTGATACAAGTGTAATATGGATGGTAGATATAGGTTTTTGTAAACTGAAAATATAAAAACAGCAAGATAGCAAGCGGTAAAAGTGAGCGTAAACGGTATCGCAATGATAGGAAACAAGGCCTAGGGTTCATACTTTCACTAGTGCAAGTCCTCTCAACAATAATAACATAGTAGGATCATATAACTATCCCTCAACATGCAACAAAGAGTCACTCCAAAGTCACTAATAGTGGAGAACAAACGAAGAGATTATGGTAGGGTACGAAACCACCTCAAAGTTATTCTTTCCAATCAATCCGTTGGGCTATTCCTATAAGTGTCACAAACAGCCCTAGAGTTCGTACTAGAATAACACCTTAAGATACAAATCAACCAAAACCCTAATGTCACCTAGATACTCCAATGTCACCTCAAGTATCCGTGGGCTTGATTATACGATATGCATCACACAATCTCGGATTCATCTATTCAAACCAACACATAGAACCTCAAAGAGTGCCCAAAGTTTCTACCGGAGAATCACGACGAAAACGTGTGCCAACCCCTATGCATAGGTTCATGGGCGGAACCCGCAAGTTGGTCACCAAAACATACATCAAGTGGCACGTGATATCCCATTGTCACCACAGATACGCACGGCAAGACATACATCAAGTGTTCTCAAATCTTTAAAGACTCAATCCGATAAGATAACTTCAAAGGGAAAACTCAATCCATTACAAGAGAGAAGAGGGGGAGAAGAAACATAAGATCCAACTATGATAGCAAAGCTTACGATACATCAAGATCGTGCCAAATCAAGAACACGAGAGAGAGAGAGATCAAACACATAGCTACTGGTACATACCCTCATCCCCGAGGGTGAACTACTCCCTCCTCGTCATGGAGAGCGCCGGGATGATGAAGAAGGCCACCGGTGAGGGATCCCCCCTCCGGCAGGGTGCCGGAACAGGATCCCGAGAGGTTTTTGGTGGCTACAGAGGCTTGCGGCGGCGGAACTCCAGATCTAATCTCCGTTCTGGAGGTTTTACGATACGTAGGTATATATGGGTGCAAGGGGTACGTCGGTGGAGCTGCGCGGGCCCCACGAGGCAGGGGGCGCGCCCCCGGGGGGTGGGCGCGCCCCCTACCCTCATGGCCAGCCCCCCTATCTTATGACATAGAGTCCAAGTCTATCAGGTAGGTTTCCTTCCAAAAATAACTTATCTAGTTGATTTCGTTCCGTTTTGACTCCGTCTGATATTCCTTTTCCTCGAAACACTGAAATAGGCATAAAACAACAAATCTGGGTTGGGCCTCCGGTTAATAGGTTAGTCCCAAAATAATATAAAAGTGGATAATAAAGCCCAATATTCCCTAAAACAGTAGATAATATAGCATGGAGCAATCAAAAATTATAGATACGTTGGACACGTATCAAGCATCCCCAAGCTTAATTCCTGCTCGTCCTCGAGTAGGTAAATGATAAACAAGATACTTTTTGATGTGGAATGCTAGTTGGCATAATTTCAATGAAATTCTTCTTAATTGTGATATGAATATTCAGATCCAAAAGAATCAAGGCAAAAGTTCATATTGACATAAAAATAATAATACTTCAAGCATACTAACTAAGCAATTATGTCTTCTCAAAATAACATGGCCAAAGAAAGTTCATCCCTACAAAATCATATTGTTTAGTCATGCTCCATTTTCGTCACACAAGAGTGTTCTCATCATGCACAACCCCGATGACAAGCCAAGCAATTGTTTCATATTTTTAGTAATCTCAAACTCATAAACCTTCACGCAATACGTGAGCGTGAGCCATGGATATAGCACTATGGGTGGAATAGAATATGATGATGGGGGTTATGTGGAGAAGACAAAAAAAAGAGAAAGTCTCACATCAACGAGGTTAATCAATGAGCTATGGAGATGCCCATCGATTGACGTTAATGCAAGGAGTAGGGATTTCCATGCAACGGATGCACTAGAGCTATAAATGTATGAAAGCTCATCAAAAGAAACTAAGTGGGTGTGCATCCAACTTGCTTGCTCACGAAGACCTAGGGCACTTGAGGAGGCCCATCGTTGGAATATACAAGCCAAGTTCTATAATGAAAAATTCCCACTAGTATATGAAAGTGATAACTCAAGAGACTCTCTATATGAAGAACATGGTGCTACTTTGAAGCACAATATATGAGACTCGCTATATCATGGTGCTACTTTGAAGCACAAGTGTGAAAAAAAGGATAGTAGCATTGCCCCCTTTTTTTGGGGCCTTCTTTTTTTTTCTTTGGCCTTTCTCTTTTTTTGGGACAATGCTCTATTGAATGATGATCATCACACTTCTATTTATTTACAATTCAATGATTACAACTCGATACTAGAACAAAGTATGACTCTATATGAATGCCTTCGGTGGTGTACCGGGATATGCAATGAATCAAGAGTGACATGTATGAAAGAATTATGAATGCTGGCTTTGCCACAAATACTATATCAACTACATGATCATGCTAAGCAATATGACAATGATGAATGTGTCATGAAGAATGGTATGGTGGAAAGTTGCATGGCAATATATCTCGGAATGGCTATGGAAATGCCATAATAGGTAGGTATGGTGGCTGTTTTGAGGAAGATATAAGGAGGTTTATGTGTGAAAGAGCATATCATATTACGGGGTTTGGATGCACCGGCGAAGTTTGCACCAACTCTGAATGTGAGAAAGGGCAATGCACGGTACCGAAGAGGCTAGCAATGATGGAAGGGTGAGAGTGCGTATAATCCATGGACTCAACATTAGTCATAAAGAACTCACATACTTATTGCAAAAATATACAAGCCATCAAAAACCAAAGCACTACGCGCATGCTCCTAGGGGGATAGATTGGTAGGAAAAGACCATCGCTCGTCCCCGACCGCCACTCATAAGGAGGACAATCAAATAACACCTCACGTTTCAAATTTGTTACATAACGTTTACCATTCGTGCATGCTACGGGACTTGCAAACTTCAACACAAGTATTTCTCAAATTCACAACTACTCAACTAGCACAACTTTGATATCACTACCTCCATATCTCAAAACAATCATCAATCGTCAAACTTCTCTTAGTATTCAACACACTCATAAGAATTCTTACAAATCGTTTATGCTTAGCATATTAGGATTTTAAGGAAATTACCATGATATTTAAGACTCTAAAAATAATATAAGTGAAGCATGAGAGTTCATCTATTTCTTCAAAATAATACTACCACCATGCTCTAAAAGATATAAGTGAAGCACTAGAGCAAACAACAAACTACTCCGAAAGATATAAGTGAAGATCAATGAGTAGTTGGATAATTATGCAACCATGTGAAGACTCTCTAACATTTAAGAATTTCAGATCTTCGTATTTTATTCAAACAGCAAGCAAAGGAAAAGAAAATAAAATGACGCCCCAAGCAAAACTCATATCATGTGGTGAATAAAAATATAGCTCCAAGTAAAGTTACCGATGAACAAAGACGAAAGGGGGATGCCTTCCGGGGCATCCCCAAGCTTAGACGCTTGTTTATCCTTGAATATTACCTTGGGGTGCCTTGGGCATCCCCAAGATTAGGAACTTGCCACTCCTTATTCCATAGTCCATCGAATCTTTACCCAAAACTTGAAAACTTCACAACACAAAACTTAACAGAAAACTCGTGAGCTCCGTTAGCGAAAGAAAACAAAACACCACTTCAAGGTACTATAATGAACTCATTCATTATTTATATTGGTGTTAAACCTACTGTATTCCAACTTCTCTATGGTTTATAAACTATTTTACTAGCCATAGATTCATCAAAATAAGCAAACAACACATAGAAAACAGAATCTGTCAAAAACAGAACAGTCTGTAGTAATCTGCAACTAACGCAAACTTCTGGAACTCCAAAAATTCTAAAATAAATTGGTGGACCTGAGGAATTTGTCTAGTAATCATCTGCAAAATAATCAACTAAATAGCACTCTCCAGTAAAAAGTTGAAGCTAATCTCGTGAGCACTAAAGTTTCTGTTTTTTACAGCATGATCATAAAGACTTCACCCAAGTCTTCCCAAAGGTTCTACTTGGCACAAGCACTAATTAAAACATAAAACCACATCTAAACAGAAGCTAGATGGATTATTTATTCCTAAACAGAACCAAAAAGTAAGAAACTAAAATAAAATTGGGTTGCCTCCCAACAAGCGCTAACGTTTAACGCCCCTAGCTAGGCAAAACAAGCATAACTTCAAGATTTTAAGCACATAGAGAGGAAACTTGATATTATTGCAATTCCTACAAGCATATGTTCCTCCCTCATAATAATTTTCAGTAGTATCATGAATGAATTCAAAAATATAACCAGCACCTAAAGCATTCTTTTCATGATCTACAAGTATAGAATTTTTACTACTCTCCACATAAGCAAAATTCTTCTCATGAATAATAGTGGGAGCAAACTCAACAAAATAACTATCATATGATTGAAAATTAAGATCAAGATGACAAGTTTCATGGTTATCATTATTATTTATAGCATAGGTGTCATCACAGTAATCATCATAGATAGGAGGCATGCTTTCATCATAGTAAATTTGCTCATCAAAGCTTGGGGGACAAAAAATATCATCTTCATCAAACATAGCTTCCCCAAGCTTGTGGCTTTGCATATTATTAGCATCATGGATATTCAAGGAATTCATACTAACAACATTGCAATCATGCTCATCATTCAAAGATTTAGTGCCAAACAATTTAATGCATTCTTCTTCTAACACTTTGGCACAATTTTCCTTTCCATCATACTCACGAAAGATATTAAAGAGGTGAAGCGTATGAGACAAACTCAATTCCATTTTTTGGTAGTTTTCCTTTATAAACTAACTAGTTCTAAAACAAGAAACAAAAAGATTCGATTGCAAGATCTAAAGATATACCTTCACTTACCTAGCCTCCCCGGCAACGGCGCCAGAAAAGAGCTTGATGTCTACTACGCAACCTTCTTCTTGTAGACGTTGTTGGGCCTCCAAGTGCAGAGGTTTGTAGGACAGTAGAAAATTTCCCTCAAGTGGATGACCTAAGGTTTATCAATCCGTGGGAGGCGTAGGATGAAGATGGTCTCTCTCAAGCAACCCTGCAACCAAATAGCAAAGAGTCTCTTGTGTCCCCAACACACCCAATACAATGATAAATTTTATAGGTGCACTAGTTTGGCGAAGAGATGGTGATACAAGTGTAATATGGATGGTAGATATAAGTTTTTGTAAACTGAAAATATAAAAACAGCAAGCTACAAGCGGTAAAAGTGAGCGTAAACGGTATTGCAATGATAGGAAACAAGGCCTAGGGTTCATACTTTCACTAGTGCAAGTCCTCTCAACAATAATAACATAGTAGGATCATATAACTATCCCTCAACATGCAACAAAGAGTCACTCTGAAGTCACTAATAGTGGAGAACAAACGAAGAGATTATGGTAGGGTACGAAACCACCTCAAAGTTATTCTTTCCAATAAATCCGTTGGGCTATTCCTATAAGTGTCACAAACAGCCCTAGAGTTCGTACTAGAATAACACCTTAAGATACAAATCAACCAAAACCGTAATGTCACCTAGATACTCCAATCTCACCTCAAGTATTCGTGGGCATGATTATACGATATGCATCACACAATCTCGGATTCATCTGTTCAAACCAACACATAGAACCTCAAAGAGTGCCCAAAGTTTCTACTGGAGAATCACGACGAAAACGTGTGCCGACCCCTATGCATAGGTTCATGGGCGGAACCCGCAAGTTGGTCACCAAAACATACATCAAGTGGCACATGATATCCCATTGTCACCACAGATACGCACGGCAAGACATACATCAAGTGTTCTCAAATATTTAAAGACTCAATCCGATAAGATAACTTCAAAGGGAAAACTCAATCCATTACAAGAGAGAAGAGGGGGAGAAGAAACATAAGATCCAACTATAATAGCAAAGCTCGCGATACATCAAGATCGTGCCAAATCAAGAACACGAGAGAGAGAGAGAGAGAGAGAGAGAGAGAGATCAAACACATAGCTACTGGTACATACCCTCAGCCCCGAGGGTGAACTACTCCCTCCTTGTCATGGAGAGCGCCGGGATGATGAAGAAGGCCACCGGTGAGGGATCCCCCCTCCGGCAGGGTGCCGGAACAGGGTCCCGAGAGGTTTTTGGTGGCTATAGAGGCTTGCGGCAATAGAACTCCAGATCTAATCTCCGTTCTGGAAGTTTTACGATACATAGGTATATATGGGTGCAAGGGGTACGTCGGTGGAGCTGCGGGGGCCCCACGAGGCAGGGGGGCGCGCCCCAGGGGGGTGGGCGCACCCACTTCCCTTGTGGCCAGCTCCCATATCTTCTGACGTAGAGTCCAAGTCTATCAGGTAGGTTTCCTTCCAAAAATAACTTATCCAGTTGATTTCGTTCCGTTTTAACTCCGTCGGGTATTCCTTTTCCTCGAAACACTGAAATAGGCATAAAACAGCAAATCTGGGCTGGGCCTCCGGTTAATAGGTTAGTCCCAAAAATAATATAAAAGTGGATAATAAAGCCCAATATTTCCTAAAACAGTAGATGATATAGCATGGAGCAATCAAAAATTATAGATACGTTGGAGACGTATCAATTGCTGAGCCGCATCCGAGATCTCCTCGAGAGAGATGTCAGTCTGGCCACAGTAATGCAAGTTAGGTTAGTTCGTCGGGTCCTGCCCTGCAAACGTCGACCCCTCTGCATGTGAGAGTTCAACCCGGAAGGACTGCGAGCTATTTAGCACTTCCTCGGCATGATGCTCGAAGAGATGTATAAATTGTTCTTCGGACGACAAATAAGGTGTCCGGACACCACTGAGGATGCGGGTCTGAGCTGCAATCATGCACATACTCAAGTAAGTAGTCCTGTAGCCGAACACGTTGTCTTTTTATTTATTACAACGTCATTCTGAAAAGTCGCTCTTTGACCAGGACTGGGTGACAAAGGCGAAGATGATCAGGTGTCCGGCTCCCCTTCCCGAGGTCTCACCGGATCCTGTGCTGACCAGGATGCTCGAGCTCGCTCCTTATAAAGTGCCCTCAAGGGAAGATGAAGGGGGGAGTAAAGAGGCTGAAAGCGGGCCTCGATCACTATTCATCCAAACCGGGGGAGTCAGCGCCTCCGCGAAGGAGGATAACTGGGGAGAAGAATCTGAAATTCCCTCTCCCCAAGGAAGGAAGAGGACCGCCTCTGAAGACCCGGAAACAACGGTTTCCAAACAGGAGAAGAGACCTTCGCCAGAGGGTCCTGCCCCGGGGGGTACCTTTGCCGCACAGTGCCCGCAAGGGGATCAGCCCTCCACCGAGCTGTAAGTAAATAAAAAGTACTTAATAGTGAAAATACCCTGCCTTACTTCTGAAGACGATAACCGAAGCATTTATCTTGTAGTTCAGATCGCAGCCCTTCTCGACAGAGTTCGTCTTCGGGGGATCTTCTTCCGAAGATGATGGAGAGCGAAACACCTCCCCATGCCACCCCGCCTCATGAGGTGGGCGACCCTGAAGTGTCGTCACGGAGGGTTTCTCCTGATCTGGCAAGGCCAGAGGGTAACCCTTCGGCCACCCGAAGTCCTCAGTATTTGGCTCCTGAAGAGAGCAACCGAAAGAGTCCGACACCGTCCGGTGTGTGATCGGACGCACTAAAGGATCTGCTAGAGCAAGCGGCTATATCAGAAGCGCATCGTATGCTAATGGGTACGGTGATTGAGAGGATTTCCTCCGCCAAAAGCGGGTTGCATGAAGCTTTTATGAGTCTGCTGAAGGGCTTTGAGGTACGTGAACTAGTGTATGTTTTTGACGGTACCGCACATGTTAGGTGTGCCCTGTGCAGATAGTAGCCCCTGAGACTCTGGTTGCTGTCGAGACCGGCGGCAAACAGAGGATCATAATCCCAGGTAATAATCAGTCCGCCTTTATATGCAGGTGGCGGAAGGTCCGGTGTCTAGCCGGACTGGTGAGGTTGCCGAGCTAAAGCGGCAACTTGATGCGGCAGATGCCGACATCGTGCTTGTGAATAAACAGCTCGACGAGGCATAGGGTATGTGATTTCTCCGGCAATCAACACATAGTAAGAGGAGCATGATGCTAGTATCTTTAACATGTTATGACTGCAGATGGAGCTGCTGCCGTGGAGACCCTACGGGCGGAACTTGCCCAAGCCAAAGAACAAGCCAGAAAAAGTGATGCGGCCGCTTTAAAGGCTACGCATTGCCAAAGCAAGGATGAAATAGCCAAGATGGTTGTGGAATTGAAGGATGCTGCCGACCGTTACGAGCTTCTCGAAAATAAAAATCGAGCGAAGATGACGGACCCGGAGAAGGCCACGGTGGCGGCCACGGATGCCCTCTCTACAATTAGAGCGATGAAGGAGGAGCTGCATCAAGCCGGGGATATCGCGGCTGGGAAGACCTTTATGGTGCGGATGAAGTTCGGAGATCCTAAGTACGCTCCTCTTGATCGGCTATGGAGTTCTGCAGATGCATATGTGGATTTGGAAGCAAGTGCCGCTGATGCGGCCGAATACTTCAATGATCAAAAAGATCATGAAGTGGAAAAGTTGTTCTAGTCAGAATTTAATGTTCCAGCGCGTCCGCTTCCGTTGAATGAGCGGATGGCCGAATGGGCCGAGCTCCATAGGTTGTCTGGGCTTGCCATGAGGTCTGTTGTGGATCATCTGTGGCCGGAAGGCCCAAGGCCGAACAATTATTTTAATTTGGTGCAGTTGTTCCTTGGTGCTGTGCCGCGCATCGATGCTATCACTACTAGGAAAAGGTCTACTAATGGCGCACTGGTTTTGCCTACTAATGGCGCATTACCAGTGCGCCATTAGTAGCACGCCACTAGTATATCTCACTAGTGGCGCACCACTGGTGCGCCATTAGTATCTGGTATACTAATGGCGCACCATGCAGTGCGCCACTAGTTTTGCCCACGGTGCGCCACTAGTGTTTGCTATACTAATGGCGCACCACACTGTAATGCGCCATTAGTAACAATTTTTTTAATTTTTTTTCTTAATCTCAGGTCACTATTTCACCTATGAGATATACAACAAGCATCTATATAACAATCATAGCCAACACACAAGTTCCATCATATATACATAGATAGCCAACACACAAGTTCCATCATATATACATACATAGCCAACACATAGTTCCATCGTTACATATTACAAAAGTTTCACATTGTTCATCCAACACCGTTCAGTTCTCATGCATTGTTCTTCTCCTTCTCCTTCCTCAGCCTGATGCGCCAAGAGCGGCGAGGCGGTGGAGGCGGTGGAGGCAGTGGGATGTAGTCTTCTACCTGAATTGGCGTGGTCATGTCGCCCAGCTGTGGGATCGCCGGCGCCACCACCAGTGTGTGGTCATTGTCAGGCACCAACACCATCGCGAGGCCACCTTCAGGCACGACCATCGCTAGGTCATCCTTAGCCACCTCCATCTCTTTCCCTTGGTCAGCCACCACCAGTGCTAGGTCATCCTGCAGCTCCTCATCCCCACTCTGCTCCTCTTCTCCCGCACTCCAGTCCGGATCATCCTTCTTGTTGTCTATGCTGCTGCCAAAATCGCTGCTGCTTTCGCTACCGCCATGGTCACTGCTGCTTTGGCTGTAGCCATTGTCGCTGCTGCTGCTCCCATTACCTGTCCAAATGCAACAATGACCGTTAACAATCAATGTGAGACAAAGCCAAATGTAGAGGAATAAGAAGAGGCAGAACGTACCGGCATCATAATCTTCAGCGTAGCACATGCAACACATAGTCGTGTTGAACACCTTCACGATGAGCGTGGTGGCGTCGTCGTCGTACCTGAAGAGAAGGAAGTACCCCAGCCGCAGGTCGTAGGCACGGCAGAACTTCTCTCACCCACGAGACAAGTACATGTGGCCCTCCTTGATCATCAACTCCACATCCCACAGCCTGCGAAACCCGCTTCCGGCCTGTCGCACCTTCACATTATTTGGCGGATCTTCACCCATCAGCATGTTCTTAAAACTGTCAGGCAGCCTCTGCAGTTTGGGACAATGAGTGATGTAGGCAAACAATAGATATCATAATAAGATGGGTGAAGCTAGGGGAGATCTCTCATTTTATATACCTGCGTCATGGATGATACTGAAGTCCCAAGTATGATAGTGAAGAACTCGGAAGCATCCAACTCGTACTGCGGTGTCACAGAGCGGCGGTGGCTGCTTCCCGCCATGCTTAAACTCTAAGCAAGTATACTGTTATGGTCAAAACTGAAAATCATGGATTGTTGTTAACTAAGAATTAGTGAAAGAAACTGTTGCTGATCATGGAGTAGTTGTACACTACACATGCTTAAACTCTGAGCAAGTATACTGTTATGGTCAAAACTGAATGTTGATTGCTTGCATCATCTACTCTGAATGATATTAATTAATCAAAGAAGAAAGCAAATAGATATTTTCTCTCACAACTCAGATTGCTCACTGTCTTGTTCTGCTACATATTAATATTCAAAATTAGTTGTTGCAAACAGAAATAATTCATGAGATCCTTTTTGTTCTTCTCTATTCCTTCAATTTCAGGTATGTTCCCTATATCATACATTAATTCAAGATTACTTAAAAAGTCGCCGTGCAGTTAGAGAATCTGGGTATAGAGAGAAAAAAGGGTATAAAGTATGGACTGTGACTATTGTCAAGTGTGGTACTACCGAACACATACTTATCAAGATTCAAGAGCACATGCATACTGTTATAATAAACTTGTCTAATAAAAAGTGGATATAATATTATGAACTACAAAATGGCATAAAACAGAGCTGAGGCAATCCTGGGTACCAGCTCTAAGTGAAGGCTCAATGGATTCAAGATCAACCGACTGAAGTTGCCCAAACCTGCAAGGAAAAGAGAGAATAATGATTTCGAACTGCTTTTGATGGCATCATAAGCATAAGTTCAGTCCCCCAAATCAAGCATGGTTTCTTACTGCCCACCTAAACAACCACCACCACAAGGAGCAGATGCAGATAACTCACTCAAAAAGACTAATAAACACCAGTTGCAGATGGTACACTTCCTTTTAACCTTACTAATGATATATATGTTCCCTTATTGCAACATTGCTAATAGAGGATGACATCAATTTGCTGAAATAGCTATAACAGAACACGCATAATCAATCAGCTAGAGAGCTTTTTGCCCTTTCGCTCTCGGGGATAATCCAATGATCCAGTAAAACCATGAGGAGACTTACTTCTAGGCTAGCAACAACTAAAGGCAGAAGGGTCGACAACTCCCAGGAAACTTGTCGCTAAATGGCCAGTAAAATGATCTAGTTTTGAAAACTCTGCTGCTTTGACACTCCATCAGAAATAGAACATCTCAAACCCGATTCAGTTGACTAACTAAAACATCTGTACATGGAAACATGAACTAAAACACCTGAGTCAAACAAACCCACAGGCAAACCATCACAACTAAAACTAGAACAATACCAGCATCTAATAGCACATACATATCATTACCAGCATCAGTCTGAGGGTGAGACCAACCTAATGCATAGCAAGTTAATTCAAGAAACTGCAGTTGGACAAAACATGAAATTTAGAAGCATTCTACAGAGAGCACAAGGAAGCAAAATGAAATCTCAATCTATTTCAGATGCATTTGCAACTGAACAATGTCCAGAGGTTGAGCAACATGCATGCTTATAGCCTCCTGAAGAGTTGTATCACACACTGCCATGTAAACAGTTTAGATTCTTCCATGAAGCAATTGTAGAAAACCATTCGTGGTAGTTTAAGCTGGAAAAGAAAAAGCATTTGGAAGCAGCAACTTCCTGAAGAAACTCTGAAGCACTTGTCTCATAACTTAAAAAGCCACAACTAGAAGAAACTCTAACATATTAAGATGCGAACACCGAACGACCTGTTTTTTTAGTAATATTCTTTTCTCAACAGAAAGGATGCTAAACAAGTATCTAAAAATGAATAATTAGGACTCTATCTGTTGAAAGTTTCATTCTTGAGAAAAAAAACTAAATTAGGTTCAAAAAAGGAATGATTGAGACTCAATCTGTCTAGTATTAAAGATCAGAAAATATTGGGATCAACTTTGTTAATTATTGAGACTCAATCTGATTGCTAACGAAGCTGCTGCCGAGGTACATAAACATACAGAAATGAATCACTACATTCACTTCAAGCCTTCACAAAATTGGTAGCTTTGTTTTCACTAATTACCTGGTATAGCATAAGGAAAATTACCTAGTGTAGTATAAATTTAAAGAAAAAAACTCAGGTGTCTTAGTAGCTAATTATCAATCTTTTTGTGTGCCATCACAAAGTGTTGGTTGCATCTGGCATGTTCCTTGCCTCTATAAAACATGGGCGCAATGCTTCTTACTTATCTCTTCTTCTTTTTTGCGGAAACCATCTAATTTCTCTGGAAAAAATGCAGAAAGCATCTAATTTCTCTGAATCTAACATATTCCAATTTTTCAGACATGCTCTTGATGGATGACAAGTCCAATAAGAAAATGATAAACCTGACAACACCTAAACAGCTGCAAAATCACGAACTAACTGACTATAGTACCAGATTCAGGGCAGGCCCATGGGCAGGGAATGGGGAGGAAGGGTGGAGAGGGAGGAAGGAGGAAGGAGGAGAGGTACCTGGGCGGGCGCAGACGGTCGCCGGAGGGGTCGGGGTCGGGGTCGGCGTCGGCGGCGTCGAAGGGATGGCTCGAGGGCGTCCGCGCTCGTCCGGGTCCTCGGAGTCGAAGAGGAAGACGGCGGCGGTCCTCCTGGGCGCCCGGACTGAGGTAGAGGCGGCGCGGGGCAGGGGCCGACGCGGGGGGCGCGGGGTTTCTAGGGTTTCGAGGGGGGAGGCGGGGCTCAGGGGGAGCCGGCGCTCGAGGGGGAGGAAGGGGGGAGGGAGGTGGCGGGGGCGCGTGGGCAGCGGCAACGCGGTGGAGCGGCGCGGTGGAGGGAGAGGGACGAATCAAAGTTGTTTGGCGAGAGGGAGGGGGAAGGTGCGGCGCGGT
The DNA here is from genome assembly GCF_018294505.1 of Triticum aestivum. Lineage (NCBI taxonomy): Eukaryota > Viridiplantae > Streptophyta > Magnoliopsida > Poales > Poaceae > Triticum > Triticum aestivum. Next base: position 78,075,858 of record NC_057809.1, read on the forward strand.
GTGGATGGGGTTAGATTACTAATGGCGCACCACCGGCGGTGCGCCATTAGAATGTTTTTTTCATAGCAATGGCGCACCAGCCACCCGTGCGCCATAAGTAAGAATTTTTATTATTTTTTAAAAAATGAATATGAATATGAATATGAAACAGTAATATTTTTTTATAAAAATAGTAATAAGTGTTGTTTAACAACAATTGTAGTCTACACTTTATTATTATTATTTTTTAGAAAATGAATATGAATATGAAACAGTAATAATTTTTATAAAAATAGTAAATAATTTTTGAAAAAATTACATCAATTTGTTATTTGAAAATATCATCGGCGGCGGCGGTGGAGCCGGGGAGGGTGCGGTTGGGTCGTCGGTGGCAGTGGAGCGGGGGAGGGTGCAGGGGGTGCTCGTCGGCGGTGGTGGAGCGGGGGAGGGTGCGGGGGGCTGGTGCTCGTCGGCGGCGCTGGAGCGGGGGAGGGTGCGGTGGGTCATCGGCGGCGGTGGAGCGGGGGAGGGTGCGGGGGGTGCTCGTCCGCGGTGGTGGAGCGGGGGAGGGTGAGGGGGGCTGGTGCTCGTCGGCGGCGGTGGAGCGGGGGAGGGTGCGGTGTGGGTCATCGGCGGCGGTGGAGCTAGCGGAAGAGGGTGCGGGGGGTGCTCGTCGGCGGCGGTGGAGCGTGGGAGGGTGTGGTGGGTCGTCGGCGGTGGTGGAGCTAGCGGGAGAGGGTGCGGGTGGGATCGAGATCGAGATGAAGGGGGATAGCGATCGAGATATGGAGGGGGGTCGAGATCGAGGGGGGAATTTAAAGTAATGGCGCACTGTCTGTGTGGTGCGCCATTACTAGTAAGAACTAGTAATGGCGCACTGCCTGCCTGATGCGCCATTAGTGTGTATGGAAAAATGAAAAAAAAATATTTAACACTAGTGGCGCACCACCTTTCTGGTGCGCCATTAGTGTCTTCCACACTAATGGCGTATCACCATCAGGTGCGCCATTAGTATATACTAGTGGCGCACTGCTTCCCTGGTGCGCCATTAGTATCAATCCTATCTATAGCCCTTTTCCTAGTAGTGTATGAAGAGGTCGGCATGCATAGAGGGTGCACGGATGGCGCTTGCTCGTGTCAAGACATACTAGGCAGAGATGGAGGCCACCGCAATTGCAACCCGGAGTTCGGCCGGGGGCCGAGTATCTGCCGAGCACTACTTTGAAGAAGTCCTTGAAGGCGCTCGTTCAATAGAGGCTAAGTGCTCTAAGAATGTTATGTTCTAATGACATGTATTCCCATTGTAAGAATAATGTTTATTGAATTTATAAAGGCTGCGTTTATACTTTTGCCTGAAAGTACTATGACGCCTCCTGTGCGGCCGTTTATGTATATATGTATATAACCTGAAAGTTTGCAGTCGTCGGCTTCAGCCCCCACACATAGAATGCGGGGGTGTTCGCAAAAAATGTGTGTTCACACTTGATCCAACGTCTTGGTCCATTAAGGAGGTGGTAGCACAGCGAACTAGGCAATCGGACTATATTGCTTTAACACTTTCACTTAGCCATAGGAGTTTGATGGTGGGGCTACTATATAGCCCCTGGTAGCTCCGCGCTCGTCGGAATACGGGGCGCGTACATGCCTGGCCGGGAAACGGCCCTTCGTTAATGCGGAGGAATCCTGAAGATTCCGCTCAGTCATCGAGTGCTTAACCAGTCTCGCGCTTTATCATGACAGTCAGTTTTCGGCTTTCTCTACTGAGGTGCTCATCCGGATGAACCAGGGCACAATCGCAGTAGTTCTCCTGGTGCCACCTTAGCCGATAGAGCGGAACGTAAGGTAGCAAAACACAGGAGCCGGGCAAACCCAACATTTGACCAAAGACTTGATTCGGAGCTGATGCATATAAGGCCAAACTCGCGATGCCGAACACTCCCTAAGGTATTCGGTCTTTATAACATATGCCGGGCTGAACAATGCCCTTGATAATGAACCCCGAGTGTCCAGGTACGTGCAATATTCTGACGTGGATAAATGCCAATAACGTCAGCATCCTTCTCGGTTGTACTGAGTATTCGGAGGATGTGAACAATAGGAGACAGTAAAAAAAGGTTTACGCATGGTATTAATCTGAAAAGAAACCTTTGAGCGGGTCCCTGTTGCACGTCTGCGCCTGTGTCTCCCTTGTGCCATATCCTGGACAGGTGTAGCACGATTGTTATCTGTAAAAGAGAGGAACTTAGTTGAAAGTTGTCGTGCAAAAAATTGGTTATTCTAAATAAACTATTTAAAATTCAAGATAAGTAAAGTTGAGCCGTACTAGCCCTGTTTACACGCGGGAAGCCCTGGTACTGTCTATAAGGGTATAACCATCGAACCAAGCTCAAGTATATCTAGTGATGCGCCGGACTCGTCTAACCGTGTATGTGGTCTTAACGACCGGTCATTTGTTGTGGTTGGTGAGGCCGTCTAGTGTTCGGCTATTAAAGCAGCCGCACATTCTTCTGCGCATAAGGAACGCTCAATATTTCCATTAACTTTGATGTTGTCATGTGGACCAGGCATCTTAAGCTTAAGGGAAGCGTAATGCAGTATAGCGTTGAAACGAGCAAAAGCTGTTCGTCCGAGTAGTGCTTTATAGCCGCTTCGGAATGGAGCGATGTCGAAGTTTAACTTTTCACTTCGGTAGTTGTCGGGTGAACCGAATACGACCTCTAATATTAGAGAGCCCATGGAGCGGGCCTCTGGGCCTGGTATTATTCCCTTGAAGGTAGTATTAATGTGGATGATCTTTGTCGGGTCTATCCCCATTTTGCGGACTGTGTCCTGATATATCAGATTTAGACTACTGCCGCCGTCCATAAGGACTCAAGTGAGATGGTATCCGTTTATTATTGGGTCTAACATCAAGGTAGCCAATCCTTCATGCCGGATGTTTGTCAGGTGATCCCCGCGATCAAAAGTGATCGGGTGGGCCAACCAGGGGTTGGGCTTACGGGTGGCGGTCACTATGGCTTGTGTGTCTTGGAGTGCATGTTTGCTTCTCCTCTTCGTCACATGGATCATGTTCACTGTTTTGACCTCTGGTGGGAATTTTTTCTGTCCCCCAGTGCTTTGCTGGCGAGGCTCATCCTCGTCTTCACTTGGTGTCTCCCTCCCCTTGTGTTCGGCGTTTAGCTTACCGGCCTGCTTGAAGACCCAGCATTCTCTATGGGTGTGATTTGCAAGTTTATCGGGGCTGCCATGAATCTGACATAGTTTGTCTAGAATCTTGTTTAGGCTGGATGGTCCATCTCTGTTGCCTTTGAAAGGCTTTTTCCGCTGACCTGGTCGAGAGCCGCTGAATCCGGCATTTACCGCCATGTTATCTGGGTTGTCTTCTTTATTCTGACGCTTGTTTTTACTGCGTCATAGTTTTCCATTGCCATCCCTGGCTTTGGATGTGCCTGGGTCGCTGGTGCTACTACGAGCTAGCCAGCTATCTTCGCCCGTGCAAAAGCGGGTCATGAGGCTTGTCAGGGCCGCCATTGTTCTCGGTTTTTCTTGGCCGAGGTGTCTGGCGAGCCATTCGTCTCGAACGCTGTGTTTGAAAGCTGCTAAGGCTTCAGCGTCTGGGCAGTCGACGATTTGGTTCTTCTTAGTAAGAAATATGTTCCAAAGTTTTCGGGCTGACTCTCCGGGCTGTTGAACTATATGACTTAAATCGTCTGCATCCGGAGGTCGTACATAAGTCCCTTGAAAATTAGCCAGAAAAGCATCCTCAAGCTCCTCCCAACTTCCAATTGAGCTTTCGGGGAGGCTTTTTAGCCAGTGCCGAGCTGGTCCTTTCAGTTTGAGGGGCAAGTACTTGATGGCGTGGAGATCGCCTCCACGAGCCATATGAATATGGAGGATAAAGTCCTCAATCCAGACTCCAGGGTCTGTGGTTCCGTTGTACGCCTCTATGTTCACTGGTTTGAATCCTTCTGGAAATTCGTGATCCAGCACCTCATCGGTGAAGCATAGGGGGTGTGCGGCGCCCCTGTATTTTGATGTGCCGAGGCGTTCTGACGGTTGTAGTGTTTGGTTTTGGTTGTGTGCTAGAGCGCGTTTCCTTGATCCGTAGATGGATCTGGTTGCGCCGGCCTTCTGATGCGAGTCTTCATGTGAGGCATGTGCAGCCTTATGTGCGGCCTTGTTAGCCGCTCTATCGCCACCACAAGGTGGTTGATCCGACCGGTCGGCCATTTTATTTTTCGGCTGTGTGGGCTCTAAGGCCTCATCATCAAATTCAGGCAACAGCTTGCGCTTTGGATAGCTCTTCGTGTGGTAGCTACCACCATACTTTTCTTCATTGTCGAGAACTTTGTTCCATCTACCGTTGAGCGTATTCTGCTCGGCCTTAAGCCTTTGATTTTGCTTCTTCATACTCCTCGCGGTGGCAATAAGCCTTCTGGGGAGGTTCTCTTGTTCCAAGTGCCTTTCTGGGATGATGTGTGCCTCTTCGTCCGGACTGTTTTCCTCTTCGGAGGGAGGTTTATGAGCTATATCCTCGGCGTCGCCGTGTCCGGACAGCGGATCCGTACTACGTTCGTCGTTTGCTGGTTCACTGCTGTTATCGCTGTTTTTGCTGAGGCAGGATTTGGAGCGGTGCCTACACCGATGCTTTGGTTGCTTCCCGAGGGAGCTATCCTTCGTTGCATCCTCCCGTTCCTCGTCATCGTTTTCTTTGGGTGTATTCACCATGTATATGTCGTGTGATGAAGTGGCGGTCCAACGCCTTGTGGGCGGTGGTTCCAATTTGTCTCCTGCATCATCGTCCATGCCGTCGATGTCTTCGAAGTTGAAGTCGAGCATGTTGGTTAAATCGTCGACAGTGGCAACTAAGTGGGTGGTGGGTGGGGAACGAATTTCTTCGTCGTCCGCGTCCCATCCTAGCCGGACATAGTTCGGCCAAGGTTCTCCTAACAAGGAGAGAGACTTTAATAAATTTAGCATGTCGCCGAAAGGCGAGTGCTGAAAGATATCCGCGGAGGTAAACTCCATGATTGGTGCCCAATCGGATTCAATAGGCATGGACACAGGAGGTTCGGAGCCCGTGGCCGGGGACGAATCCAATGGTTCGGCAGCACGGCTCTCGCGAGGGGTGAAGTCAGTATTCGGCTCTATCGCCACTGAGAGTGCGGCCTCCAAGGCGGGGTCTATCAACCCGTCCATGGATGGCGCAATTTGCTCTGGATCGACGGCCGGAGTGGTTGCAGGTGCTAAATCATGCTCGTCGTGATTGTGCGGTGCACCTGACATGGGCTCTAATCCGTCGAAGATCAAGTCTCCCTGGATGTCGACGGTGTAGTTCAAGTTTCCGAACCTGACCTGGTGGCCAGGGGCGTAGCTCTCGATCTGCTCCAGATGACCAAGCGAGTTGGCCCGCAGTGCGAAGCCGCCAAATACAAAGATCTATCCGGGGAGGAAGACCTCACCCTGGACCACATCGTTACCGATGATCGAAGGTGCCATCAAGCCTTAGGGTGACGACACAGTGGAACTCTCAATGAAAGCACCAATGTCAGTGTCAAAACCGGCGGATCTTGGGTAGGGGGTCCCGAACTATGCGTCTAAGGCAGATGGTAATAGGAGGCAGGGACACGATGTTTACCCAGGTTCGGGCGCTCTCGATGGAGGTAATACCCTACTTCCTTCTTGATTGATCTTGATGATATGAGTATTACAAGAGTTGATCTACCACGAGATCGTAGAGGCTAAACCCTAGAAGCTAGCCTATGGTATGACTGTTGTTGTCCTACGGACTAAACCCTCCGGTTTATATAGACACCGGAGGGGGCTAGGGTTACACAGAGTCGGTTACAAGGAAGGAGATCTACATATCCGTATTGCCAAGCTTGCCTTCCACGCCAAGGAGAGTCCCATCCGAACACGGGACGAAGTCTTCAATCTTGTATCTTCATAGTCCAACAGTCCGGCCAAAGGATATAGTCCGGCTGTCCGGATACCCCCTAATCCAGGACTCCCTCAGGCGCGCCCAGGGGGGTAGGGCGCACCCTTGATAACCCACAAGTATAGGGGATCAATTGTAGCCTCTTTCGATAAGTAAGAGTGTCGAACCCAACGAGGAGCTAAAGGTAGAACAAATATTCCCTCAAGTTCTATCGACCACCGATACAACTCTACGCACGCTTGACGTTCGCTTTACCTAGAACAAGTATGGAACTAGATGTACTTTGTAGGTGTTTTTGGGTAAGCTTGCAAGAAAGTAAAGAGCGAGAAAATAAAATCTAGGGGCTGTTTAGATGAAGACACAACTAAATTAGTTTTAGTAGAGAGCTTTTGTCAACAAGAAAGTTATTTGTCCCTAGGCAATCGATAACTAGACCGGTAATCATTATTGCAATTTTATTTGAGGGAGAGGCATAAGCTAACATAATTTCTCTACTTGGATCATATGCACTTATGATTGGAACTCTAGCAAGCATCCGCAACTACTAAAGATTCATTAAGGTAAAACCCAACCATAGCATTAAAGTATTAAGTCCCCTTTATCCCATACTCAAACAACCTACTTACTCGGGTCTGTGCTTCTGTCACTCACGCCACCCACCATAAGAAAATCATAAGAATATTGCAAATCCTATAGCAGCGATCCCTCACGCTTGCGCGACACGGAGAGCACCATAGGACAGCACCAATAATAAAACATACAACTCAAACCAATGACGATCATCAAATAGCCATTTGGACAAAACAGATCTACTCAAACATCATAGGATAGCCATACATCATTGGGAAATAATATATAGCGTTGAGCACCATGTTTAGGTAGAGATTACAGCGGGTAAGAGAGAGGTTACACCGCTGCATAGAGGGGGGAAGAGTTGGTGATGATGGCGGTGAAGTTGTTGGTGAAGATGACAGTGATGATGATGGCCCCCGGTGGCACTCCGGCGCCACGGGAAGCAAGGGGGAGAGGGGCCCCCTTATTCTTCTTCTTCTTCCTTGACCTCCTCCCTAGATGGGAGAGGGGTTTACTCTCTGTTCCTTGGCTCCCATGGCGTGGGAGGGGCGAGAGCCCCTTCGAGATTGGATCTGTCTCTCTGTCTCTCTCTGTTTCTGCGTTCTGTTTTCTGGCCCTTCACCGTTTCTTAAATATCCGGAGATCCGTAACTCCGATTGGGGTGAATCTTTCGCTCAGATCTTTCTCATAAAATTATATTTCTTGCGGCAAAAGAAGAGCGTCAACTGCCTTACAGGGTGGCCACGAGTGTCACGGGCACGCCCCCCTACCTCGTGCCCCCCTCGGACACCGTCTCGCGTTGATTTTACTTCCCAAAAATCATAAATATTCCAAAATAATTCTCCGTCCGTTTTTATCCCGTTTGGACTCCGTTTGATATTGGGTTTCTGCGAAACAAAAAACATGCAACAAACAGGAACTAGCACTGGGCACTGGATCAATATGTTAGTCCCAAAAATAGTATAAAAAGTTGCCAAAAAGTATATGGAAGTTGTAGAATATTGGCATGGAACAATCAAAAATTATAGATACGATAGAGACGTATCAGCCCTCCACCCTCGTGTCCTTCCCGGACTGCTTCTTATTTTTCTATTTTTCTAAATATTCCAAAACGGAGAAATATTGCCTTAAAAACTGTTTTGGAGTCGGTTTAATTACCGTACCACATACCTATTCCTTTTCGGAGTCTGAAACATTCTGGAAAGTGTCTCTTATGTATTCCTCTGGTGTTATGGTTTCAATAACATTGGTTTCAACATTTATAGGATTACCTGAGATATAATGTTTGATTCTTTGACCGTTCACCACCTTCCAATTTGTGCCTTCGAAGTTGTTAATTTTTATGGCACCGGAATGATAGACCTCCTCGATAACGTAAGGACCTTCCCATTTAGAGAGAAGTTTTCCTTTAAAAAATCTTAAACGAGAGTTGTATAGTAATACATAATCACCTACATTAAACTCACACTTTTGTATTCTTTTGTCATGCCATCTTTTAACATTTTCTTTAAATAACTTGGCATTTTCATAAGCTTGGGTTCTCCATTCATCAAGTGAGCTAATATCAAATAACCTCTTCTCACCGGCAAGTTTGAAATCATAATTGAGCTCTTTATTAGCCCAATAAGCCTTATGTTCTAGTTCGAGAGGTAAGTGACATGCTTTTCCATAAACCATTTTATACGGAGACATATCCATAGGATTTTTATATGCAGTTCTATAGGCCCATAATGCATCATCAAGTTTCTTAGACCAATTCTTTCTAGACCTATTGACAGTCTTTTGCAAAATTAATTTGAGTTCTCTGTTGCTCAATTCTACTTGACCACTAGACTGTGGGTGATAGGGAGATGCAATTCTATGATTAACATCATATTTAGCAAGCATTTTACGGAAAGCACCATGAATAAAATGTGAACCACCATCAGTCATTAAATATCTAGGGACTCCAAACCTCGGAAAAATGACTTCTTTAAGCATCTTAATAGAAGTGTTATGATCAGCACTACTAGTTGGAATAGCTTCTACCCACTTAGTAACATAATCAACATCAACTAAAATATGTGTATATCCTTTAGGGGCAGGAAAAGGTCCCATATAATCAAAGCCCCAAACATCAAATGGTTCAATAACAAGTGAATAATTCATAGGCATTTCTTGACGTCTACTAAAATTACCAATTCTTTGGCATTCATCACATGACACGACAAACTTACGGGCATCCTTAAAGAGAGTAGGCCAATAAAAACCAGATTGTAATACCTTATGTGCAGTTCTATCTCCAGCGTGGTGTCCTCCATAAGCTTCGGAGTGACACTTGTGTAGGATCTGTTCATGTTCATGCTCAGGTACACAGCGCCTAATAACACCATCTACTCCTTCTTTGTAAAGATGTGGGTCATCCCAAAAGTAATGTCTCAAATCATAGAAGAATTTTTTTCTTTTGTTGGTATGTGAAACTAGGTGGTACAAATTTAGCAACAATATAATTAGCATAATCAGCATACCATGGAGTTGAACGAGAATCATTTATGTCATTTAATTTCTCATCAGGAAAGCTATCATCAATAGGTAGTGGGTCATCAAGAACATTTTCTAACCTAGACAAGATGTCTGCAACGGGGTTCTCAGCTCCCTTTCTATCAACAATATGCAAATCAAATTCTTGTAGCAAGAGAACCCATCTAATAAGTCTAGGTTTGGCATCTTTCTTTTCCATAAGATATTTAATAGTAGCATGATCATTGTGAATAGTTACTTTAGAATCAACAATATAAGGTCTGAACTTATCACAAGCAAGTACAACTGCTAAGAATTCTTTCTCAGTAGTAGCATAATTTCTTTGAACATTGTCTAGAGTTTTACTAGCATATTGAATAACATTTAATTTCTTATCAACTCTTTTCCCTAGAACATCACCTACAACATAGTCACTACCATCACACATAATTTCAAAGGGTAAATTCCAATCAGGTGGCTGAACAATAGGTGCAGAGATCAATGTTTTCTTAAGTATTTCAAATGCTTCTACACAATCATCATCAAAGACAAATGGTATATCTTTTTGTAATAAATTGGTCAGAGGCCGAGAAATTTTTGAGAAGTCCTTAATGAACCTCCTATAAAATCTGGCGTGACCAAGGAAACTGCTTGTACCTTTGATGTCCTTGGGACATGGCATCTTCTCAATAGCGTCAACCTTGGCCTTATCAACTTCAATACCTATTTCAGAAACTTTATGCCCCAAGACAATACCTTCATTAACCATAAAGTGGCACTTTTCCCAATTCAAGACCAAATTAGTTTCTTCACATCTCTGCAAAACTCGTTCTAGGTTGCTCAAGCAATCATCAAAAGAGGATCCATAGACGGAAAAGTCGTCCATGAAAACCTCACAAATCTTTTCACAAAAGTCAGAGAATATAGCCATCATGCATCTTTGAAAGGTAGCAGGTGCATTACATAAACCAAAAGGCATATGTCTATAAGCAAAGGTACCAAAAGGGCATGTAAAAGTAGTCTTTGATTGATCATTGGCTGACACAGGTATTTGAGAGAAACCAGAATAACCATCGAGAAAGCAAAAATGTGTATGTTTGGATAATCTTTCTAGCATTTGATCAATGAAAGGTAAGGGGTAATGATCCTTTTTAGTAGCCTTATTTAATTTGCAGAAATCAATTACCATCCTATAACCTGTAATAATTCTTTGCGGAATCAATTCATCTTTATCATTAGGGACAACTGTGATACCTCCCTTCTTAGGGACACAATGGACATGGCTTACCCACTGACTATCAGCAATGGGATAAATTATATCTGCCTCAAGGAGCTTTAGTATTTCCTTTCTTACCACTTCTTTAATTTTAGGATTCAGCCGTCGTTGATGATCAATAACTGGTTTGGCATCTTTCTCCAAATTTATTTTATGTTGACATAGAGTGGGACTAATGCCCTTAAGATCATCAAGAGCATATGCAATAGCAGCACGGTGCTTCTTCAGAGTTTTCAATAATCTCTCTTCTTCATGCTCTGAAAAGTTAGCACTGATAATAATAGGATATATCTTTTTCTCATCAAGATAAGCATATTTAAGAGTATCAGGCAACAGTTTAAGCTCAAACACGGGATCACCCTTGGGTGGAGGGGGATCCCCTAGGATTTCAACAAGCAAATTGTGTTTCAGAATAGGTTCTTGTTTAAAGAATACCTCATCTATTTCCCTTCTTTCATTCATAAACATGTCATTTTCATGGTCTAGCAAATATTATTCTAAAGGATCACTAGGAGGTATGGCAATAGAAGCAAGACCAATAGTTTCATCCCTACTAGGTAATTCTTCTTCACGGTGTTGTCTAATTTAGAGAAATTAAACTCATGGGACATATCATCCAAACCAATAGTAACAACATTCTTTTCGCAGTCTACCCTAGCATTAACAGTGTTCAAGAATGGTCTACCAAAAATAATGGGACAAAAGCTATCTTGTGGGGAACCAAGGACAAGAAAATCAGCATGATATTTAGTTTTCCCACACAAGACTTCAACATCTCTAACAATTCCCATTGGTGAAATAGTATCTCTATTGGCAAGTTTAATTGTGACATCAATATCTTCTATCTCAGCGGGTGCAATATCATTCATAATTTCTTTATATAAGTCATAAGGTATTGCACTAACATTAGCACCCATATCACACAAGCCATGATAACAATGACCTCCTATTTTAACAGAAATAACAGGCACGCCTACCACATGTCTATGTTTATCTTTAGCACAAGGTTTGGCAATTCTAGCAGTTTCACCACAGAAATAAATAACATGCCCATCAATATTATCAGCCAAGAGATCTTTAACAATAGCAATATTAGGATCAACTTTGACTTGCTCAGGAGGTGTATAAGTTCTAATATTGCTTTTACGAACCACAGTTGGAGCTTTAGCATGATCCTTTATTCTAACAGGAAAAGGTGGTTTCTCAACATAAGAGGTAGGAACAACAGGATCATTATAAGTGGCAGTCTTTTCTTCAACTTTAATAGGTGCAGCTACTTTTACTTCTATGGGAGGATGATATTTAAACCACTTCTCCTTGGGGAGATCAACATAAGTAGCAAAAGATTCACAGAAAGAAGCTAATATCTCAGAGTCAAGTCCATATTTAGTGCTAAATTTACGGAAAACATCTGTATCCATAAAAGATTTAACACAATCAAACTTAGGTGTCATACCTGACTCCTTACCTTCGTCGAGATCCCAATCTTCAGAGTTGCGTTTAATTCTATCCAATAAATTCCATTTGAATTCGATACGTCTCCGTCGTATCTACTTTTCCAAACACTTTTGCCCTTGTTTTGGACTCTAACTTGTATGATTTGAATGGAACTAACACGGACTGACGTTGTTTTCAGCAGAATTGCCATGATGTTGTTTTATGTGCAGAAAACAAAAGTTCTCGGAATGACCTTAAACTCCACGGAACATCTTACAATAAATAATAAAAAATCCTCGCCAAAGATGAAGACCAGGGGGCCCACACCCTGTCCACGAGGGTGGGGGGTGCGCGCCCCCTACCTCGTGGGCCCCCTGGAGACCTTCCGACGCAAACTCCAACTCTATATATTTGCTTTCGGGGAGAAAAAATCATTGCGTTTTACGATACGGAGCCGCCGCCAAGCCCTAAAACCTCTCGGGAGGGCTGATCTGGAGTCCGTTCGGGGCTCCGTAGAGGGGGATTCGTCGCCGTCGTCATCATCAACCATCCTCCATCACCAATTTCATGATGCTCACCGCCGTGCGTGAGTAATTCCGTCGTAGGCTTGCTGGACGGTGATGGGTTGGATGAGATTTATCATGTAATCGAGTTAGTTTTGTTAGGGTTTGATCCCTAGTATCCACTATGTTCTGAGATTGATGTTGCTATGACTTTGCTATGCTTAATGCTTGTCACTAGGGCCCGAGTGCCATGATTTCAGATCTGAACCTATTATGTTTTCATGAATATTTGTGAGTTCTTGATCCTATCTTGCAAGTCTATAGTCACCTACTATGTGTTATGATCCGGCAACCCCGAACTGACAATAATCGGGACCACTCCCGGTGATGACCATAGTTTGAGGAGTTCATGTATTCACTATGTGCTAATGCTTTTAATTTCCCTTAGTTTCCAATAGGACCCCGCTGCCATGGGAGGATAGGACAAAAGATGTCATGCAAGTTCTTTTCCATAAGCACATATGACTATATTCGGAATACATGCCTACATTACATTGATGAATTGGAGCTAGTTCTGTGTCACCCTATGTTATGACTGTTACATGATGAACCGCATCCGGAATAATTATCCATCACTGATCCGATGCCTACGAGCTTTCCATATACTGGTTTACGCTTATTTACTTTCCCATTGCTATTGTTACAATCACTACAAAACACCAAAAATATTACTTTGCTTTCATTACTCTTTTGTTACCGTTACCACCACTATCATATTACTTTGCTACTAAACACTTTGCTGCAGATACTAAATTTCCAGGTGTGGTTCAATTGACAACTCAGCTGCTAATACTTGAGAATATTCTTTGGCTCCCCTTGTGTAGAATCAATAAATTTGGGTTGAATACTCTACCCTTGAAAGCTGTTGTGATCCCCTATACTTGTGGGTTATCAAGACTAATTTCTGGCGCCGTTGCCGGGGAGCATAGCTCTATTCTTTGAGTCACTTGGGATTTATATCTGCTGGACACTATGAAGAACTTGAAAGACGCTAAGACAACAATTTATCCCTCAACTACGAGGGGAGGTAAGGAACTGCCATCTAGCTCTGCACTTGATTCACCTTCTGTTATGAGTAAGCTTGCGACACCTAAACCTGCTTCTGCTATTCGTTCTAATATTTCGCATATTATTGATGATGCCACTTCTGCTATGCATGATACTTATGATGAAACTACTTCTATGCCTGATACTACTGTGCCCCTTAGTGAATTTCTTGATGAACAAATTGCTAGGGCTAGAGAGAAAGAAATTATTGAATCTGATTATAATGATGAAAGTGATGATGAAGATAGGCCCGTTATTCCTGAGGGTTATGTTTTTGATAGGGAATCTTCTGCCGCTATTTTTGCTTGCAGAGATCGTCACGAACTTAAAAGGCTATTAGTTAAATGGAACAAGGAATCTCTTAAAGATAAAATGAGGCCTGACCCTGCTTTTGCTACTTCACCTATCTGTGTTCCTGATAAGGATTATGAATTCTCTGTTGATCCTGATATAATTACTTTCGTTGAATCTGATCCTTTCCATGGTTATGAATCTGAAACTGTTGTGGCACATCTTACTAAATTAAATGATATAGCCACCCTGTTTACTAATGATGAGAGATCTCGCTACTTTTATATACTTAAACTATTTCCATTCTCATTAAAGGGTGATGCTAAGATATGGTTTAATTATCTTGATCCTGGTTGTGTGCGTAGTCCCCAGGATATGATTTATTACTTCTCTGCTAAATATTTCCCTGCTCATAAGAAACAAGCTGCTTTAAAGGAAATATACAACTTTGTGCAAATTGAAGAAGAGAGTCTCCCAAAAGCTTGGGGGAGGCTTCTCAAGTTACTTAATGCTTTGCCTGATCATCCTCTTAAGAAAAATGAAATACTTGATATCTTTTATAATGGACTAACCGATGCTTCCAGAGATTACCTGGATAGTTGTGCTGGTTCTCTTTTCAGGGAAAGAACACCAGCTGAAGCTGAAATTCTATTGAAAAATATGGTGACTGTCGGTGTCAAAACCGGCGGATCTCGGGTAGGGGGTCCCGAACTGTGCGCCTAGGCGGATGGTAACAGGAGACAAGGGACACGATGTTTCTACCCAGGTTCGGGCCCTCTCGATGGAGGTAAAACCCTACTCCTGCTTGATTAATATTGATGATATGGGTAGTACAAGAGTAGATCTACCACGAGATCAGAGAGGCTAAACTCTAGAAGCTACCCTATGGTATGATTGTTATTCGTCCTACGGACTAAAGCCCTCCGGTTTATATAAACACCGGAGAGGGCTAGGGTTACACAGAGTCAGTTACAATGGAAGGAGATCTACATATCCTGTATTGCCAAGCTTGCCTTCCACGCCAAGGAAAGTCCCATCCAGACACGGGACGAAGTCTTCAATCTTGTATCTTCATAGTTCAACAGTCCGGCCAAAGGTTATAGTCCGGCTATCCGGACACCCCCTAATCCAGGACTCCCTCAGTGACAAATGAAAATAATTGGGCACTTCCTGAGCCAGCTCCTGCTCCAATTAATGAGCCTATTCCTAAACCAACTCCGAAGAAGAGAGGTGTTCTATTTCTCAGTCCTGAAGATATGCAAGTGGCAAAGAAATCTATGAAAGAAAAAGGTATTAAAGCTGAAGATGTTAAGAATTTACCTCCTATTGAAGAAATACATGATCTTAATTTACCGCCTGTCGAAGAAACATATGATCTTGATCCATTACCTATTGAAGAACCTCCTGATCCTGATAACCCAACACAGGTAGTAAAGGTAAATTCTCTCTATAGATTTGATGAAGGTGATATTCCTCACTACAAGTCTGCTAGACAATGCTTAGAAGAGTTTGATAACTTTATTGTCAAACAAGAAAATTTTAATGCTTATTTTGGTAGACAATTTAAATACGATTCCGATATGATTAAACACTTGGGTGATTATATGGCTAATATTAGAGGTGAACTTAAACTTGTTAGCAAACATGCTTCTATGGTTACCACTCAAGTAGAACAAGTACTTAAAGCTCAAAAAGAATTGCTCGATGAAATGAATAGTAAGAAAAATGATTATGCTGTTAGAGTGGCTACTAGAACTGGTAGAATGACTCAGGAACCTTTGTATCCTGAAGGCCACCCTAAGAGAATTGAGCAAGATTCTCAGAGAAATAATATAGATGCACCTAGTTCTTCTAAAAAGAAGAAAAATAAAATGATATAACTGTGCAAACTTCTAGTGAACCTATTGCTGAACCACCTGATAATCCAAATGATATCTTTATGTCTGATGCTGAAACACAATCTGGTAATGAACATGAACCTAATGAAAATGTTAATGATGATGTTCATGATGATGCTCAACCCAGTAATGATAATGATGTAGAAATTGAACCTGATGTTGATCTTGATAACCCACAATCAAAGAATCAACATTATGATAAGAGAGACTTTGTTGCTAGGAAACATGGTAAAGAAAGAGAACCTTGGGTTCAGAAACCCATGCCTTTCCCTCCCAAACCATCCAAGAAAAAGGATGATGAGGACTTTGAGCGCTTTGCTGAAATGATTAGACCTATCTTTTTGCGTATGCAATTGACTGACATGCTCAAAATGAATCCTTATGCTAAGTACATGAAAGATATTGTTACAAATAAAAGAAAGATACCGGAAGCTGAAATCTCCACCATGCTTGCCAATTATACTTTTAAGGGTGGAATACCAAAGAAACTTGGAGACCCAGGAGTACCTACTATACCATGCTCCATTAAAAGAAATTATGTTAAAACTGCTTTATGTGATCTTGGAGCCGGTGTTAGTGTTATGCCTCTGTCTTTATATCATAGACTTGACTTGAATAAGTTGACACCTACTAAAATATCTTTGCAAATGGCTGATAAATCAACTGCTATACCTGTCGGTATTTGTGAGGTTGTGCCTGTTGTGGTTGCAAACGTTACTATTTTAACGGACTTTGTTATTATTGATATTCCCGAGGACGATAGTATGTCTATTATTCTTGGAAGACCTTTTCTTAATACTAGAGGGGCTGTTATTGATTGCAACAAAGGCAATGTCACTTTTCATGTTAATGGTAATGAGCATACGGTACACTTTCCGAGGAAACTACCTCAAGTCCACAGTATCAACTCTATTGGAAAAATTCCATCGATTATATTTGGAGGTTTTGATTTTCCTCTTCCTACTGTCAAAAATAAATATGATATACTTATTATTGGGGATGTGCATATCCCCGTTGAGGTAACATAGTGTTATTCAAAATTTCCCCGGTTTCATGATTATCGGAATGAGTTTGTTAACAAGACTTGATCAACCTTGTTAGTGGATTCCTTTTGATGAGCATGAGATGGATGAAACTAGAAGCACAACCTTCTATACCCTCTCTATACTTTTTGTTATTTAGTTGAAATAAAGTAAAAATAGTATTTTTTCTGTCTGTGTCCTGATTTATCCGTGCAATATAAAAATATCCCGGAAATAAAAGTCCTCAGAATGACATGCCAATTTAATATGATTTTTCGGGAATATTTGAGGATTTATGGTGCAAAAATTACCGCGGGGGGAGCTGCACTTGGCCATGAGGGTGGAGGGCGCACCCCCTGCCTCGTGGGCCCATGGTGGCCCTCCTCCACTTATGCCAGCACTCATCCTCTTCTTCTTCCTCACACAAACACGAAAAACTAACTCAAGCACGAGTTCCAGCCCTCTTTGCTGTAATTTTCGATCTCCTTGCTCAAAGCACCTCTCGCAAAACTGCTTGGGGAGATTGTTCCTTGGTATGTGACTCCTCCATTGGTCCAATTAGTTTTTGTTCTAGTGCTTTATTCATTGCAAATTTGTTCCGCATAGGTGACCATGATCTTGAGCTTGCATGTCAAATTTATATGGTTCCAAGTAGTTCTAATGCTTGATATAGGCCCTAGGCACTTGTAGGAGTAGTTGCTATCAGTTTTATTGAAGTTGGTTCACTTTTGTTTGAAGTTACTAAAAATTTCAGATTTTTTTAGAGAAAAGCAATATGTTTAGGAAGATGTTCCAAGGTGGTTCCTCTAAGAAGCAAGGACCTAGGCTTGCTATGCGTGATGCTGACGAGGAACCACCAAGAGACGCTCTAGTGCGGCCTTGCGAATGGGCGTCGGAAAACTTTATGGATCGTGCAGGAATTAAAGAAGAATTTAACGCATATTTGCCTAATGCCAGTCTTGAGGATTTTGAGGCAGACAAATGCCCCCAGTATCATGATCTCACAAGTTCATTTGTGAGGAGGTTTGAATATTCATCTTCGCGTAATTCTCCTTCAGTCATGTTTGATCTTTATGACAAATCTTATACCATGGACTTAGAGGATTTCACTCTTGCTTGTAAACTTCCACAATGGGGTAGTGTTAGGGATCCCCCTAAATCTGAATTTAGAAACTTTCTTGCTAGTATAACTGTAGGGGAATCTAGATATATAACGCAAGCTACCATAGGGAGCATTCGCTTTCCTGCTATACATTATTTTGCTCTCTTCATAGGTAGATGCATAAATGCTAAGGATGAAGCATGTCACATGTGTGTCCCTGACCTTAGCATTCTCAGGAGTGCTGTGTTAGGAGACCAATCTTATCATATGGGAGCCATTGTAGCTCGTAGGTTGCATCATAATAGATATAATGGAGATTTCTTTGGAGGAATTTATGCAACCCGCTTAGTTAAATTTCTTGAGATAGACGTTTGTGAAGGAGACATGGAGTTGCCTCCTGCTTATTTAGATTTTTGGTTCTATGGTTTCTCACCATTTTGTTGAGAGGACTGAGTCACCTCTCTAGTATCGATTAATCTTTAACAAACGGCATGTTGTCCGTATTACTCTCCCTGCTCCTGCCTTCTTTGATTACCAGGCAAACGGAACATATACTATTACCAGAGAGGAGGCAGATGAGTACGAGAGGAGAGCGGAGGCAGCCCGACTCCACACTGCAGCACAGGAGGCGATAGCCGCTGCATCACAGTACAACCCAACTATTCTTCGTCGTAGTACGACCCCAGCTACACCTATGGGTATCCGCCAGGCTATCCCTGTCAATAAACCAACTTAGTCCAAAAGCCTAAGCTTGGGGGAGTACGTATTTCTCACCGACATTACATTTATGTTCACACACACTCATTGCTAGATGTCGGTGCTCATACTCTTTCACTGTAATATCCATGCTAGTTTATTTTCTTTTTCCTCCTTTCGTCTTGTGTGTTTGATAAACCTTAAGAAAAACCAGAAAATTAGTAGTAGTTTATTTTCCTGCTATAGTAGTAGTAATTAAAAAGAAAACCCAAAAATATTTCCTGTTCTTCTTTTGCTTGTTGGGAGCTTTCTCGTGTAAATAGTTTTTATTTCTTTTCTTTTCTTTGGGGTCAGTAGGAGAAGACCATGATTAAACTGTTGAAGTGGCTCTTATATTCATTATTGTTTATTTAACCAAGAGCCCATATTGCCTTGTCTTCTCCTATTTATTGAATGCTCGCAGATTCCAGCTTAGTCCAATGCACGTGCACTCTTATTATTATTCACCTCGTTCGGTCGTGCAAGTGAAAGGCAATTATGATGATATATGATGGACTGACTGAGATGAGAGTAGCTGGTATGAACTCGACCTCTTTTTATTTTCTAAATATGACGAGTTCATCATTCTTGATTCATCTTATTATGAATAAACATGTTTGCAATGACAATTAGAGATCATAGTTGCTTGTGCCATGCTTGATTAGCTATGAGTTATAATGATTTACCTTGCGTGCCAACATGCTATTGAGATGGTTATGATGTGGTATAGTGGGGTGGTATCCTCCTTTGAATGATTTAAGTGACTTGACTTGGCACATGTTCACACATGTAGTTGAAACAAATCAACATAGCCTTCACGATATTTATGTTCATGGTGGATTATATCCTACTCATGCTTGCATCCAATGTTTATTAATTTTAATGCATGTACATGGCCGTTGTCGCTCTCTAGTTGGTCGCTTGCCAGTCTTTTGCTAGCCTTCACCTGTACTAAGCGGGAATACTGCTTGTGCATCCAATCCCTTAAACCCCAAAGTTATTCCAGATGAGTCCACTATACTGTGACGCCCCCGATTCAATCGTACTCTAATCATGCACGCAAATGTGTATGATCAAGATCAGGGACTCACGGGAAGATATCACAACACAACTCTAGAACATAAATAAGTCATACAAGCGTCATATTACAAGCCAGGGGCCTCGAGGGCTCGAATACAAGTGCTCGATCATAGACGAGTCAGCGGAAGCAACAATATCTGAGTACAGACATAAGTTAAACAAGTTTGCCTTAAGAAGGCTAGCACAAATAGGGATACAGATCGAACGAGGCGCAGGCCTCCTGCCTGGGATCCTCCTAACTACTCCTGGTCGTCGTCAGTGGGTTGCACGTAGTAGTAGGCACCTCCAGTGTAATAGGAGTCATCGCCGACGGTGGCGTCTGGATCCTGGGCTCCATCGTCTGGTTGCAGCAATCGGGTAGAGAGATGGGGAAAAGGGGAAACAAGGCAACCGTGAGTACTCATCCAAAGTACTCGCAAGCAAGGAGCTACACTACATATGCATGGATATATGTGTAAAGGGCCATATCAGTGGACTGAACTGCAGAAAGCCAGAATAAGAGGGGGATAGCTAATCCTATCGAAGACTACGCTTCTGACAGCCTCCGTCTTTCAGCATATAGAAGAGAGTAGACTGAAGTCCTCCAAGTAGCATCGCATAGCATAATCCTACCCGCGATCCCCTCCTCGTAGCCTTGTTAGAGAGCGATCACCGGGTTGTATCTGGCACTTGGAAGGGTGTGTTTTATTAAGTATCCAGTTCTAGTTGTCATAAGGTCAAGGTACAACTCCAAGTCGTCCTGTTACCGAAGATCACGACTATTCGAATAGATTAACTTCCCTGCAGGGGTGCACCACATAACCCAACACGCTTGATCCCATTTGGCCGGACACACTTTCCTGGGTCATGCTCGGCCTCGGAAGTTCAACACGTCGCAGCCCCACCTAGGCACAACAGAGAGGTCAGCATGCAAGTCTAAACCTAAGCGCACAGGGGTCTGGGCCCATCGCCCTTAGCACACCTGCACGTTGCGAACGCGGTCGGAAGCAGACCTAGCCTAGCAGGCGTTCCAGTCCAATTCGGCGCGCGCCACTCAGTCGCTGACGTCACGAAGGCTTCGACTGATACCACGACGCCGAGTGCCCATATCTTTCCCGTGTAGTTGGTTAGTGCGTATAGGGTCAACGACCCAACTCAGATCAAATACCAAGATCTCATTATGCGTGTTAAGTATCCGCGAACACCGAACAGGGCCAGGCCCACCTCTCTCCTAGGTGGTCTGAACCTGCCCTGTCGCTCCGCCTCAAAGATCCACTCGCGGGTACTCCTACGAGCCGACCCGTCTATGGTCACCACATGTATCATGTATATAGTATATACCCGTGATCACCTCCCGAGTGATCACGGCCCGATAGTATAGCATAGCAAACAGACAAGAATGTAGGGCCACTGATGGAAAACTAGCATCCTATACTAAGCAGGTAGGATTGCAGGTAAAGGTAACAACAGGAGTAACAAGGACAGGCTATACATTAGGATAGGGATAACGGAAAGCAGTAACATGCTACACTACTCTAATGCAAGCAGTATAGAGTAGAGTAGGCGATATTTGGTGATCAAGGGGGGGGGGCTTGCCTGGTTGCTCTGGCAAGAGAGAGGGGTCGTCAACTCCGTAGTCATACTGGATAGCAGTGGCGTCGGTCTCGGTGTCTAGCGAGAGAAGAGGGGGAAGAAACAATAAATATTTAAGGAAGCAGATGCATAGCGATGCATGACATGACAAGTATCGGTGCTAGGGGTGCCCTAACGCGGTATGAGGTGATACCGGTGAAGGGGAAATCATCCGGGAAGGTATCCCCGGTGCTTCGCGTTTTCGGGCAAAGGGACCAGAGGGGGAAAGTTGCGAGTTTGATATGTTAGGGGTGTGTGGCAGACGAACGGGCTGCGTATCCGGTTTCGTCTCGTCGTTCTGAACAACTTTCGTGTTGAAAATAATTTAATCCGAGTTACGGATTAAAAGATCTGATTTTCTAAAGATTTTATTAATTTCTGGAATTTAATTAATTATTTAAATAAATTTGAAAATGAATTAATGACATCAGCATGATGTCATGCTGACGTCAGCAGTCAACAGAGTTGACTGGTCAACCTGACCAGTGGGTCCCACTGGTCAGTGACACATATTAATTAAACAGATTAATTAAACTAATCAAAATTAATTAGGGGGTGGGCCCCACTGTCATACTAATTAATTAGCTAATTAACAGTAGTTAATTAGGTTAATTAATCATTAGGTTAATTAATCTTAATTGGTTAATTTAATCAGAATTAATTAAGATAATTAATTAGTTCGTTAATTATTTAATTAGTTAATTTTATTTTTTATTATTATTTTATTATTTTATTTTTTTTAATATTCTTTTTTTTCATTAAACGTTCTGGGGCGGGCCCCCTGTGTCATAGGCAGGGGGCTTAGCGGGCGCCGGGTTCGCGGACAGGCGCGGTCGTCACTGGTAACGGGCGCGGGGGCGCCCGACAGGGGCCAACCTGGGCGCTGGCCTCGGGCGAGACCAGCGGCGCGGCGGGGCTAGTCCGGCCAGCGACAGCGATGCAGCAGCAAACCCCGGCGAGGCGCGGCAGGCTGGAGCCGAGCACGTGTGCAGGCGGATTAGCGGGCAGGGAGCGGGGCAGAGAGGGGTCGGGGCGCGAGGCGGGCGCCGCGGTGCACGGGTGTGCGGCATTGAGTGAGCAGCTACGGGGAGCAGGGCAGGGAGGAGCAGCAGGGCTGGGCGCGGGCATCGCGGTGCGCAGGGCGCGGTGGGTGCGTGCGCGTGGTAGAGGAGGCCGAGGCGTCGCGAACGGCACCGGCGAGTGCAGCAGAGGAGGCAGCGGGAGGGGCGCGGCCACTGCGGCGGCAGGGAGGCGGGGGGAAAGCAGCACCAGGGCGCGAGCGTGTGGTCGAGCGGCGTTCGCGGGCGGAGCCGTGCAGGGCGGTCGGCGAGCGCGCGCGTGCGTGAGCGGCAGGCGGCCCGGAGCGTGAGCTCCGCCACGCGGGCGCAGCCGAGTAGCGCGGCCGGCGAACGGAGAGAGAGGATGAGCGCGGGGACAAGGGAAGGAGGAGGGCAGAGGCCGTCACCGGGCTTGTAGGGACGGGGCAATTGGTGCGGGAGGTTCGGGAAGGCCGACGACACGGCGGAGCGGGAGGCAGTCCGGTGGGGGAGTGCGAAGCAGGCTGGCGAGGAAGCTCCGGTCACCGGCGCGGTCCAGGCTGCGACATGCGCTCGGGGAAGAGGGGCGAGGGGATCGGTATCTCCTCCCGATCCAGATCCAGTCGATGAGAGTGGGGGGAGCGAGAGGGGGAGTGGGGCGACGGGGTGGACCTGCCGGCTGGGCCTGGTGGGCGAATGGGCCGGCCCGCTGGGTCTGCTGGCCCAGGGGGGTCTTGCTCTCTCCTTTCTTCTAGTTTTTGTTTTTGTTTTCTTTGTTTTCTTTTTATTTATTTGCTTTTCTGTTTTAAATCATTTAAATTATTTAGACATTTTATAAAAATGTGTTTGCTGCACCATAATTACCCTTGTAATATTTGGCAACCACCGAACATTTTTGTTTCAATTTTTGAAAACTTTTATTGTCGACATTAATTTTAAATTTGAATTTGACGCGGTTTGAACTAACGGACGTTTAGCAACAGTGAATCGGGATGACATGGCATGATTAGCGTGGGATTATTGTAGCAAGATTATCCGGGCGTTACATATACCTTCCTATATGTGGTATTTACCTGCCGTTCCAAGTAAATTTGTATGTGCCAAACTCTAAACCTTCAAATAAAATTCTGTGTTGTATGCTCGAATAGCTCATGTATCAACTAGGGCTGTCCTTATCTTCCATGTTAGGCGGGTTATTCTCAAGAGGAGTGGACTCCGCTCCTCACTCACGAGAAAATGGCTGGTCACCAGGATGCCCAGTCCCATGCTTTATGCAAACTAAATCAAAACTAATTGCAAACAAAACTCCCCCTGGGACCTGATGTATGTTGGAGGCACTCGTTGTTTCGAGCAAGCCATGGATTGATGCTTGTCGGTGGAGGGGGAGTATAAACTTTACCATTCTGTTTGGGAACCGCCTATAATGTGTGTAACATGGAAGATATCGCCATCTCTTAGTTGTTATGTTGACAATGAGAGTATACCGCTCAAAATATTATTTATCTCTATTTCAAAACCGAGCTCTGGCACCTCAACAAATCCCTGCTTCCCTCTGCGAAGGGCCTATCTATTTACTTTTATGTTGAGTCATCACCCTCTTACTAAAGAGCACTAGCTGGAGAGCGCAGCTGTCATTTGCATTCATCACTGTTAATTTATATTGGGTGTGATCTCGTTCACCATGAATTACAATGTCTAGTCAGTCCTTGATCTTTAAAGGTGCTCTGCATTTATGTTTTGCGGTCTCAGAAAGGGCTAGCAAGATACCATCTTGTTATATCATATTATGATTGTTTTGAGAAAGTGTTGTCATCCGAGATTTATTATTATGGCTCGCTAGTTGATTATGCTATTGATATGAGTAATTATGAGACCTGAGAATTATTGCAAATGTGGTTAGTTCGAATCTTTGCCGAAAACTTGAATGCTGGCTTGACATATTTACAACAACAAGAGCAAACAGAGTTTGTAAAAGTTTTTCTTTAGTTTGTCAACTGAATTGCTTGAGGACAAGCAAGGGTTTAAGCTTGGGGGAGTTGATACGTCTCCGTCGTATCTACTTTTCCAAACACTTTTTCCCTTGTTTTGGACTCTAACTTGTATGATTTGAATGGAACTAACCCGGACTGACGCTGTTTTCAGCAGAATTTCCATGATGTTGTTTTATGTGAAGAAAACAAAAGTTCTCGGAATGACCTGAAACTCCACGGAATAACTTACAATAAATAATAAAAAATCCTCGCCAAAGATGAAGACCAAGGGGCCCACACCCTGTCCACGAGGGTGGGGGCGCCCCCCTAGGGCGCGCCCCCTACCTCATGGGCCCCTTGGAGACCTTCCGACGCCAACTCCAACTCTATATATTTGCTTTCAGGGAGAAAAAAATAGAGGAGAAGAAATCATCGCGTTTTACAATACGGAGCCGCTGCCAAGCCCTAAAACCACTCGGGAGGGCTGATCTAGAGTCCGTTCGGGGCTCCGGAGAGGGGGATTCATCGTCGTCGTCATCATCAACCATCCTCCATCACAAATTTCATGATGCTCATCGCCGCGCGTGAGTAATTCCATCGTAGGCTTGCTGGATGGTGGTTGGTTGGATGAGATCTATCATGTAGTCGAGTTAGTTTTGTTAGGGTTTGATTCCTAGTATCCACTATGTTCTGAGATTGATGTTGCTATGACTTTGCTATGCTTAATGCTTGTCACTAGGGCCTGAGTGCCTTGATTTCAGATCCAAACCTATTATGTTTTCATGAATATATGTGAGTTCTTGATCCTATCTTGCAAGTCTATAGTCACCTACTATGTGTTATGATCCGGCAACCCCGAAGTGACAATAATCGGGACCACTCCCGGTGATGACCATAGTTTGAGGAGTTCATGTATTCACTATGTGCTAATGCTTTGTTCCGGTTCTCTATTAAAAGGAGGCTTTCATATCCCTTAGTTTCCAATAGGACCCCACTGCCACGGGAGGGTAGGACAAAAGATGTCATGCAAGTTCTTTTCCATAAGCACGTATGACTATATTCGGAATACATGCATGCCTAAATTACATTGATGAATTGGAGCTAGTTATGTGTCACCCTATGTTATGACTGTTACATGATGAACCGCATCCGGAATAATTATCCATCACTGATCCAATGCCTACGAGCTTTCCATATACTGGTTTACGCTTATTTACTTTCCCGTTGCTATTGTTACAATCACTACAAAACACCAAAAATATTACTTTGCTTTCATTACTCTTTTGTTACCGTTACCACCACTACCATATTACTTTGCTACTAGACACTTTGTTGCAGATACTAAGTTTCCAGGTGTGGTTGAATTGACAACTCAGCTGCTAATACTTGAGAATATTCTTTGGCTCCCCTTGTGTCGAATCAATAATTTTGGGTTGAATACTCTACCCTCGAAAGCTGCTGCGATCCCCTATACTTGTGGGTTATCAGAATTCAATAGTCTTCATCATAAAAGAGCCAGCACAAGAAGTATCGAGCATGGATTGATTATTATGAGAAAGCCGAGCATAAAAACTTTGAAGAATTATTTCTCTTGGGAGCTCATGATTGGGGCATGAATATAACATTGATTTAAGCCTCCCCCAAGCTTGAGCAACGCTTTCTCCTTCGCGAGGCCAAAACATATATATATATATATATATATATATATATATATAATTGCGATCACGATGAACAAGATGCATAGGATAAAACTTCTGATGAAATTCCAATTTCAATCGTTTGTAGTTCCATGACCCCGTATCATCACATAGCCTATACCATGTCCATGCATCTCCCTCCAAAGTTAAAGGGAAGACCTTCTTCTTGACAACATCATCGGGTATACCTGCAAGCTTAAATAATCCACAAACTTCATCCACATAGATTAGATGCTCACCAGGACGCTTTGTTCCATCTCCTGCAAAAGGATTGTCTAGCAGTTTTTCTAACATACCCGAAGGAACTTCAAAGGGAACATTTTCATTTTTAGTAGGTTCAGTAGGTTGAGGAGCAACTCTTTGCTCTACTGGTCGGGGTGAAGATACCCCGAACAAGCCCCTCAAAGGATTACTTTCCATAGTAACAAGTGAAAGAAAATCTCAGCACACTATATAAATTTTTCCTTACCAAATTGCACCTACCAAAGGCACTTCACTCCCCGGCAACGGCGCCGGAAAAGAGTCTTGATGCCCACAAGTATAGGGGATCTATCGTAGTCCTTTCGATAAGTAAGAGTGTCGAACCCAACGAGGACCAGAAGGAAATGATAAGCGGTTTTCAGCAAGGTATTCTCTGCAAGTACTAAAATCAGTGGTAACAGATAGTTTTGTGATAGGATAATTTGTAACGAGCAACAAGTAACAAAAGTAAATAAAGTGCAGCAAGGTGGCCCAATCCTTTTTGTATCAAAGGACAAGCCTGGACAAACTCTTATAATGAGAAAAGCGCTCCCGAGGACACATGGGAATATCGTCAAGCTAGTTTTCATCACGTTCATATGATTCGCGTTCGGTACTTTGATAATTTGATATGTGGGTGGACCGGTGCTTGGGTGCTGTTCTTACTTGAACAAGTATCCCACTTATGATTAATCTCTATTGCAAGCATCCGCAACTACAACAAAAGTATTAAGGTAGACCTAACCATATCATGAAACATATGGATCCATATCAGCCCCTTACGAAGCAACACATAAACTAGGGTTTAAGCTTCTGTCGCTCTAGCAACCCATCATCTACTTATTACTTCCCAATGCCTTCCTCTAGGCCCAAATAATGGCGAAGTGTTATGTAGTCGATGTTCACATAACACCACTAGAGGCTAGACAACATACATCTCATCAAAATATCGAACGAATACCAAATTCACATGACTACTAATAGCAAGACTTCTCCCATGTCCTCAGGAACAAACATAACTACTCACAAAGCATATTCATGTTCATAATCAGAGGGGTATTAATATGCATGAAGGATCTGAACATATGATCTTCCACCAAATAAACCAACTAGCATGAACTACAAGGAGTAATCAACAGTACTAGCAACTTACTAGTACCAATCCCGGACTTGGAGACAAGAATTGGATACAAGAGATGAACTAGGGTTTTGAGAGGAGATGGTGCTGGTGAAGATGTTGATGGAGATTTCCCTCTCCTGATGAGAGGAGCGTTGGTGATGACGGTGGCGATGATTTCCCCCTCCCGGAGGGAAGTGTCCCCGGTAGAACAGCTCTGCCGGAGCCCTAGATTGGTTCCGCCAAGCTTCTGCCTCGTGGCGGCGGAGTCTCGTCCTGAAAAGTTGCTTCTGATTTTTCTTCGGACGAAAGACCTCATATAGCAGAAGAAGGCCATTGGAGGGCCAACAGGGGGCCCAAGAGGCAGGGGCGCGCCCCCACCCTCGTGGCCAGGTGCGGCCCCCTCTGACGTACTTCTTCCGCTCAATATTTTTTATATATTCTGAAAATAACTTTCGTGGAGTTTCAGGACTTTTGGAGTTGTGCAGAATAGGTCTCTAATATTTGCTCCTTTTCTAGCCCAGAATTCCAGCTGCCGGCATTCTCCCTCCTTATGTAAACCTTGTAAAATAAGAGAGAATAGGCATAAGTATTGTAACATAGTGTGTAATAATAGCCCATAATGCAATAAATATCAATATAAAAGCATGATGCAAAATTGACGTATCAGCGTCTCCTAAGAACTGAACGCCAGACGACGCCTGTTGCAATTGGGTTTCTCCGCAGTACCAGCTAGATCGTCTTTTGCAGGGTTGGGTTCTTGAGAAGGAGGCCCCAAGAATTCGTCACTGTACCCATGTTCGTTGAAGTACTTATCGACGTTGGTAAATGTACCGTCGTCATCGTCGTCATCGTCCAAATCCCGTGCCATATGCATGTCCGAATCCTGTGCCATATGCATGTCCGGCATGTCCGGTAGCGTTGCGGGGGTCTTGCCATGGCTTGGCACCGGCACGACTGGCGGTGTTGTCTGTGGGGTGGTGTCCCCCGCCCCCAAACGAATCTGGCTCTTCGGCCAAAGCATGGGCCAGCTTATGCAGGCGCTGAGGGTCATCACATCATCTTCGTCGACCCCATGGGGTCGATACGAAGGTAATATGTCGTCGAAGACCGACAGCACCCGAACCAGTTGAACCCTATAAACGATGGGTGGCATCTGATTACAGTGGAACACGCGGCTACCCGGTTGAACGATTCTACCCTTGGCGACATCGACCAACTTGTCCTTCACGAAGTGCAGGAGAGTGCACGGAACGTCGGCGGCGCCTTGTGAAAACATGTAGGGTGTCAGGGATGCTTAGTCAAAGGCAAGGAGATGAAGTCATCGGCTGAGAGGCTTAATTAGTTACCGTGATGGCATCGAGCTCGGCTAATGTCGAGGCACCGCCAACGGCGGGCGTGCAATTGACGGAGGGCCCGCTTGCTGCCGAGGTGCCGGCCGGCGTATTCTTCCCACACCCGGGTGCATTAAGCTACAATGCCAGTGCTGCCACGGGAGACACCAATGCCGCCTCCGCCGGAGACACCAATGGCGCCGCCACGGGAGACACCAATGCCGCCTCCGCCGAACACACCAATGGCGCCGCCGGCGCGTTGCGCGAGTTGCTGCCCGTGAAGCGGGAATCGGGGGCGGCCCCTGTTGGCCGCTCGCCATCCATGCGTGCAGCCCAGAAACCAAGGTAGGTATAATGGCGGTGATCGTCGCTCCCAGTTGGTCTCGCACTTGCTCTTCGACCATCTCCGGAATCCGCGCAACTTGTGCCTTGAGTTGTTGAACCTCGCGCTGCTGGCTTTCCGAGCTGGTCTTTCTCTCCTTTCGCCCAGCGGTATAGTACTCCGACCATTTCGTGGACAAGCCTTTGTCGGCCACACGACCAGCTGACGACGGCTTACGGAGCTTATCCTTATTTTTCATTACGTTCAACACCCTATTTAAAGGGGTGTCGAAAGGGAAGCTCTGAGATGACCCCACGCTACTGCTTTCAGTGTCCTACGGAAGGAACATGAACCATTTAGTAATTTGGCTTCATTAATTAGAATGAAACCATAAGGAGCTAATTACGCGGGGGTGTATTCCTTACCAGAACACGCTCAAGCGCCTTGGTCTTCGGATCCGTGGTAAGCTCCTTGGTTACCGGGTCAATCTTGTACCGGGCCCTGACATAGTTCCTGGTCTGCTTGACACGGTATTTCTCGAAGAGGGGCGGTAGGCCTTGCTCGGCATGCTCCGCGTCCTCCTTGTCCCATATAGGTTTCGCCACTCTGTACCCGTCGGGACCGAGTTTGTGGACCCCTAAGTTCAAGTCCCGCATATCTTTCCCCCACTGACTTGATTCCGCAGATGCGTTGCTCTTGCACTTAATCTTGAACTCCCGGTAGTCATCTTCGCTGATCGAAGGATTTTTCTCCTTGATCTTCTCATAACTATCACCTTTTTCAATCATGCCCTTCACCGCGGCTCTCCAAGTAGCCAGAGCCTTGCTCATCTTCGTGAGGGCGGCACTGTTCACTTTATTCCCTGAGAGGCATGTGTTTGCGAAGTCACCGGGGAAGTTGTATCGTTCGTGCAGCTTCGTGAAGAGGAGGTTGCGCAAATTCCCTTGATCGCGATGCCTTAGGTTCTTGGTGTTGATTGAGACGGTGCTCCGGAGAATGCACCTGAGCTGTCCTGCGTACCCCTTGACTATTTCTTTGGGTGTCGTTGGATGCCCCTCGGAGGACACTTCAGTAAATTCCTCCTTGACGGTGCCGAGCACGTTCGGGCGTCGGTCCTTCCGTTGCCTCTTCAGTTGGCTTCCATCTGTGCGTGCGCCGCCATCATCAGTGGTGACATCCTCGGTGGCACCATCAGTGGTGTCATCCCCGACGCCACTAGGGGTTGGGTAGTCAGGATTGGTGTCTTCCACGACGTCCTCATAGCGGTGAGGTTCTTCCTCCATCTCCTGGGACAGCTCCCAGAATGCCTTGCCCGAACCGCCGGCCTCATTGTTGTGGGCCATGTTTCACTCTAAATAGGAAAGAAGTTTGGTCAAAAATTTGGTTATTGTCAAGGAACAAGATCATGGTCTCATCATTTAGGGTTTGTCGATGCCGAGGCATCCTAAAAGCTAAGCTTTTACCATTTAGGGTTTGTCGACGCCGAGGCACCCTAAAAGCCTAAGCTTTCATCATTTAGGTTTTTATCGACACCGAGGCATCCTAAAAGCCAAGGTTTTATCATCTAGGGTTTGTCGACGCTAAGGCACCCTAAATGCTAAGTTAAGTTTTCATCATTTAGGGTTTATCGATGCCGAGGCACCCTAGGTTGACTGATATATATGGTTATCTTCTAATAATATACCCTATCAAGAAAAGGGAAGGAGAATTCTAAGTTGGGCCTAATCATTTGGCTCTATTGCCACCTATGGCAGTTGCATATTAGTTGTGCAAAAAAATTGAAGAGCGGGCAGTAATGAATAATATTTAATGGGATACCTCAAAAAGCTAATCTAGTATTTCCATTTAACAGTTTTCAACTAGAAAGTGCACAAAGTGCAACAAACAGATTATTTCAACCCCCTAAACAATAATGATAACATTCTTTTCCTGAACTATAAACGACTCATGGTTTCGTCTGTCCACACATGAATTTAGCATATGTGTTTAATGCAACAAGAATAAAGGGGCAGTTGTTCCTACTTAATTAAGTACTAAGATACCCCGGCCCATGCATTAGTCGCAAGTACCCCATATGTCCTATTTTTAGCAAAGTCATGCTAAAATTCACGGAAAATTTCAGCATGACCTTTGCTGAAAATAGGATATATGGAGTACCCGAATTTGCCGGAACGGAAGTTAATCGACATTCCGGTAAACTCAAGGGCCTCTCAGGGTACAGCAGCAGCATCACAAGTTGACAAAATTCCCAAGTAGTACAGCAACAATATCACAAGTAGTACCAATGAACATATAGTCCAGCACATTCTGAATTTCGATAAATGACAGC
This sequence comes from Triticum aestivum, assembly GCF_018294505.1. Taxonomy (NCBI): domain Eukaryota; kingdom Viridiplantae; phylum Streptophyta; class Magnoliopsida; order Poales; family Poaceae; genus Triticum; species Triticum aestivum. The sequence continues at coordinate 78,106,955 of NC_057809.1, forward strand.
AAGTTAACTCATGCTGACATCAACAAACTTATAACAACATAAATGAAATTGCAGTCTACACGTGTATGGGAAATAATAAAACTAGATAACTGACAGTTCCAAGTGGAGGTTCAATCAACACAGCTACATGAAAAATAGTCATCCATGATAAATTGGCAAGGATGCTTATAACTGAAACAGTGTCATACTACTCTGCATCTCCTTAGATAGTTATGGTAGATGAGATCATGTACCACAATAGCCAAGTGATAGTGATGAGCCTGCAGAGGATGGTCCAACTCAGATCAACCTACAGAAGTTCATTGTATAATTCTATTTAGTTCGAAGCAGTAGTTCAAGAAGTGCAAATTGCAGAAGTCTGAGAAAGCACTAACTGGAAAGTCTGGTGTTTCCTTGAAAACATGAAAGGGCCTGACTATGCATTCAATTTTACAACAAGACATCCACCATACAATTTTTATTAAAGGAAAAGACTTAAGTTAACTTTAATTAAAGTTTCAGTTAAAGTTTAAATTAAAGTTTCAGTTAAAGTTTTAGTTGATTTTAAAGTTTAATTAAAGTTTCAGTTAAAGGAGAGCACTTGCTACTAGATTTTAGGGCTATTGTAAGCAGTGCACTACTGCACTATTTTTCATACTCCTGCACTATTGCACTACTTGAATCCTCCTTCAAACTACTGCAAGTAGGAATACTGATGCAAACCCTGGAACTTGCAAGCAGTAGCAGGAGTACACCAAGACAAAAAGATGAGACAATATGGAGGGCACAAGACAAACTACTGAAAAGGTTTCTTTGTGCTGTACTCCAAAATTCAACCAAACAAATTAACTGAAACTTAACAGCAGCAACAAGTGCTACACTATTGTTGTCCTACACTAAACTAATACAACCAAACAAATTAATTGAAGACAAAATACTGAAACTATACAAGCACTACATGCATATTACACAAAAGTACTGATGCAAGCAGTATAGTACACAAAACTTGCAAACTTACAAGCACTACTGCAACTTAATTAAGCTACTGGAGTAAGTGAATCAGCTGCACTTAATTAAGCTACCGGAGTAAGTAACTCCATGGAGTACTCACTGGAGTACAACTAAATGTTCAGGAGTACTTCTTTAGCATAAGCAACTGCTGACAACTTTCATACTCCAATGAGAAGAGTACGTGTACTCATAGCAGTTCAGAAGTGCAACTACTCTTTTGTGAAATTCAGTGCATCTACTGCAAATAAAATTCAGTAAATTTCCACCCAGCAACTAGATAGGATGGCCATGAAATTCAGTGCATCTACTTCAACTACTCTTCAAGTATATGAATATTGTGAACCTAACAAGTTTTCCAGAAACATAAGTATTAGGGTCACTATTACCTGGAGAGTACCATGTTGCTGGGAAGGTGTATACTGGACCTTAATAAGTTGCAATTTTACATGGATCAACAAGAACAACTCTTTTTTTAATTGTATCACTAGCATTTGTTGTTGCGATGCCCTCTCCCCTCTTTTTGGATGCTGTTTAAGAGTATGTACTTCAGTTTTCTAAATCTTTTACCACTGATGTGCAAGAAAGTAATTTTTATGTGTATTAGTTATTGGAGTTGTCATGAGGAATAATTCCATCTCATTGTGTCTATAATGATTTTCAAAAATATGGAATTGGAAGAAAATATAGTGGTCATTCAAAATCATTATACTAGGCACTAATATGTTCTTCTTTCCCCCTTCTTGCAGATTGTGACTAGTTATTGGACTGTAGCACACCAAGTTTTCTCTTGCAGTATGATTGCTTCTTGGAATGTAGTAAATGAATATAGTTGAAATTTTTAGGGTGGTTGCACAACCTGTATGCTTTCAATGTGAATAGTACAGGGAGAAAGTACACATGACATCTTCTTGTCTAGAACTGCAAGTGTCAACGCTGTCAGCATGTACAGAAAGGAAGGAGTGACATCCCCAGCAAAAATCCATTTATCATGTACAGAAGCATTATCACAGGAGAGAGGGGAGGAGTGGAGTATACCTTGCTGTGAACGGACGGCGGCTCGATGAAGTGGACGGAAGACGGTGGCTCAGTGCAGTGGGAAGAGGGGCAGCGTTGGGGAGGGACTAACCGGACTGAACATGAACAGAGAAGTGAGATACAGGTAGGATGGGTGGGGGTGAGGGATGGAGGGAGAAGAGAGGGGAGGAGTGGAGTATACCTTGCTGTGAACGGAAGGACGGCGGCGGCGGCTCGATGAAGTGGACGGAAGACGGCGGCTCAGTGCAGTGGGCAGAGGGGCGGCGTTGGGGAGGGACTGACCGGATGGGGAGATGGCAGCGCAGCGTGGAACCGCGGGAGGGAGGGAAACAAGGCGACAGATGTCTGGCCGAAGGGGTGGCGGTGTCCAACGAGCCAATCCTAGCTTGTGGCGGCGGCGGCTGTTCTTGTTTTTCTTATGAGGATGCGAAGGAGGGTTGTTCACCTGTTCGGTCGGAGCACCTCGTCGGAGCGGGGGCGGCGGTCGTCAGAGCGGGCGCGGCGGTCGTCGGAGCGGGTGTGGAGTGGGCGCAGGGATCTGGCGAGGGAGGGAATGAAGGGGGATCTGGCGAGGGAGGGAAGGGGGATCTGGCGAAGGGGGGTCTAGCTAGAGGGGGAAGGCTAGTAATGGCGCACCATCTAGGGGTGCGCCATAAAAACACTGACAGCAATGGCGCACCCTCCTCTGGTGCGCCATTAGTAACTTTTTTCCTGATAGCAATGGCGCACCCTCCTTTGGTGCGCCATTAGTACAAAAATTCTGATAGCAATGGCTTTTTTCCATTAGTTTTTGTTGCATCTAATAATTTGTTTTTTTATCAAGTTTGTTATTGTCATGAGGACTAGAATAGAAGATATCATCAAATTTGTGTTTTTTTTGAAAATATCATCAATTTTTTTATTTTTAATTGAAAATATCATCAAATTTATTATTTGAAAATATCATCAAATTTGTTATTTAAAAATATCATCAATATTTTTTTGGATTTTTAGTTGCATTCATTTGTGAATTGGTAAAACATTTATGAATATGAAAAAATATCATCAAATTTGAAAAAATATTCATGAATTGAAAAAGTGCCAATGAAATTTAAAAATATTCATTAGTTCAAAAAATATTAACAAATTCAATATTCATGAGGACTGGAACAGAAGAAATATCATTTCAATATGTCGAATTACAATCGAGAAATGAAGACTATGATTTAAATACAATCGATCTTAGCTAGCTATCTTTTCACAATCTTCTTACCCTTCTTTTTCGCAAATGGAGTTCTTCTGTTGAACGGACGTCCTTTAGGTAGGGTGGTCCTGCTTCTTCTTGTGGTGTATGGCACTTCATCATCGTCGTCATGTTCCATCCTCTGGTCGCCGTATTTATTGAAGTCTTGCTCATTGGCGACTCCATCCATTCCGATGATCTTCCTTTCATCTCTCCTCATGACAACACGACTGGGCTTTGATGGGTCGGTAATGAAGAAGCATTGGTCCACTTGGGAAGCCACTACCGATGGCTCATTTTTCACGGTGACGTTTATGCTCGCGGTCTTGGATTTGGCTTCGGGAATAACCATGGTGGTGAAATACTGGTCTTCTTTTAGGACGCTCTTGGCCCATCTGACACAGAACATCGGGACCTTCTCTCCAGCGTAGCTCAGCTCCCAGATCTCCTCGATCCTTCCGTAGTATCTATCCTTGTCGTTACTGGTGTAGGATTCCATCGTTACCCCGGAGTTCTGATAACCATCGTTCTTCATGTCCTTGTCCTCGGTGTAGAATGTGTAGCCGTTGATATCGTACGCCTCATAGGTCATCAGGTTGTGCTCGGCGCCCTGTGACAAGGCGAATATGAGTTTTTCTTCCACGGAAGAATCCTCGTGTAAAGGGTACGACAGAAGCTTCTCCTTGAACCAACACGTGAAACATGAGTTGTGCTCTTTGATTATATCTCCGTCCGTCCTCTGTTGGCCTCGGTTATTGTACGTCTTCTTAATAAAGGTTTTGTGCTCTACCACCCAAGGACCGACCACGTCTATGTGTTTTAGCGCGACTAGGTTTGCTCTTTCAAAGTCGGCGAGTCGACCCTCGAAGTCTACATGCATTTCGCGGCGACCATCGCGGTGACCCCATCCAGCGAGCCTGCCGAGGTGCCTGTTGACGGGCAGACCAACGGGGTTCTCGATGCCTAGATAATTCGTGCAGTAGGAGATGCACTCTTCGGTCAGAAAGCCCCTGGCTATGCTTCCCTCTCGACGTGACATGTTGCGAATGTATCCTTTGATGACACCATTCATCCTTTCGAACGACATCATGCTGTGCAGGAACGTCGGCCCGAGTTGGATGATATCCTCCACGATATGGACCAATAGATGCACCATAACATCGAAGAATGCAGGCGGGAAGTACATCTCAAGCTCGCATAGTATCACCATGATCTCTTCCTGTAGCCTTCTGAGTTGCCTCACGCCAACCAACTTCCGAGAGATGACGTTGAAAAAGTTGCATAGGCCAAATAGCATTTCACGGACATGCACGTCCATGATCCCATGGATTGCAACTGGAAGTATCTTTGTCATCAGCATGTGACAGTCATGAGACTTCATCACGCCGAACTTCCGCTTCGCTGAGTCTAGGTATCTGCTTATCTTTCCCGCATAACCGTTAGGAAGTTTTACTCTTACGAGGCAGGTGAAAAACTGCTCAATCTCCTCCTGACTTAGAGTGAAGCAGGCGGGAGGGTAGTCATTTCCGGTCTTCTTGGCCTTTTTGCCTTTGCGACGACTTTCCGTGTCCTGCTTCGCCTCATCATCATCATCATTAGCGTGAAGCTCTTCCCTGATGCCCATTGATTTCAAGTCTTCCCTTGCTTTCGGCCCATCTTTGGCCCTCTATGGCATGTTGAGCAGGGTACCAAGCAGACTCTCGCACACGTTCTGCGTGATATGCATGACATCAAGGCTGTGAGGCACACGGTGGATCTTCCAGTATGGCAAGTCCCAGAAAACAGACCTCGTTTTCCATACCTTTAGCAGCGGCTCTGGCACCTTTCGCTTCTTTCCCGGCTCTGGCGCCTTTTGCTTCTTTCCTGGCAGTGGGCAATCTTTCCAATTTTTCAACAGCTCATCTATTTCCTCGCCGCTCCTCGTACGCGGGTGTCTTCGGGGTTCGGTTTCACCATCGAACAGATCCTTGCGTTTTCTCCATGGGTCATCATCGCGAAGCCACCTTCGACGTCCCATGAACACGGTTTTCGAAGACCCGGGATCTCTATCTAGCTGGCGATGCATTGTGTCATCCATGCACCTGACGCATCCAAAAAATCCGTGGACCACCTGCCCCGCGAGATATCCGTAACCAAGATAGTCGTGCACCATCGTGAGCAGTGCGGCTCTCATAGGGAAATATTCTTTCTCTGCGGCGTCCCACGTATTGGCTGGCGTTTTCCACAGCGTGTCTAGCTCCTCTTTCAGTAGCCCCAGATACAGATTGATGTCGTTCCCTGGTTGTTTCGGCCCTTCAATTAGCATACTCATGTGAATGTACTTCCTCTTCATGCACAACCAGGGGGAAGGTTGTACATCCACACAAACATAGGTCAGGTGCTATGTGCTTCTCTAGCTGCCAAACGGATTGACTCCATCGGTGCTCGCGCCCAGCACGATGTTCCTTGGATCGTCCCCAAATTCTGGGTGTTCGAAGTTCAACGCTTGCCACTGGCTTGCATCCTTAGGGTGACTCAGCATCTTGTCTTTTTTATTTATCTCCAGATAATTTTCGTCATCTTCTCGCTTCTTCTCCTCCCTATCCGCGTGCCAACGCAGGAGCTTTGCTAGCTTAGGGTCCGCGAAATACCGCTGCAGAGGTGGAGTGATTGGAAAGTACCACACCACTTTTCGAGGAGCTTTCTTCCCTTCTTGTATCGAGTGACGCCGCACACCGGACATATGGTAGACTCCGCGTGCTCGTCCCAATAAATGATGTAATTGTTCATGCACACATGGTATTTCACGTGCGGTAAATCCAGAGGACACATGATTTTCTTCGCCTCCTCGAAACTGGTCGGGCACTTGTTCCCCTTGGGAAGACGTTCGTGCCAGAATGACATGTTCTTGTCGAAGCATGCGTCGGTCATTTTGTGTTTTACCTTCATCTTCAGAGCCATGAGCGTTACTTTCAGGCGGGTATCCTTGGGCCTGCATCCTTTAGATAATGGAGTAACCACGTCTATCTCCAGTGGATCCAGCTTGGCTTTCTCTCGGGCGGCAGCTCTTGCGTTATCCGTCTGCTTGAGAAGCAACTCTTGAATATGAGGGTCCTGCACCCAGCCCGTCGATGGTCCATCGTCGTCTGCTCCGGCATCTTCATCTTCATGATCATGCCTTTCGTCTTGATCTTCCTCATCATCATGTCCGGCATCTTCTACATGATGAATGTGTACAACATCACCGTCGTGATCATGTCCTGGAGATTCTTTGTCTTCTCGCCCGCCCTCGCCGTGGTGGTTGTCTTGCTGCCCTTCCTCATTTCTTGCCTGGCACCATGGACGACTTCATAGTCATCTTCATCACCTTGCCACCGATAGCCATCCATGAAACCACGCAAGAGCAGGTGGTCCAGCACCTGTCCGGAATCCGGGTCCGCAATAAGGCTCTTCAACTTGCATCTCCGACACGGACATCTTATCTCCGTCTCGTTCTTTTGAAGCATCTCGCCCTTCGCGGAGCTCAAAAACCTATTCACGATGCCTTCGTTCATCATGCGGACCATGGTCGCCTGCGGGGTAGAGCAAAATGATATTTTAGAACCAAGAAAAAATTTGGCATGACTTTGCCTAAAAATAGGAGCAAATAGAATGCATAGTGCCAAATTCTCGCCGAAACGGAAATGAATCAACATTATGGCAAAATATTGGCAACTATCACATTTTAAATACCGGTACCTGCAAACACAAACATATATGCAACACCACAAACATATGCAACACCACAAACATACATAGACCTAGCTAGGCCATAAAAAGTGCATGTGCACGTTGTTGGAGGGAGAAAAAAGTAGATCTACAACATAAAGAAAGCTTTCCCCTTACTTACCTATCAAAAAAAGGTAATTTAACCACTTAATTTGGGTGAATCTATGGTGCAAATGAGGTGAGGAGGAGGAGGCAGCCGAAACAAGCTTGGAAGAGGAGGTGGAGAGAATGAAGTGGGGAAAGTGAGTGTGGTAGGTGGCTGTCCAAAATATCTAGCTAGCCTCAGGTTACCAATGGCGCACCACATAAAAATGCGCCATTAGTAACCCTGGTTACTAATGGCGCACCTGTTACGTGGTGCGCCATTACACTAGTAGAAAAGAGGGCTCTGGTTCAGGTCGGGTCAGCCCATTAGTCCCGGTTCAGTCCGGAACCGGGACCCCATGGGGGCATTGGTCCCGGTTCGTGAGGCCAGGGGCTTGCCGGGCCTCGTGGGGGCATTGGTCCCGGTTCGTCTGGCCCCTTTGGTCCCGGTTGGTGGGACGAACCGGGACCAATGGGCCTCACTCCTGGCCCACCACCATTGGTCCCGGTTGGTGGCTTGAATCGGGACCACAGGCTGCCCTTTAGTCCCGGTTCATGCCACGAACCGGGACCAATGAGGTGCCTATATATACCCCTTGCCCGCGAGCAGAGCACTCCAGTGCTCTGTTTTTCTCTGGCCAGCGAGGGGAGGGCTTTGTGGTGCTCTAGCTCACCTCCTATGCACATGAGGTGTTCGATGAAATGCCCGAGCCACACTAGTTAAGCTTTCTCCTCTCGAAGCTCGACCTTAAAGCTTTATTTTCCTCGAGATTTGTCTAGGTTTAGCAGCCCGTCACGTCCCATTCCCATCTTCACCGCCATTGATCGCCCGCGCCGATCTCGTCGCCGGCACCCCTGTGGTGAGCCTCTTGTTCTTATCTTCTTTCTGAAAGAAAAAATTCTTACTTTAGATAGATACTTGTCTAATTTTCTTACTATTTTATTGCTTGTTATTATATAGTGCGATGGTTTTGGTATCCGCCCCCGTCGGCCCTCGTCCTGTCTATGATTCGGATGTGGTATATATTATCTTTATAACTATTGGTTCATTTATTGTTTATGAAAATTATGCCGACCAACGTGACATAGATTTATCTAGGAGGTGTGTGAACCAGAAATTCCAACCGACCCTATTGTCGAGAGGTTAAATTTAGTTGAAGAAGAAAACAATTTACTTGAAGGAAAAAATAAAAAAATTGAGGAGGAGAAGATGATATTGGAGTTGCATGTTGCGGATGTCGTCGATGATCACAAGATCAAGATGGATGCAATGCGCTTGAAGATTAGAAAGATTAGAAAATATGCCATTCATACCGAGGCTTGGTATCATTATGCCGTTGGATCAATTGTTACCTTGGTTGCGATTATGATCGCATTTGTTTTCGCATTGAAATGTTTTACATAGTTTCAATGTATGGTTTAATTAATTAGATGCTCTGGAGAGCTATATGTTGTTAGATGAGAACTATGTATGTACTTTGGTTTTAATGTGATGATGAACTTCTATTAATTTGGTCACTTAATTATCTATTCATGATGTTCTGTAATGGTTTTTGACACACTTAATTATATATAATGCACGCAGATGAACCGGCAATGGATGTACGGTGACAGACACACCTCCGAGTACATTAAGGGCGTGCATGATTTTCTCGAAGTGGCTGAGGCAAACAAGCAGAATGGTTTTATGTGTTGTCCATGCCCTAAATGTGGGAATACGAAGTCTTACTCTGACCGGAAAATCCTTCACACCCACCTGCTTTACAAGGGTTTCATGCCACACTATAATGTTTGGACGAGGCACGGAGAAATAGGGGTTATGATGGAAGACGGCAAAGAAGAAGAGGACGATGACAACTATGTGCCCCCTGAATACGGTGATGCTGCAACGGGGAAGCTGCTGAAGATCAAGAGGAACCAGACGATGTGCCCAATGATGCTGCAACGGGGGAAGCTGCTGAAGATCAAGAGGAACCAGACGATGTGCCCGATGATGATGATCTCCGCCGGGTCATTGTCGATGCAAGGACGCAATGCGAAAGTCAAAAGGAGAAGCTGAAGTTCGATCGCATGTTAGAGGATCACAAAAAAGGGTTGTACCCCAATTGCGAAGATGGCAACACAAAGCTCGGTACCGTACTGGAATTGCTGCAGTGGAAGGCAGAGAATGTTGTGCCTGACAAAGGATTTGAGAAGCTACTGAAAATATTGAAGAAGAAGCTTCCAAAGGATAACGAATTGCCCGACAGTACATACGCAGCAAAGAAGGTCGTATGCCCTCTAGGATTGGAGGTGCAGAAGATACATGCATGCCCTAATGACTGCATCCTCTACCGCGGTGCGTACAAGGATCTGAATGCATTCCCTGTATGTGGTGCATTGCGGTATAAGATCAGACGAGATGACCCTGGTGATGTTGACAGCGAGCCCCCCCAGGAAGAGGGTTCCTGCAAAGGTGATGTGGTATGCCCCTATAATACCACAGTTGAAACGTCTGCTCAGAAACGAAGAGCATGCCAAGTTGATGCGATGGCACAGTGAGGACCGTAAGAAAGACGGGAGGTTGAGAGCACCCGCTGACGGGTCGCAGTGGAGAAAAATCGAGAGAAAGTACTGGGCTGAGTTTGCAAGTGACCCAAGGAACGTATGGTTTGGTTTAAGCGCGGATGGCATTAATCCTTTCAGGGAGCAGAGCAGAAATCACAGCACCTGGCCCGTGACTCAATGTATGTATAACCTTCCTCCTTGGATGTGCATGAAGCGGAAGTTCATTATGATGCCAGTTCTCATCCAAGGCCCTAAGCAACCCAGCAACGACATTGATGTGTACCTAAGGCCATTAGTTGAAGAACTTTTACAGCTGTGGAATGGAAACAGTGTACGTACATGGGATGAGCACAAACAGGAGGAATTTAACCTGCACGCGCTGCTGTTTGTAACCATCAACGATTGGCCCGCTCTCAGTAACCTTTCAGGACAGACAAACAAGGGATACCACGCATGCACGCACTGTTTAGATGAAACTGAAAGTATATACCTGGACAAATGCAGGAAGAATGTGTACCTGGGCCATCGTCGATTTCTTCCGACCAACCATCAATGTCGAAAGAAAGGCAAGCATTTCAAAGGCGAGGTAGATCACCGGAAGAAGCCCGCCATGCGTACCGGTGATCACGTACTTGCTATGGTCAATGATTTACACGTAATCTTTGGAAAGGGTCCCGGCGGACTAGCTGTTCCGAATGACGCTGAGGGACACGCACCCATGTGGAAGAAGAAATCTATATTTTGGGACCTACCCTACTGGAAAGACCTAGAGGTCCGCTCTTCAATCGACGTGATGCACGTGACGAAGAACCTTTGCGTGAACCTGCTAGGCTTCTTGGGCGTGTATGGGAAGACAAAAGATACACCTGAGGCACGGGAGGACCTGCAACGTTTGCACGAAAAAGACGGCATGCCTCCGAAGCAGTATGAAGGTCCTGCCAGCTACGCTCTTACGAAAGAAGAGAAAGAAATCTTCTTTGAATGCCTGCTCAGTATGAAGGTCCCGACTGGCTTCTCGTCGAATATAAAGGGAATAATAAATATGCCAGAGAAAAAGTTCCAGAACCTAAAGTCTCATGACTGCCACGTGATTATGACGCAACTGCTTCCGGTTGCATTGAGGGGGCTTCTACCGGAAAACGTCCGATTAGCCATTGTGAAGCTATGTGCATTCCTCAATGCAATCTCTCAGAAGGTGATCGATCCAGAAATCGTACCAAGGCTAAGGAGTGATGTGGCGCAATGTCTTGTCAGTTTCGAGCTGGTGTTCCCACCATCCTTCTTCAATATCATGACGCACGTCCTAGTTCATCTAGTCGACGAGATTGTCATTCTGGGGCCCGTATTTCTACACAATATGTTCCCCTTTGAGAGGTTCATGGGAGTCCTAAAGAAATATGTCCGTAACCGCGCTAGGCCAGAAGGAAGCATCTCCATGGGCCATCAAACAGAGGATGTCATTGGGTTTTGTGTTGACTTCATTCCTGGCCTTAAGAAGATAGGTCTCCCTAAATCGCGGTATCAGGGAAGACTGACTGGAAAAGGCACGCTTGGAGGGGACTCAATAATATGCAGGGACGGATATTCTTGGTCTCAAGCACACTACACAGTTCTACAGAACTCTACCTTGGTGACCCCATATGTCGATGAACACAAGAACAGTCTGTGCTCCAAACACTCGGAGCAGTGCGATGACTGGATTACATGTGAACACATCAGGACTTTCAGCAGTTGGTTGGAAACACGTCTCAGAGGTGAAAACACTATTTGTGATGAGCTGTACTTGTTGTCCAGGGGACCATCTTTGACTGTATTGACTTACAAAGGATACAAGATTAATGGGAATACATTTTACACGATCGCCCAAGATCAAAAGAGCACCAACCAAAATAGCGGTGTCCGCTTTGATGCAGCAACCGAGAGGGGAAAGGACACATATTATGGTTACATAGTGGACATATGGGAACTTGACTACAGACATGATTTTAAGGTCCCTTTGTTTAAGTGCAAATGGGTCAATCTGTCAGGAAGCGGGGTACATGTAGACCCACAGTACGAATGACAATAGTGGATCTGAAAAATCTTGGGCACACTGACGAACCGTTCGTCCTAGCCAATGATGTGGCACAGGTTATCTATGTGAAGGACATGTCTACCAAACCGAGAAAAAGAAAAGATAAGGAAGCGAATACATCATACGATGAGCCAAAGCGCCACATAGTTCTTTCAGGAAAAAGGGACATCGTGGGAGTGGAGGGCAAGACAGTCATGTCTGAAGATTATGAAAAATTTCATGAAATTCCTCCCTTCAAAGTCAAGGCTGACCCAAGCATCCCGATAAACGATGAAGATTATCCATGGTTACGACGCAATAAGCAAATGACACAAGCGAAGAAAAAGTGAAGACTTTCTCCCGCAACTATTATGATGATACCATGCCAACTTTGTAACAGACGAGTATGATACCATTGTCCGTTTTGTACATGCACATGCTATGTGGGTGAAATTATGATACCATGCCAACTTTCAACTTTTTCAAAGTTCATTTGAAATACTTTAATGTACTATGGTTCGGCCCTCATAATACCATTAACCCCGGTTCGCTCCTTGTCAACTATGTTCTCACCAAGAACACTCAAGAGGGCAGCCACGTGGGTCCCGGTTCGTCTCGACCTTTTGGTCCCGGTTCCACGCATGAACCGGGACCAATGCGCCTCACCCCTGGCCCATGACCATTAGTCCCGGTTTGTGCCATAAACCGGGACTAAAGGGTTGGTCCCCGTTGCGGCCAGAGTTTAGTCCCACCTCGCCAACCGAAGGGCGCTCACACCGGTTTATAACCCCGTCCCTCTCTGCCTTGTTGAGCTCCTCTCAAAGTGAAAATAGATGCCCTTATACAGGGAATTTGACCTAAATTCAGAGTGAATTTCTCTGAAATTCATAGAAAATTATTATGAATTTAGGTTGAATTCTCTCTATAGGCGCATCTATGCTCATTTTTTTAGTAAAGTTAATCACAAACTAGTGATTCACACAAATTTCAAAACTATTCAAATTTGAAAACTAATGGCACTAACAGAAACTTTATAATTTTTCTAAAACTAATGGCACTAACAGAAAGTTTATAATTTTGCTGACCTAAAAGCAAAAAGAATTAAAAAATAAAGCAAAAAACAAAAGAAAATAAATAATGCAAAAAACAAAACAAAAAAACTGGAAAAAAAACTATTTTTATAATAAAAGTTAATCACAAACTTGTGATTCACACAAATTTCAACGAATTCAAATTTTAACTATTCAAATTTGAAAACTAATGGCACTAACAGAAAGTTTATAATTTTTCTAAAACTAATGGCACTAACAGAAAGTTTATAATTTTACTGACCTAAAAGCAAAAAAGAATTAAAAAATAAAGCAAAAAACAAAAAAATAATGCAAACAACAAAACAAAAAAATGAAAAAAAACTATTTTTATAGTAAAGTTAATCACAAACTTGTGATTCACACAAATTTCAAAGAATTCAAATTTGAAAACTAATGCAAAAAGAATTTCAAAGAATGCAAAAGAATTAAAAAATAAAAAAATAAAAGAAAATAAATAATGCAAAAAACAAAACAAAAAAACTGGAAAAATAATAAAAAATAGCCACCTATTGGGACACCACGGCCTAAATACGACTAGAAACCCAATCTGGGCCAGGATTCAGGCCCGCAGAAGGCCCAGTAGGCCCACAGATAACATAGTGTGAGATTAGGCCCGTAAGCCTGCATTTGAGTGGAGCTCGAGAGGGCAGCCGCAGTGGGGCTTATAAACCACTTCGAGCCCCTCTCAACTAGCGAGGTGGGACTAAACTTTTGGCCGCGGGCAGCGCAAGGCCTTTGGTCCCGGTTGATGGCACCAACCGGGACTAAAGGGGGGAATTGGTACCGGTTCGTGGCACCAACCGGTATCAATGCCCACCTTTAGTCCCGGTTGGTGCCACCAACCGGGACCAAAGGTCTCTGTTTCCCGCCCTTTGGGCTGCCAAACTGACCTTTGGTCCCGGTTGGTGGCACCAACTGGGACGAAAGGGGGGCATTGGTCCCGGTTGGTGCCACGAACCGGGACCAATACTCTGTGTATATAAGCAGGACTTAGGAATTTTGTAGTTTCATCGACCATTTTGCCCCGACGACGCGGAGCTCATCGACGCCGCCAGGCTGCCCGTGCTCTCCGTCGCCACCCGTTCCTCGTCGCCGTCGCCCCGCGCCCTTGCCCCGACGGGTCGCCGCCCGGTCCTCGTCGTCGTCACCCTGCCCCCACGCGCCGACCCGCCTCGAGCTCCCCTGCTCTGACGCGCGCGCCGCCCCGGCTCCCCGAGCCCCTGCCCCGTGCTCGCCGTCGCCACCCGCTCCTCGTCGTCGTCGCCCTGTGCCCTTGCCCCGACGGGTCGCCGCCCACTCCTCGTCGCCGTCGCCCCGCCCCCGCGCGCCGCCCTGGCGCCCCGAGCCCCTACCCCGTCCCGCCCCCGCGCGCCGGCGCCCTCGCCGCCCCCGCCGTCACCATCGTCATTGCTAGCCGCCCCCGCCGTGAGCCGCCACGCCGCCCCGGCTCTGTTTTTTTCATTTTTATTAGTTTAATTTTTTGTTCATATATATATATATATAATGTATATGTGTATGTATGTGGCTATGTGTATGTAGATGTTCAAAATGTATAAAAAAATTGCTCAGAGCATGTTTTTGTTCATATATGTATTTTTTTGTTCATATGTGTATTAATGTTTTTTCCATATATGTAATTTTTCTGGTTGTAAAAGAGTTAGGAAAATTTAGAATATGCTAAATATATATGTCAAAAATGTTTTTTGTTCATATATAGAAAGTTTTTATATATGAATATGGATATATATTGGATATATATGAGAAATGATGATCCATGGAAAAGTTTTATATATGCAAAGGTTACATTTTTAGAAAAGTTTTATATATATGAAGGGAAGAAGAAGAAAAAGAAGGATAGGAAATAAGAAAATAAGAAGAGGAAGAAAGAAGAAGAGGAGAGGAAAAAGAGGAGAAATAAATAAGAAGAGGAAAAAAGAAGAAAAAGAAGAGGAGAAGAAGAAAGGAATAGAGGAGAAGAAGAAAAAATAGAAAATATTCTATTTTTTCTTCTTCTCCTCTATTCCTTTCTTCTTCACCTCTTTTTTTTCCTTTTTTCTTCTTATTTTTTATCGGGTATGTCGTTGTCGATATACCCTGTGTCCCGATAACTTCAACACGAGGGGGGTTCGACCTACCCCCTCCCGAATAACATTATTTTCCCATGTATGTATGTCGTCGTTGTCGATATAACCCCTCCCAGATAACTTCGACAGTGATAACTTATACCACGGGAGCACCCCCCGGCCCTCTCGCTCGACCAAAACTCTCGAGGACACCCAAACCCTAGAAAAAATGATGTCGGTCTCCTACCCCCTCCCGCCGCGCCCCTACCCTTGAAGCGTTGCTGAGGCCACCCCAAACCCAGAATAAGCTAGGTCTACGTTTGCCACTAATATATCCACATGCTGTCATGTTTGTGTAATAATTGCCATGTTGTAATATTTGCAGAAACAATGGAGCACGGACGAGACGAGGAACAAGAAGAGGTGTTGGGGGACATAATCTTAGCCGGAGGTGATGTCTTGTCGTATCTTAATGACAGTGATGGTCTGGAAGAACAGGGTGAAGAAGCAGGCTACAGTGATCGAAGAATGGAGGAGGAAAGACATGATTATGATGACTCCGGTGACCCAATGCTGGTGCAAGAAGGAGCCCGTGGTGACGGCTTCGGTGACCGAACAGAGTCCGGCCAGGTAAATATATTAGTTAAGCCTGTGCTAACTAGCTAATTGATGCATTCATTGTTTTGGTATGTACACATATTAATTAACTCTCATCTTTCTTCTTTTTTCTAGCCCTCCGGATCAAGCACAACTTTGGTAAAGAGACGAGGCCCGAAGAAAAAGTTGCGCTCGGATGAAAAGTTTGAGATCACAGCAATCGCGCGCGACGGCCAACCGATTGAACCCATTCAGACAAAGGAAGCATTTTCTGCTTAGTGCGGGGTTCTTGTTAGGGACAAGATCCCGATCAGCATCCACCAATGGTATAAGCCTAAGAACGAAGACCCTGAGGTGTCTTATGTCAATGATATGCAGAAAGATGATCTTTGGACTGAGCTGAAGGCAAATTTCACCCTACCGCCAGAGGAGGATCCGGAGAAGCCAGTTAAAGATCAATTAATCAAGTCTCATGCTCTTAAGAAGATGGCAGACCTATTCAGGAGGTGGAAGAATGAGCTGAAAAGGTTTGTCGACAAAGAAGAGACACCAGAATTCATCGGCAAATATGAGAAGATCAGAGATCACTCGCACGCATTTGTGGCCCACAAGAAATCGGGAAAGAGTAAGAAGATGTCGGCGACAAACAAGCAAAATGCTGTGAAGAAGAAGCTTCACCATCGCACGGGGTCAGGTGGCTACCTCAAAGCCCGCCTAAGTGGGCCAAGGCTGAGAATGATCTGCTTGATAAAGGGATCGAACCAGAGACAATGAACTGGCCAGACCGTTGCCGAACTTGGTTCTTCGGGGCTGGTGGAATCTTGGACCCTGTATCAGGGAAGTGCATTTGGACGGACGAGCAAATGAGAATACCGGTCAAGAGGTTTCAGCACTATATCCATGCAGCGCAGCAAGGGACGTTCATTCCAGACAGAGAGAACACGAGCTCACAATGGCCCTCGGGAATCCTGAGCACCCTGGATGGACACGAGGCATGCCAGGCTCCGTTCCGTGGAAGGCTGGTTTTCCGGACGCAGGCGGTTACAAATGCGAGGAGAGGAGGAAAAAAGTTGAGCAGACCCAAATTCAGACGCTGCATGAAAGGGTTCAAGCGCTAGAGGAACGAGAAGTAGCTCGCAGCAAGCGACCTGCCGAAACTACCCCTCCATCTCAGCGGAGAAGCAGCATGGCTTCCACCGAGCTGCTTCAACCGGAGCATGTCTTGACGGCTCCTGCTAGCTGCCCCGTGGATGCTATCACGGAGTCTCAACATTGCCACCTTATGACGCGTTAGCAGAACTTCAAAGTCAAGGCGGCTGTCGGCTCTGTTCGACCTCCTGAACCCGACGCAACTTTTCACTATCGTCCGATTCCAGAAGGATATGCTAGGGTGACGGTGGAAGAAATAACGGAGGGATTTGAGGACCTCCATCTTGACCACCCTACCAGTGAAGGGGAGACTCGGCTGGGTTCTGCTCTGAAGACTCCATGCCTATGGTGGAAGGAGCTCATCAACCTTCCGAACTGGACGCCTCCGCCTCCTCCTCCTCCTCCGGTGAGTAAGGGCACTTCGCCTCCTCCTCCGGCGAGTGATCAGGGCACTCAGCCTCCTTCTCCGGCGCGTGGAGGCACTCTGCCTCCATCTCCGCCTGCGCCGGCGCGCCCGAGCAGCCAGCCTCCTCCTTCTCCGCCTCGTCAGCAAGGGCGGAAGAGACCCGCCGCCACTCCGGCTGCTCCAGAGCGTCGTAGTCCTTCTCCTCCGCCTCGTAAGCAAGGAAATAAGATAGCCACAGCCGCTCTGTTTGCTCTGCCGGCGTCTAGCAGTACAGCCAGAGGCGGGAGGCAATCCAGATTCGGTCCTTCTCTGAAGACTCCATAGAAGTTACCATATGAGAGGACCCCGAAGGAGAACGCGAAGATCGCGCGAGCCGAAGTGACGAACTTCTTTCAAGGGGTGAAAGCAAAGAAACATCCACCTCCGGAGGAGAAGGTAGATCCAGTGAAAGCGAAGCGCACTCTGGCTGCCCTGACAAAACCACCAAAGTCTCCGCCGAGAGGCAACTATGAGCGCATTATTGCAAAGACATTTGTCGAAGCGGAGCGATCGGGAAGTATTGTCAGTGATCAAAGGATAAAAGAACGATGAGCTGGGAAAAAAATTGCCCAGCTCGGTGAATAAGCGAACTAATCGTGCCCCCCGCTCAAGGTGTCTAGCGACATCGTCGCTAATGATCCGAGGATGGTGCCCGGTTATAGCAATCTTGGAGATTAACTGCCCGATGATGTACATTATGATTTCTTGGAGGTGGAGGTACATAGATACGAGTACGTGAAGCCTCTCGTCAAAGATGAAAGATCTCTAACAACGATGATGCGAAGATTGCATGATTGGTACATGAAAACCTGCAGAGAGTCTGGGGAAGGAATACTTTGACGCTGAGAGTTAAAGAGGAGCATGACCTCGTTGGAATTGAACTGTTGAATGTTCCATTTGAGGAGTTCTTCCAGTTTTTCAATCAAAAGGCCCTCGATAAATCAACGGTCACTTGCTACTGTCTATAAGTAGTACTACTTCTGTCATTAAGTCTCTCTATATAGGTCAGCTCTTTCATTGCATGTATTTATAATTATCCTCACTATATTATGCAGATTGAAGATCGCCGAATTGAAGAAAAGACAAGTCGGTGATATTGGGTTCATTAACACAAATCTCATAGATGCAACTGAGGTTAAATATCATGCCGAAAATACTGAGGCCAACTTGCTACGATCATTGGTAATAAATGAAAACAAAGATATAATACTCTTTCCTTACAACTTCAAGTGAGTGTTACTGTCTTGTGCATATTCGGTTTCCCTTATTAGTCCAGGTTATAGTAATGTAATTGATGAGTTATGCATGCGTGCGCAGGTTCCACTATATTCTCCTAGAGATTAAGCTTGAGCAGGGACTAGTAACCGTCTTAGACTCGAGACGAAAAGATCCCCAGGAGTATGCGGACATGACTCAAATGCTCGAGAAGTAAGTTAAATCGATCATTATCCACCATATCAGCAACTTTGTTCATTTCCTGATATCAAATAATTGTTTTCTTTGTCTGGCAGGGTTTGGAGAAAATTCACCAAAAAAGCTCCAGGACTGCCGAAAAAGCTACAATTTAGACACCTGAAAGTAAGTACTATAGTAGCATGTTCCGCACATCTCCTAGTGATTCAAGCGCTAGTTTCATCAATACCATTTAGCATGCTTGCTTATCAGTTTGATTGACCTCTATTTCTTGTAAAGTGGTTGTGGCAGGAACAAGAGAATGATTTCTGTGGATACTACTTTTGCGAGTCCATCCGCCACACGACATGTGAGCGGGGCTACTCTGACGAACAATATGAAGTGCGTAAGCAATAATATTCACAATTTTATTTTATTACCATCATTTGTGTTGAGTTTCATTTATTCATATATATATATATATGTATTGACCCCCTTCTTCAAATTAGATCTTTCGGATGCGAGATGAACTCCTACCACCAGATCGTATGCGAGCAATTCAAGAGGAATTGGCGGCATTCTTCCTTGACCATGTGATCGCTGAAGACGGAGAATACTATGTGGACCATGTGTTCATATATAATTAGGAGATTATATTGTAAGAGATAATTATTGTATATATGTAGCTGGTAGTGTCGGATAGATATACGAGAACTTGTTGTTCGACCAATCTCTCGGAGAAGGAGAGGTGGTCGATATCACTTCTCTCTGTATGCATATGTTCATGACGATCTTCTGTTTCCTTCATTTGCTTACTAGCTAGCGTGTCTAGTCCTCTCTATACGTATATAGTACGTAGCGTCGACCAAGCACGGAGATAAGAGAGGACACTTCTCTCTATTAATTAGCTAGCTAACACAATATATGAAACACCTAAATTAACCCTCCAAAACCCCCAACCCCCGCCCCCCTTAAAAAAATAAAAACTCCAGCCCCTGAAATGCTGACGCGTTGATGCCTATTGGTCCCAGTTGGTGCCACCAACCGGGACCAAAGGCCCTCCTGCCTGGGCTCGCCGCACCGGCCACGTGGAGGCCCATCTGTCCCGGTTCGTGTAAGAACCGGGACTAAAGGCTTAGGGCATTAGTAATGACCCTTTAGTCCCGGTTCAACAACTGGGACAAAAGGCCCTTACCAACCGGGACAAATGACCCTTTTTCTACTAGTGTTACTAGTTTTGCAAAAAAAATGTTAGTAGTGGCGCACCGTGTCTGGGATGTGCTATTACTAGTTTGAACTAGTAATGGCGCACTGTACCCCGGTGCGCCATTACTAGTTTTGAAAAAAAAAAGTTTAAAAAAATTGTTAGTAGTGGCGCACGGAGCGTGTGGTGCGCCATTACTAGTTAAAACTAGTAATGACGCACTGTGCCCTGGTGCGCCATTAATAGTTTTGAAAAAATAAAAAAAATTGCTAGTAATGGCGCACGGTGTGTCTGGTGCGCCATTAGTAATGAGGACACTAATGGCGCACCTATATCTGGTGCGCCACTGCTACCACATACATGGTGCGCCATTAATGTCCATATTAGCTATAACCTTTTCCTAGTACTAGTGTAGGTACTTAACAAGAGATTATCTTTTCAACCCTTATCCTCTGTTACTCAATATATGCTCATACATTTATTTTTACAATTGCTTACAGATATACACAAGTATACCCGCAGCAACACGCGAGGTATCATTTAATTTGCGTAGTACATGCCTACGTGATAAAATATCAGCACGAGATTAACACTGTTAATACCATGTTCATGATTATTTCTGAATTTGATTAATCAGAAAATTAATAATTTACCTCAACATAGAAATAATCATGAACATGGTTATTATAAGCCTGTGCTAACGTACACGTACGTACATGGCGAACGGCCGGACACGTACTCCCATCATCCATGGCGAGCGGCCGGGAGAGTTTTGGAAAAGTGAAGGGTAAGGGTTGTCGTTGTGCCAACGACTAGCGGGCCAGCGGGGAGTAGACGCGTGTCCGCTTCGCGTTCGCGCTGATACAAATGAGGCCCAAATTTGGGTCAGGAATGGGTCATTTGGTGGACGAAAAGCGAACGCGCGTCTGTTTGGGTCGGCGCCTTAGGCCGACTTTTCTATCCGTGGCGATTCAAACGGACACGCGCGGACGAAATGGGTCAGTGCGTTGGAGTTGATGTTACATCCTTTTTTTCTATAGATACAATTTTTTTGTCTTTTTTACTGACATTATCACGGGCACCCATTCCCCATGAAAATGAACACGGGTGTACAACGGGACCTAAGTTTCATACCCAAAATTTCAGAATTTTTTGAAATTTTTTAATATATTTTTAATGCTATTTTCATATAGGGTTGTGTGGCACCCAAGAGCCACAAACCCCTCTTCCGTACTACCAAACCTATCAATCGTAGCCTGTTTTTTTTTTTTTTTGCGAAATAATCGTAGCCTGCTTAGGACAGGAAACATGTCTAGCACGACATGGCTTTGCTCTGATTAATTTCCAACGGTGGCCTCTTCTTCTTTTCTTAAACAAATGAAAAAACAGAGGACACTATTTGGAGCATCGTCCAATGTACTTAGCTTCTGACCTCACATCACAGAGATCCACGTAAGGAAATAATCGCATTCATCCATCAAAAAATTTGGCTGGATCTCTGACCACGGAGATGCCGGTTGGTAGCACTGTCTTCCGTTTGTCCTTTGCGTACGTATTTTTGTTAATACAAATATATTTGCGGAATAATGTCAAACTGATGCATTTCAACGGCTTAATTTTCACGGCCGGACAGAATTGTTTTCGTCGAGGCGGCAGTGATTGCGACTTTTCTTGCGACTTATTTCCCCAACAATCAGTCAACCACTAGAAGAACTGGACCGTACTTCCCTCCGCTCCAAGTTTACCTAAATGTAATCCTCAGGAGAAACGATCAACTAGAGTTGTTTCTGTACATGGACGGCCAACAGAGTGAACCAACTAACCAGCGCTCCTTTTTTGTTGACAGCTAATCATTACTCCCTCTATAAACTAATATAAAAGTGTTTAAATCGTTAAAGTAATGATCTAAACGCTATTACATTAGTTTTACGGAGGAAGTACTCGTCTAGCTTATATATACGCGAAGCGAGACGCGGAGCTAGTTGTGTACGTACTCTTGTGGCATGAGACAATGGCGGCGGAGCAGGGAGAGGCGGCGGTCATGACGGAGGCAGAGGCGAAGTCCTTCGTCGAGCAGCTAGTCGGCTTCACCGGCGACGACCACGAAAGGTTCCTGCTCAAGATCAAGAACCGCTTCGACCGGTACGTGCATGCATGCGAACTGGACACGCATAATCATCGATCGTACATGTGTTAATTTGTGTCCATCAACTTGTTTGCAGCGTCGGAATGGAGCTTCCGACGATCGAGGTGCGTGCGGTGGGGCTGGCGGTGGAGGCGGAGGCCTACGCCGCCGGGGGCCGCGCGACGCCGACCATCCTCAACGCCGCCACCATCGCTCTTATGGTATTTATATATATCCATTTGATAACCAGAAGCAGGAATATTAGTTTACAGAGGGTGTAATTAATAATCAATTCCGTTCCCGACCGTGGTGTGTTAGGACGTGGCGAACACGTTGCGTATGGTACCAAACACCTGGAAGACGAAGCATGCGCTGCTCCATGAAACCAATGCCATCATCAGGCCACGCAGGTACTGCATATCATGGGTAGCTAGCTTCGGGTTTTCATGTTTGTTCCATGCATGGGCTAATTTTTCTCTTCTCCATTTTGATTTTGTTTGTTTCAAGGATGACTTTGCTGTTGGGGTCTCCTGGGTCCGGGAAGACCACGTTGCTCGAGGCTTTGGCCGGACGGATGCTAGACTCAGGACTCAAGGTCTCTTCTTCTCTCTTAAGTTGGTGCTCATTTTTCTATCATATCTTTTTTCCTCGCCTATCCATAACTTGTCTTGTACAGTATAACTTTACTATTTGCTAGCGTGTTTTCTATGTGTGTGTGTTGTGTTGGTCGTGTGCATCCTAATTATATAAGGACTGAGCGTCAGCTTATTATGTTTGTATCATCTTGATGCTCCATTTTAAGTCAATAAAATATATTATTTGTTGAAAAAGTCGGTGCTCATTTTCTAATCACACAAAACTTGTTTGTAAGTAATTTATGTTAATAATTAAATAAAGCGATGCAGGTGTCAGGGAGGGTGACCTACAACGGACACGGCATGGAGGAATTTGTCGCCGAGAAGGCAGCAGCATACGTTAGCCAGGAGGATCTCCACACCGGGGAGATGACCGTTAGGGAGACGCTCGCCTTCTCCGCCGAGTGTCAAGGCACCGGTGACCGTCAGGGTAACTGAAAAATAAAGAATAACCAACCATGGACCAGCGGTTGTTTTAACAGTCACCACTTTACAAAAATTCAGATGAAAAAAAAATAGCACTCCGTCCCGACAGGTGCATAGGATGTGCACGTGCTTCTAGGTACAATTTGATCTGACTAGCCAAATATGTACAACTTCCTCCATCCCCAATTACCTGTCCCAGTAATTTCAGACCAAGAGAGTATATGTGAACAAAAATTACATATATAGAAACTTCATCCATATATGAATCCGATGATACACTTTTGTTGGTATATATAACATATATTTAATTAGCCAAATCGACGATTTAGAAACAAGTGTACGCTCTATGCACATGTTCAGAAGGAGTGTGTACTATATGCAAGGTAAATTTTGTGTGTTCTTAGCTTTTTCTATCGTGTCTTAAACGTGCGTGCTCTATTCAGATTTGTTAGCCGAGCTGGCGAGAAGGGAGGGGGAAGCGGGCCTGACACCGGAGCATGACATCGACGTGTTCATGAAGGTGAAAAACTAAAGTCAATGTATTTTTTGTCGATGCAATTCTTTTTAAAATTGAAACAATCTTTTTTAGGAGGAGCGCTTCAATACATGCCTCCTAAAAATAACTTAAAGGGTATTTTCGTACTCAAATTAGTTGTCTTAAATTTGCCTAGCTATAAATGTATCTAACACTGAAACATGTCTAAACACGTCCGTACCTAGACGAATCTAAAAGTAGCAGAACCGAAGGAGTAGATGGTAATTAGATCCAAATCCATAGGAACGCCCGTTTTTCGTATCTCCATCTATCTTCCTCTTCCTTCGTCGATCTCGTGCGCAAGTATTGTCTGAGGAATCAATGACCTTGTCAAAGCTTTCTGATCCTAATTGAGGTGTCCGCTCCGGCCCGCCCACCCACCGGCCACGCCCTTAGATCAAAGACGTAGCCGAAGAGAACTAAACTGGATTTAGGGGATGCAGTTAAAGACATCCATTGCAGTTTAAACAATGAATCCATCTATAACTGAATTAGATCCAACTCGTGCGAACACTGACGTCCAGAGACAGATCGATATGGAGATCAATTTGACGAGTTAATTTCTCAACAACACGAGTTAGTTAAATAGACAATACTACCTTTATGGTTGAAGAGGTATGTTTTAATCTCAACCATGCATCTGCATCGAAAGTTCTAAACTTTGTCCGAGGGTGCACCAAAGCAAGCTTTAGGATGTGTTGGCCCACATGCATGTTTTGATTTCACCTTCTCTCGCTTAGTCACATAAAGAACAGTGTAGTATTTTGCTCCAACAATTTGATCTAACAATATATCATTTATATCAAGTTGTAAAGCAACCCTAATTTCTTCCTTAGAGTCACATGCTCACATCAACATAGTTTCTGACTCATTGAGTACTATCTTACAAAACTTCCACTGTTTCAATGTTTCTTGATGCATAGTTTCATTCTTGTAGGAATCTGCAATCGGAGGCAAGAGCAACATAGTTACAAACTATATAATGCAGGTTTGATTTATGGGATTTTGGTTCTCTATGGCTCTTCAACTTTTATGAGTACACTTTCAGTTCACATATTAGTATTAGAGTTACTTCATTCGATAGCACTTTACTTTCACTTCAGATCTTAGGACTTCATACCTGTTCGGATACATTGGTTGGAAATGACATGGCAAGAGGTATATCCGGCGGACAAAGGAAACGTGTCACGATAGGTATGTTGTACAAGAAGCTCCCATGTTACATATTGAAATTTCCATAACAAAGAGTGTTAATTTTTTGAACTACTTGTATGACTTTGGCTTTTAAATTAGAGGATTTTTATCCAGTTCCTCAAAAGAAGGTCATCTACAAGAGAATTGACATGCCAAATTGGTAGTTGTGATATTTCGTAGTAATGGATCAAAACACTTATGCTTGCTTGACATATCTGATTGGTTGCAGGAGAAATGCTCATTGGTCCGGCAAGATCCCTATTCATGGATGAGATCTCGAATGGGCTTGACAGCTCAACTGCATTTCAAATAGTGAATTTCCTAGGGCAATTGGTCCACATACTTGGGGGAACGGCTGTCATCTCTTTACTTCAACCATCACCTGAAACATATGATCTTTTTGATGATGTCATGCTCCTATCAAAGGGGCATGTTGTCTATCAAGGGCCCAAAGAGAACGTGATTGAGTTTTTTGAGTCCCTAGGCTTCAGATGTCCCCAGAGAAAAGCTATTGCCGACTTCTTGTTAGAAGTACACACGTCTTAGCTTCGCAAATGTCAAAAAAACATATTAAATCATAGCATATTGCTCACATTATTTATTTATTTGATTGAAAGGTGACTTCAATTAAAGATCAAAAGCATTACTGGACAAGGGATGGTGAAACTTATCAGTACATCACTGTGGAGAAATTTGCAGAAGCTTTTCATGCATTTCATGTTGGTCAGATAATTCTAAAGGCCCTTGAGATCCCATTTGAGAAGAACCAGAGTCTATCGCCATCTCTAACCAATTCAAAATATGGTGTGAGCAAACGACAGTTGGTCAATGCCATATCTGCTAGAGAAATCCTACTTATGAGAAGGAACTCGTCCCTATACATGGTTAATTTTGCACATGTGAGTTCGTACCCCCTCCCCCCACTTCACCCAATATAAATCATTCTTTCACTTTTCACATTCATTTGTTCAAGACTTTGCCCATGGTTTTTGACAAGAATATATTAGTTCTCACATGCCTTTTAAATATGTTTATAGTAATACATTACGCTTTTCACCAACCAATTTGCTCCTAGTCACACCAAAAATACGGACATGGCTTTCTATGGTTCTAACATGACACAATTCAACTAAGTTGAACATCACACTAGTTATTTAACATGATTGACACATGAATAGACCAAGCTAGCCATGAAAATAACATAAACATGCCATATGAGTTCTAATCTAGTAGTCCTAGCATGTCAAGATGTACTTTAAAAGGCCATTCAACCCCTCTGGTATTATGTGAGATGGAAATTTAACCCCAGGTACTGAATACATGAGGTCAAATTAGGCGATGGAAGAGAGTCACCGGACAGATGCTACATGGGCTTACATGTACTGATAAAAGGTGTACTCCAATTGTTCCAAAATAATTGAAGCTCTAGATATCTCCTAAGTCAAATTTCATTAAGTTTGACCAAGTCTATATAAAGATACTTCAACATCTACAACACCAAATTTGCTTCATTAGATTCATTATTAAATATATTTTTCATGTTTTATATAATTGATATTGTATAGCTTAGCAAAAATAAGGCTTGGTTAAACTTTAAAAAGTTAGGACAATCCTAGATTTTCAAATAGTATGGAATGGAGGGAGTAGTATCTAGTATAAAATATCTCAACAATGTGAAGTTCTACAAAATTCAAGGAATACTACAAGTTATTAATAGTGTCTCAAAGATATGGGATCATGCCTGATCTTTGCTCTAGAATCAATACTTGTTGTAGAATAATAGCGCACAGTTTTCATAGTTAAACTATATGCAAACAACTACGATTATAATGAATACTCTTGTGACAGATGGCTATGATAGCATTCATCGCGTTAACAATCTTCTGGAAAAGCAACATGCATCGTGATTCATTGACTGATGGAGGGTTATATCTTGGGGTGTTGTTTTTCTTTGTGGTGAAACCATGTTCAGCAATTTAGGTGACCTTGGCGGAACTATCATGAAACTGCCACTTTTCTTTAAGGAAAGGGATGTTTTCTATCCGGCATGGGCGTACACTTTGCCTCAATGGATTCTTAAGATTCCCATCACCCTTGTTGAAATCACAATATTGGTTTCCATGACATATTATGCAGTTGGGTTTGACCCAAATATTGGGAGGTGAGCATTACAAATGAATGGCAAAAAAATTCTATTATGTGTAGTTTTTCCTGGTCCAAGTAAACTCATCTTGATCTATCAATCTAGTTTGCTTCACTTTGCTTGATTTCTACTCAGTTTATTGCATAATCTACTCAGTTGTTTTTTTCCATTTTTGCGTACTTCTCATATGCAAAATTTTAGTATTTTAAATTTTAGAAACATTGCAAACTAGCTAAAAAAGTGTTGCACTCAGTAGATTAAGTATTTTTGGCAATAGAATATATAATTATAAATTGTAGTGTTGCTTGTGTATTCTTGTTTGAACATTGATGCACTTTGGCTATGTATGTTGTTGGGATTTCAAGACTCGGAAACCCCATTTTTATTCAAGGAAGAAAAATAAAATGGAAGCAACTATGAAGAAAGTGAATACAACAAGTTGATTAAACAAAAATAAAAAGTGTTATTGTTTATTATTATGGTGGTTCATGAGTTTATTTGTAGAGGTGATTTACGCTTTCATTACATGTTAAGTCTGTCAGGTGAACACTCTAGCTGTATTTGTTGCATTTCCCATTCAATGAAATTATTTGTTTTATGTTAACCCACAATAAATAATAAATGGGCAAACAAAAATGACTTGCACATTTCAGGTTCTTCAAGCAATATTTTTTGCTTCTAGCACTAAGTCAGATGTCATCTTCCTTGTTCCGGTTGATTGCTGGAGTAACGAGAAACATGTTTGCAGCAAACATCTTTGGAACATTTACAATGCTTTTGCTTTTGCTCTTAGGTGGATTTTTACTTTCTAGCGGTAAGTTCGCCACTAGTAGTCATTCCATAATTTGTGTTTTTCTTAAATTTGTGGTTCTTATTTGCCCCCTTTCCCATTCAGAAAACTTCAACAAGTTTTGGATGCTTGGCTACTGGATCTCACCATTGATGTATGCACAAACTACAATTTCGACAAATGAATTTACATCTCACCGCTGGAGTAAAGTACACCTCAAGACCAGAACTTTGAAACTTATAGAAAGAAATATGGCTGACAGTCTAACAAACTTAACATTTGGCTTTTCAGGCACTTCCTGGGTCAACAGATCCATTAGGGACAAGTGTCTTGAAATCTCGAGGGATATTTGTGGAGGCAAAATGGTACTGGATTGGCTTAGGTGTACTGATTGGATACACACTTATATTTAATGGCCTCTACACCGCAGCTTTTACATACTTCAAAAGTACGTTTAATTGCATGACTATTGCATCGACTTGTTTCCAGATACACAAATTCTAAAGGAAGATGGTTTGTTCTTGTTTGTAGCACATGGTAGAGGCTTTTCATCATTGACAAACAAGGCACTAGAGAAAAAATTTGCAAAACTGAGTAGGGATGCTCCCTCAAAAAGATCTCACCAGAAAAGAGTAATGAATGAATTGGAGAGTCCTAGAAACAACGGAAGGGTATCGCTTCCATTTGTGCCACTTTCACTTACCTTTGACAACATAAGGTATTCAGTAGACATACCAAAGGTAAAACAACATGTCTCCTATTATCTCAAGATTATTTTAAGAACTAGCATGCGAAACATACTTCCCCCATTCTTATTTACTTCGGCGTTCATTTTTCAGGAAAATAAAGCACGGGGTGAGACAAAAGATCGTTTGGAAATACTAAAGGGTGTGAGTGGTTGCTTTAGACCAGGTGTGCTGACTGCATTAATGGGCACTAGTGGTGCCGGAAAAACAACGTTGATGGATGTGTTAGCAGGAAGGATAACCGGAGGCTACAGAGAGGGGACTATAACTATCTCGGGCTACCAAAAGAAGCAAGAAACCTTTTGTCGTATATTTGGATACTGTGAGCAGTCAGATATCCAGTCTCCACACTTGACTGTTCTTGAGTCACTTCTATTTTCCGCGTGGCTTCGATTACCATCAGAAATTGACTCATTAACAAGAAGGGTCAGTTTGATGAAAAAAATAACAACAAAGATTATTTATTTGCTTTCGAGTTTTTATTTAATATTTTTGTTAATTTCTTTGTCAACTTTTGGATGCAGATATTTGTTGAGGACATGCTGGAGCTCTTGGATCTCACATCATTGGGAGGTGCACAAGTTGGACATCCTGGAGGATATGGTCTCTCATGTGAGCAACGGAAGAGGCTGACCATTGCAGTAGAGCTTGTAGCTAATCCTTCTATTATTTTCATGGATGAGCCAACATCAGGGCTTGATGCTAGGGCTGCAGCAATTGTAATGAGGACTGTCAGGAACCTAATGGACACTGGTAAAACTGTTGCCTGCACCATTCACCAGCCAAGCATAGACATATTTGAAACTTTCGACGAGGTAATGAAGTTATTGCTTCTAGTTGCAACCTGTAGTGTCTTGAATTGTAAGTTTGTTTCATTATTCTTGATGAATTGTAGCTTTTTCTACTGAACCAAGGAGGGGAGGAGATCTATGTTGGTCCACTAGGCGAGAAATCTTTGAATATGATCACATACTTTGAGGTTAGTCAAATAGAAGCATGAAAATTACCTTTTTACTACTCTATAGATTCATGGAACTTGCCAGGAGTGAAATTATTGTTGCATTTGGTTTATTCAGGGAATAGGCGTCAATAGGATACAAGAGGGGTATAACCCCACAACTTGGATGTTGGAGGTGACCTCAACAGTACAAGAGCAAATGTTGGGGATTAATCTTTCTGTAATATTCAAACAATCAGAGCTATATCAGTAAGTGCAATGCATCTTAATAATCCGTTAATTTTAGGAACTAAGAAAGTCCCAGTTACAGAATGTAACTTATTACTATCTTTGGAGTAGAATTATAATCTAGAAACATTTACCTACCCAAGCTATCCAAGGTACCAAAACACATTGGATCTCTTAAATCTAGTAGCTATAGAAGAATGATCTACCGCCTTATGCCAACTTGTCCTAAGAATTGTTTAGTGAATAGAATCTTATGGCCAGTCAATGCAGAATTATGTTGTGAACTAGCTTGACTGTGTTGCCTAGAATTCATGTATGTAAGACCCAAAGGAGGTAATTCTTTCTACATAAGGTGTCTGAAGATTTCGCTTGTGTGAGGATCGATACCAACTACTTTGTTCTAGGGTCTTGGGGCATATGCTGCTAGTTGGCCTGCTACCAGTTATTACTGAAATTGTTGGTTGCTTTCAAGTTTTGTTTTCTCATCCAAATAGTTTGTATGGTAACTTCCTAATAGTATGGGGTTGAAGCATGTACATATTCTAGTATACAGATGTCCTATTATTAGTGGTAGTTTCATGTGACTATAAATTTGAGGTGTAATCACAACGATTTAGTTTTCAACAAAATATTTTTTCTAAAGGCATCTAATGTGTATGGAATTCGAATTTGGTTGGGTGCACAAGTTCTTATTCAAGAAAACACAAGATCATAGATATAACAAGTTAGACTCAGTTTGGTGTGCATATTATGGTAGCTTCATTTCACAGTTTTATTTTATGATTTAGATACATGAACTACTTTGAAGCGTCTTTTAGCTACATTCTAGAATCATAATGGAAAATGTCTACTACTTATTTTTGTGAGAAAGAAAATTCTTTTTACAATATGGGAATATTGTAGTCATTAATTAGCTTTGCCATGTCTTATGTAACTGGAAATTATAGAGCACAACAACGACCAATCAATAGTTAATTATTGTTTGTGGGTTTGTTAGTTGTTTTTTGGCTTAAGATGGATCATGAACCTAAGTGTTTTTTACACCTTTAGTTCATATATCTGCTTAGTTTAGTTTTGCATCATATTCATATATTTTTTCTAGGTCTAGTAACTCATAACGTCATATCGTATGGTTTGACTCCATTGCCCTTTGTCACTACACATGTTTCCTCTACTTGAGCGATATTTCTAGAAATCAAATTAATTTTATTGTGCTCTATTTTGTCGGGATGCACATGACATGTTCCAACACTACTATTTATAATTTCAGGAAGAACAAGGCCTTGATAAAGGAACTAAGTATGCCTCCTCCTAGCTCAACCGATCTCCATTTTTCTAATAAGTATTCACAATCTTTAGTGAAGCAATGCTTAATATGCTTATGGAAGCAAAACTTATCATATTGGAGGAATATTCATTACACCGGGAGTAGATATTGTATCACCATAATCATAGCATTGCTTTTTGGCACGGTATTCTGGGACCTTGGAATGAACAGGTGGGTTTTTCAATTATCACCTGATTGTTATTTATTCTTGTATTGTGGTCTCCACATTGTAAAATGTTTCTCTACACCTTACAGAGCGAGACGACAAGATTTGTTCAATTCCATGGGGTCCATGTACGCTGCCATTCTAATGATCGGTATTTCGAATGCATCGGGTGTCCAACCGGTGATTGCAATGGAAAGAATAGTGTTCTACAAGGAAAGAGCATCTCGAATGTACTCATCCCTACCGTATACATTTGCACAGGTGACTAATTCACCTCACTCGTGCATACTGCGTGGTACTTATATTTTATATCTCGAATGACTTGATGAAATTGTCATTATGATCGCAGGTTGTAATTGAGCTCCCATACATATTCATTCAAACTCTTATTTATGGAGTTTTGGTATATGCAATGATAGGATTTGAGTGGACTGCAACCAAATTCTTTTGGTACTTGTTCTTCATGTACTTCACATTCTTGTACTTCACATTCATTGGGATGATGGCTGCGGGACTTTCACCCAGTGGTGGTATTGCAGCAATTATATCATCTGCATCCTATGGCCTATGGAACTTGTTCTCTGGGTTTCTCATCCCAGTTTATGTGAGTTTCTCCACCCACACAACATAGTTATGCTCAATTGGTTCTAGTCCTCCAGCTAACTATATGAATATATCTTGATTCACAATACATTTTTGGTTTGATGCAGAGAATTCCTATCTGGTGGAGTTGGTATTACTGGATATGCCCGGTTGCATGGACAGTGTATGGTCTAGTCGCTTCACAATTTGGGGATGTCGAGGAGAAACTTGAGACTGGTGAGACTGTAGTAGAGTTCCTGAGGAGCTACTATGGTTTCAGGCATGAATTCTTGGGAGTGATTGCCGCAGTGACTATGGGATGCACTGTGGCTTTCGCCCTCTTGTTTGGCTTTTCTATCAAGTATATCAACTTCCAAAGGAGATGAGGCTTTAACAAAACTAGTAGTGGCAAGAAGAAATTGTAGTCTCCTTGAGAAATATGGCCAAGAAGTATATTTAGTGTCAGATATATCCGTCACACCCCACATATAGACAAGGCGGTGTTGACAGGGAGGCACCATGGTTGGAATGTGTGACCATGTGTGGCATGCGTGAGTTATTGGCTAGGCCTATGTGTAAGTGTTGTTAAAACTCTTTGTAGTCATCCAGTCAAATTTTCAAAAAAAAAAGAAATGGGTAAACTCTCAAGAGACTCGTCTCTTTGGCCATATGTCTTGTGTTTTGTGATTTGTTTATGTCTTCTTTTCGTCCATGATATCTCCTCAAGACATCACAAATTGGTATCTAGAGGTAAATTTGACTTGCTATGCGCTCACACTCCTGAGACCATCCCAATTGGTAGGAGGTCGCTCCGCCTTGATCTCCTATAAGTCCAAAATTGGCATTCGGGGGATTAAGGGGAAGTTGTGTTGGCTCCAAAATTAAGCAATCCAAGTGCCCAAACTTGCTTTTTTTACTTGAATGGAGGCAATGCAATGTTTTTGTATGAATGACTCGATAAGGCACTCAACGAGAAATTATTGGTGTTTCTAGAGGAGGCACAGAAGGTGGTGATACGTCTCCAACGTATCTATAATTTTTTATTGTTCCATGCTATATTATATTCTGTTTTGGACATTATTGCGCTTTATTATACACTTTTATATTATTTTTTGGGACTAACCTATTAACCGGAGGCCCAACCCAGAATTGTTGTTTTTTTCCTATTTCAGAGTTTCACAGAAAAAGAATATCAAATGGAGTCCAAACAGAATGAAACCTTCGGGAACGTGATTTTCGGAACGAACGTGATCCAGACGACTTGGACCCTACGTCAAGACATCAACCAGGAGGGCACGAGGTAGGGGGGCGCGCCTACCCCCCCAGGCGCGCCCTCCACCCTCGTGGGCCCCACATTGCTCCACCGACATACTCCTTCCTCCTATATATACCTACGTACCCCCAAACTACCAGATACAGAGCCAAAAACCTAATTCCACTGCCGCAACCTTCTGTACCCGTGAGATCCCATCTTGTGGACTGTTTCGGAGCTCCGACGGAGGGGGCATTGATCATGGAGGGCTTCTACATCAACACCATAGCCTCTCCGATGATGTGTGAGTAGTTTACCTCAGACCTTCGGGTCCATAGTTATTAGCTAGATGGCTTCTTCTATCTTTTTGGATCTCAATACAATGTTCTCCCCTCTCTTGTGGAGATCAATTCGATGTAATCTTCTTTTGCGGTGTGTTTGTTGAGACCTATGAATTGTGGATTTATGATCAAGTTTATCTATGAACAATATTTGAATCTCCTCTGAATTCTTTTATGTATGATTGGTTATCTTTGCAAGTCTCTTCGAATTATCAGTTTGGTTTGGCCTACTAGATTGATCTTTCTTGCAATGGGAGAAGTTCTTAGCTTTGGGTTCAATCTTGCGGTGTCCTTTCCCAGTGACAGTAGGGGCAGCAAGGCACGTATTATATTGTTGCCATCGAGGATAACAAGATGGGGTTTATATCATATTGCATGAGTTTATCCCTCTACATCATGTCATCTTACTTAAGGCGTTACTCTGTTCTTATGAACTTAATACTCTAGATGCATGCTGGACAGCGGTCGATGCGTGGAGTAATAGTAGTAGATGCAGGCAGGAGTCGGTCTACTTGTCTCGGACGTGATGCCTATATACATGATCATACCTAGATATTCTCATAACTATGCTCTATTCTATCAATTGCTCAATAGTAATTTGTTCACCCATCATAATACTTATGCTCTCGAGAGAAGCCACTAGTGAAACCTATGGCCCCCGGGTCTATTTTCCATCATATTAATCTTCCAACACTTAGTTATTTTTATTACCTTTTATTTTACTTTGCATCTTTATCATAAAAATACCAAAAATATTATCTTATCATATCTATGATATCTCACTCTCATAAGTGACCGTGTAGGGATTGACAACCCCTTATCGCGTTGGTTGCGAGGATTTATTTGTTTGTGTAGGTGCGAGGGACTTGTGCGTGGCCTCCTACTGGATTGATACCTTGGTTCTCAAAAACTGAGGGAAATACTTATGCTGCTTTACTGCATCACCCTTTCCTCTTTAAGGGAAAACCAACGCAGTGCTCAAGAGGTAGCATGTGGCCGTTGGTCCCCCGACGCGTGTTAGTTGCGGGGTCAGGTCGTTGACTTAGCTAAGAACCTAGATGCAGTCAAGGCACATCTACTATATGGAACGATCACAACCACACCTAGCCTCGGCTATTCCATAACTACAAGAAGCATTCCTACATAGAAAATACACGTTTATTTACCACATTTTAGGTCGAAGCTTTGCCTCAAAACATGGAGCATGTATGATTGGCATGGCCTTTTAGCTTCAGCTACTCATGTCTTTATTGAAGCGAAAATGGTTATTTGTAGGCATCATTTGTTGATCCTCCAATGCAATCCTTTCAAATTCACTGCCTTTCTTCTTTTATGAATCTCTCCCAATTAACAATTGAGGCCTCCTTTGATTCAAAGGAAAATTATTGGATTTTTGGAGGACTTGAATCCATAGGAAATGCTCCTGTGCACATTGTTTGATCTATAAGCCACATTATAGGATTGGAATCTTTAGTATTCTTTTCCTATGAATTGCATAGCATTATGATTTGAAGGAAAATTTATATTCACTCTAGCCTCTTGTCATAATTTCTTTGATGTTGCTATGATGTTTTTTTGCGAAAAACTTAGATCTTATAAAGATTCACCAAAAGTACAAAGCACCTTATATATAATAAAAATTGCATCGAGGTCCTTGGACCACCAAACGACCATTGATGTCGCTGGAATGAGCCACCGACGTGCCGCTGTTGTGTCCCCCATATCAGAGCTGGCTTGACCTTGTCGATGATAGTCGAGAAGTCTTTGTGCACGTGCCTGTAAGGACTAGTAGCCTGGAGCTGCAGTCGTCACTATTTGACCCCTTGAATTGACTTGAAGAACTTGACATCCAATCCACCCAAGGAGCTAGCAAGAATCTACGCCGAAACTTCGTCCAATCCATCCCGACGAACGAACTTGAGGAGGAACAAAGCATGGAAAAAAACTCAAGAAGCGCCACCATCCTTCTGAGCATCTTCCTACAGGGACCAATATCCTAACCTATATTCTAGCTAAAGACGAGGCACCAGGATTCCCCTCTCTGCCATCGGCCTCTAGAGCAGCAAGTAGAGTGGAGTCGAATCCACATA
Organism: Triticum aestivum; assembly: GCF_018294505.1. Taxonomy (NCBI): domain Eukaryota; kingdom Viridiplantae; phylum Streptophyta; class Magnoliopsida; order Poales; family Poaceae; genus Triticum; species Triticum aestivum. The sequence continues at coordinate 78,142,112 of NC_057809.1, forward strand.
CTCGACGATAGATATAGAGGTGAGGGAGGTTTTACCCTAATCACCTTCCAAGAGGGAAAGAAAGACTGATCACGTTCCAAGTTTTTCTATGATATTCGCAGTCAAACATATTTATTCCTGTTCCAATCTCAATTATTCTCCACTTGTCAAGCATCATGTGGTAAGGAAAGATCCAGGCATATTGCATCATGTTTTCCTACTACTATTTCTGTTATTTTAAAGTTATATTTCACCTTTTGATGCAATTCTATGCCTTTTTCTTTTAATTTGCAACTTCTATCACAACAGGAGATTGCTGACAACTGGAATTCTTGACCTGAAAAAGAGCTATAGCAGAGATAGGTATTCTTCGGAGCTCCAAATGACCTGAAAATTTATGAAGATTTATTTTAGAATATATAAAAATACCGAACGCAAAATCTACCGAAAGGACCCACCAGGGAGCCACAAGCTCACGTGCCCCCCTTAGCCGCGACTCTTGAGCTTGTGGGTCCCATAGCAGGCCCCCATGGCCCATCTTCTTGAAGGAAATATGCCCTAGAGGCAATAATAAAGTTGTTATTTATATTTCCTTGTATCAAGATAAATGTTTGTTATTCATGCTAGAATTGTATTAACCGGAAACTTAGTGCATGTGTGAATACATAGACAAAACAGAGTGTCCCTAGTATGCCTCTACTTGACTAGCTCGTTAATCAAAGATGGTTATGTTTCCTGACCATAGACATGTGTTGCCATTTGATGAATGGGATCACATCATTAGAGAATGATGTGATGGACAAGACCCATCTGTTAGCTTAGCATAATAATCGTTTAGTTTTATTGCTGTTGCTTTCATCATGACTTATACATGTTCCTCTGACTATGAGATTATGCAACTCCTGAATACCGGAGGAACACCTTGTGTGCTATCTGATCGCGGAGGCGAATATTTGAGTTATGAGTTTGGCCTTCATTTGAAACAATGTGGAATAGTTTTGCAAGTCACGCCACCTGGAACACCGCAGAGTAATGGTGTGTCCGAACATCGTAACCATACTTTATTAGATATGGTGCAACGATCTATGATGTCTCTTACCGATTTACCACTATCATTTTGGGGTTATGCATTACAGATAGCTGCATTCACATTAAATAGGGCACCGTCTAAAAATCCGTTGAGACGACACCGTATGAACTCTGGTTTAGCAGGAAACCTAAGTCGTCGTTTCTTAAAGTTTCGGGTTGCAATGCTTATGTGAAAAAGTTTCAGCCTGATAAGCTCAAACCCAAATCGGAGAAGTGCGTCTTCATAGGATACCCAAAAGAAACTGTTGGGTACACCTTCTATCATAGATCCTAAGGCAAGATCTTTGTTGCTAAGAGTGGATCCTTTCTAGAGAAGGAGTTTCTCTCGAAAGAAGTGAGTGGGAGGAAAGTAGAACTTGATGAGGTAATTGTACCTTCTATCAAATTGGAAAGTAGCTCATCACTGAAATCAGTTCCAGTGATGCCTACACCAATTAGTGAGGAAGTTAATGATGATGATCATGAAACTTCAGATCAAGTTACTACCGAACCTCGTAGGTCAACCAGAGTACGATGTGCACCAGAGTGGTACAGTAATCCTGTTCTGGAAGTCATGTTACTAGACCATGATGAACCTACGAATTATGAGGAAGCGATGATGAGCCCAGATTTCGACAGATGGCTTGAGGCCATGAAATCTGAGATAGAGTCCATGTATGAGAACAAAGTGTGGACTTTGGTGGACTTGCCCGATGATTGGCAAGCCATTGAGAATAAATGGATCTTCGAGAGGAAGACGGACGCTGATAGTAGTGTTACTATCTACAAAGCTCGACTTGTCGAAAAGGGTTTTTGACAAGTTCAAGATGTTGACTACGATGAGATTTTCTCACTCGTATCGATGCTTAAAGTATGTCTGAATCATGTTAGCAATTGCCACATTTTATGAAATCTGATAAAGGGATATCAAAAATGCATTCCTTAATGGATTTATTAAAGAAGGGTTGTAAATGATACAACCATAAGGTTTTGTCAATCCTAAAGGTGCTAACAAAATGTGCAAGCTCCAGCGATCCATCTATGGACTGGTGCAAGCATCTCGGAGTTGGAATATATGCTTTGATAAGTTGATCAAAGCATATAGTTTTATACAGACTTGCGGTGAAGCCTGTATTTACAAGAAAGTGAGTGGGTGCACTACAGCCTTTCTGATAAGTGTATGTGAATGACATATTGTTGATCAGAAATGATGTAGAATTTTCTGGAAAGCATAAAGGAGTGTTTGAAAGGAGTTTTCAAACAAAGACCTCGGTGAAGCTGCTTACATATTGGGCTACTGAGGGAGTCCTGGATTAAGGGGTCCTAGGGCGTCCGGCCTGTTAGCCATGGGTCGGACTGATGAGCTGTGAAGATACGAAGACCGAAGACTGCACCCGTGTCCGGATGGGACTCTCCTTGGTGTGGAAGGCAAGCTTGGGGACCGAATATGTAGATTCCTTTCTTTGTAACCGACCTTGTGTAACCTTAGATCCTCCCAGTGTCTATATAAACCAGAGGACTAAGTCCAGAGGGGGGCATACTCATTACCATAGTCATACAGGCTAGGCTTTTAGGGTTTAGCCATCTCGATCTCGTGGTAGATCAACTCTTGTAATACTCATATTCATCGAGATCAATCAAGTAGGAAGTAGGGTATTACCTCCATAGAGAGGGCCCGAACCTGGGTAAATATCGTGTCCCCTGTCTCCTGTTACCATCGACCTTAGACATATAGTTCGGGACCCCCTACCCGAGATCTGCCAGTTTTGACACCGACAGGCATCAAGATCTATAAAGATAGATCAAGACGCTTGATAAGATTTTTCAATGAATACATACTATGACAAGAATTTTGAAGTAGTTCAAAATGGAACAGTCAAAGAAGGAGTTCTTGCCTATATTGCAAGGTGTAAAGTTGAGTAAGACTCAAAACATGATGATACGTCTCCAACGTATCTATAATTTTTTATTGCTCCATGCTATATTATCTACTGTTTTGGACTATATTGGGCTTTATTTTCCACTTTTATTTTGGGACTAACCTATTAACCGGAGGCCCAGCCTAGAATTGCTGTTTTTTTGCCTATTTCAGTGTTTCGGAGAAACAGAATATCAAACGGAGTCCAAACAGAATGAAACCTTCGGGAACGTGATTTTCTCATCGAACATGATCCAGGAGACTTGGACCCCATGTCAAGAAAGAAGGGAGGTGGCCACGAGGGTGGGGGCGCCCCTAGGGCGCGCCCCCTGCCTCGTGGGCCCCCCGTTGCTCCACCGACGTACTCCTTCCTCCTTTATATACCTACGTACCCCCAAACGATCATATACGGAGCCAAAAACCTAATTCCACCGCCGCAACCTTCTATACCCACGAGATCCCATCTTGGGGCCTGTTCCGGAGCTCTGCCGGAGAGGGCATCCGCCACGGAGGGCTTCTACATCATCCTAGCCCCTCCGATAAAGTGTGAGTATACCTCAGACCTTCGGGTCCATAGTTAGTAGCTAGATGGCTAATTCTCTCTTTTTGGATCTCAATACAATGTTCTCCCCCTCTCTCATGGAGATCTATTTGATGTAATCTTCTTTTTGCGGTGTGTTTGTTGAGACCGATGAAGTGGGTTTATGATCAAGTCTATCTATGAACAATATTTGAATCTTCTCTGAATTCTTTTATATATGATTGGTTATCTTTGCAAGTCTCTTCGAATTATCAGTTTGGTTTGGCCTACTAGATTGGTTTTTCTTGCAATGGGAGAAGTGCTTAGCTTTGGGTTCAATCTTGCGATGTCCTTTCCCAATGACAGTAGGGGCAGCAAGACACATATTGTATTGTTGCCATCGAGGATAACAAGATGGGGTTTTTATCATATTGCATGAAACTATCCCTCTACATCATGTCATCTTGCTTAAGGCGTTACTCTGTTTTTAACTTAATACTCTAGATGCATGCAAGATAGCGGTCGATGAGTGGAGTAATAGTAGTAGATGCAGGCAGGAGTCGGTCTACTTGTCTCGGACATGATGCCTATATACATTATCATACCTAGATATTCTCATAACTATGCGCAATTCTGTCAATTGCTCAACAATATTTTGTTCACCCACCGTAGAATACTTATGCTCTTGAGAGAAGCCACTAGTGAAATCTATGGCCCCCGGGTCTATCTTTATCATATTAATCTTCCATCACTTTATTATTGCTTTGCTTTTTTACTTTGCCCTTTATTTTACTTTGCATCTCTATACCAAAAATACCAAAAATATTATCTATCATCTCTATCAGATCTCACTCTCGTAAGTGACCATGAATGGATTGACAACCCCTATTCGCGTTGGTTGCGAGGAGTTATTTGCTTTGTGTAGGTACGAGGGACTCATGCGTAGCCTCCTACTGGATTGATACCTTGGTTCTCAAAAACTGAGGGAAATACTTACGCTACTTTGCTGCATCATCCTTTCCTCTTCGGGGAAATCCAACGCAGTGCTCGAGAGGTAGCAAGAAGAATTTCTGGCACCGTTGTCGGGGAGTCTACGCAAAAGTCAACATACCAAGTACCCATCACAATCCCTTATCTCCCGCATTACATTATTTGCCATTTGCCTCTCATTTTCCTCTCCCCCACTTCACCACTGTCGTTTTATTCGCCCTTTCTTTTCCGTTTGCCTTTTTCTCGCTTGCTTATGGCTAGTCTTATATCTTCTCCGTTGTCTCCCGAGAACGAAGTTCTAAAATTTAAGCAAAGGGAAGGAGAAAATTTAAAAGACGCTTGGTATAGAATTTGTAATGCTCAAAATAGATCTACCAGGAAGCAATCTACTTCAGTTCTTCTTTGCAATTTTTATGTAGGTGCTAATCCTTGGTATAGATATATCCTTGATACCATTACCGGAGGGAATTTCTTGGGTAGCCACACTTTTGATTCTTACAATTATATGATAGATTTATTTGGCTCACCACCTCTTTTGGTTAATGGAACTATGTTAACTTTGGAGCATGTAATGCAAAGACCTGAAATTATTGAAAATAAAGTTGCTACCGTCGAATTAATTGAAAATCTAGATAAAAAGATCCACAATAAAATTACCCAATATGGATCTAAGGTGGGAGTAACTTTGAAACATATTAAGGAGAAGGAACCCATCGTTAATGAGAGAATAAATCAAGATTCCACTAGAATCGATAAACTTGAGGGTATCATTACCAACTTGGGAACCGCTTTTACTTTTGTTAAGAGTACTCCAAGTCCTTCTAATAAAGTTGCTAAGCTTATGTATGTTCCTGAGAATAAGGGTGAATCCTCTAGTAAGGAAACAGCGGATCTTAAATCTATAAGTATTCATCCCAATCTTTTTGCTATCATTAAGGAACCATTTGCTACAAATGAATTTTTCGATTTTGTGCCTAAAAGTTTGATAATTACTAAAAATAAAGAAATCTCTAAGGAAGGTAGATGCATCATTGAGGAATTGCCTACCAAAGATGGCAATACCTAGATCTATCCTTGCTTTTATGCCTAGCTAGGGGCGTTAAACGATAGCGCTTGTTGGGAGGCAACCCAATTTTATTTTTTAGTTTTTTTTGCTTTTGCTTCTGTTTAGGAATAAATCTTTGTTCTAGCCTCTGGTTAGATGTGTTTTTATGTTTTAATTAGTGTTTGTGCCAAGTTAGACCTATAGGATCCTCTTGGATGATAGTTATTTGATCTTGCTGTAATTTCCAGAAACTTTCTGTTCACGAAAACAATTGTTAAAAATCACCAGAACGTGATAAAATACTGATTCCAATTGCTGATGATCAATAAACAAATTATCTAGGCCTTCCTATTTTGGTATATGTTTTGGAGTTCCAGAAGTTTGCGTTAGTTACAGATTACTACAGACTGTTCTGTTTTTGACAGATTCTGTTTTTCGTGTGTTGTTTTCTTATTTTGATGAATCTATGGCTAGTAAAATAGTTTATAAACCATAGAGAAGTTGGAATACAGTAGGTTTAACACCAATATAAATAAAGAATGAGCTCATTACAGTACCTTGAACTGGTCTTTTTTTTCTTTCGCTAACGGAGCTCACGAGATTTCTATTGAGTTTTGTGTTGTGAAGTTTTCAAGTTTTGGGTGAAATCTTTTGACGGATTATGGAACAAGGAGTGGCAAGAGACTAAGCTTCGGGATGCCCATGGCACCCCCAAGATAATCTAAGGACACCAAAAAGTCAAAGCTTGGGTATTCCCCGGAAGGCATCCCCTCTTTCGTCTACTTCCATCGGTAACTTTACTTGGAGCTATATTTTTATTCACCACATGATATGTGTTTTGCTTGGAGCGTCTTGTATTATTTGAGTCTTTGTTTCTTAGGTTACCACAATCATCCTTGCTGTACACACCTTTTGTGAGAGCCATACTGTCGGATTTCGGGTTCCAGCAGACCCTTGAGGTTCGAACATTGGGTGCGCGCGGAGATTTCGCCTTCTACCTACCTGCACCCCACCGCCACGCTAAGATCTAAGCTATGAAAAGAACAACACAAGAGACACAGGGTTTATAATGGTTTGGACCACCGTTGTGGTGTAATACCCTACCCCAGTTTGTGGTGTGGTGGATTGCCTCTTGGGCTAATGATAGTGAGCAATACAAGGAAGAACAGCCTCGCGAGGGTCTGTTCTTGGCAGGGCGATGAACTGCTAGGGGAGTTCAGTCGCCTCTCTCTCTCTCTGTGTGATGCTACTTATTCCGATTCTAATCCTAATTGCTTCTATCCTCATTCTGATTGCCTCAACCCTGGGGGTGGCTAGTCCTATTTATAGGCAAAGGCCCTGGGCCTCTTCCCAAATATTGAGCGGGAAGGGCGCCAACAATTGGCCATTTTGAAGGGGAACATCTGGTACACTTATCCTGACAAAAGTTGGTCCTCGCCTGCCAAAGGCTCTGGTGGTGATGCTGGCTTGGGCTCCACAATGACTTCCTCCCTGCTGTTGGGCTGGTCTTGGTCTCGTTGCACCGAAACGGGTGCCTTTGCTTGATGCTCTCGCTTGCGCTTGCTCCCTTTGCACCAAAGAGGAAAGGAGGACACTGCGCGGGCTGGCGCCCGCCTGGCGCCCTTGGTCGTCATGGCTTGCGTCATGGGCACCTCGTGAGGTACTCCGCCTTGATCTCTCCGCCTCCTTGCGAGCCAGCCTGACGAGGCCGTGCCTGAGGAAGCTCCGTGTCGTCTGCCCCGCGAGGCTTGGCCCCTCGCGAGGGTCTTGGGTCTGCGTTGATGAAGATGGGCCGTGCTGGGCCTCCCTTTGAGCCATGCTGCAGGCCGTAGGCAGGCAAGTCTGGGGACCCCCATTCCCAGAACGCCGACAGTAGCCCCCGGGCCCAAGGCGCGCCCGGACTTGGCCGTGCAGGGAGGCGAAAGGGCACGGGCGAAGCACCGCGGGCCCTAATAGCCTGCGGCCTTGGGCGCCGCGTGGCAGTTGATTGGACGTGAGCGTCTCCACTCCCCCACGATGCCTCGGCAACTGCACGGATTGGACAAGTCCCTGCATGCAAAGCGGGCCATGATTACCTGCGATCGTGGAGGTCGGCGGTTGGCCTTCGCCGGCCATAAGTACGGAACGACACGCGCCCCTCTAGTCCATCTCTTCTTGCTTCTCCTCTTTCCCGGTCCTTGCTCCGTCTTGCTGCGATGGCTCCGATCCGCCGATTCTCAGCGGCAGAGAAGGGAAAGGCTCCCCGAGAGGAACCAGACCCGCTCCCGCTGAAGAAACGGCTCACCCTCCGCCACCGGGACGAGGGGGCCCATCAGGTGGTGTCGGGGCCCTGGTGCGAGCGGCCACCGCCGGGGTTCCCGCTTCCCTTGTACGCCCACATCGAGGGCTCTCAAGGAGTCGATGCCGATCGCCACGGGCGGTGCCGCCGTCGGCGCCGATGGGTCACGAAGGTGTGGGTCGTCCCCCTTGGGGTCCACACCGAGGGCTCCTCCCGAGAGTTCGTGCTCCACGCCGCCATGCCTCCTCAGTCTTGGATTCGCCTTCCTCCCTTCTTCGCCTCCATCATCCCACAGAGAGAACCCCTGGACCTTTGGCTGCAGCACGCCGGCTGCCGCACACTCGCGACCGAGGCAGAGGTCGCGGTCGTCGCCCCGGGCGAGGTCTTCATGACTCGAGGCTGGGGCGAAATCGCCCGGGTTTGCAGGACAAGAGGCGCTTTCGCGATCCACTTGGAGTACGCCGGTGCTTCGGTGATGTTCTTCAAGGTCTTCGATGCGAACGGGCGCCGGCTGGAGTGCTACCCCGGGAGAGGTGGTCGCGACCCTGCTACGGCGAGGACTGGGCCCGCCGACCGCTCCCTTGGTGGCTCCTCAGGTGGCGGAGGCGTCGGAGGATCCAGCGACTCCGGCGAGCTCTTCGTGACTCCGGAGACGAGCAACGACAGCTACGAGCCCCGAGCCGACGCCGCTCCTGGAGCAGGGCGGGCTCGTCAGGCCGTCGCCGACTCTGATCTGGATGGGGTTGGCGCCGGTGCTTGACGGCCCACTGTTAATGATGGCGTCTTTTGCAGGAGCGCGTGTAGTTAGCGTCCTTTTAGGATCTGTTCCCTGCGAGGAATCAAAGATGCGCCCCGCGGGGGCTTGTAAAGTTCCTGTGATCCTGTTTGTTAATATAACCCATGTCATAGAATTGTGCGAGTTGCTCATTCCGTCTTAGCTCAGTTCTCCCTTTCGAACCTCACGAGGGCTTGGCGCTCTGCGCTGACAAGTCCCAGTCCCAAGGCGGCCTCAGTCGTCGCTGGTATGCCAGGTCGCGATGCCGTGGTCAAGGCCAGGAGGTGAGCGACCCGGGGTCCGGTAAGAGCCCCTGAGTCGCGATGCTCAGGAGGTCCCCTTTGGCGCCCAAGCAGCCGTCGTTCGGTGAGAAAGGAGAGCGGCGTCGCTAACACGGGATTGCATTAGGTGCGGGGAAGGTGCCACGGTAGGTGGTGCTTCTGGGTGGTGACTTATCTCGAGAATCAGGGACCGCTCCCTGGTGTGTCGCCGGGTCCGTGCATCAGCAGGCGTGAGGTTGCTCGGCGAGGTCCTCACGTGTCCCTCTCCTCTCGCCTTTGCTCCCCTTTCTGCTCTACGTCCTCCAGTCCCGGCCCTCGAGCGAGTCTCAGCCGTCGCTGGTATGCCAGGTCGCGATGCCGTGGACAAGGCCAGAGGGTGAGTGCTGGAGAGCCAGTAGGAGCCCTGAGTCGCGATGCTCAGGCACCCCCCCTTTAACGTGCAAGCAGTTCAGGCGGACGAGAGTGGAGGAGGCACCGCAAGGGCCTCGCCTGACGCAGCTCCTTTAGGAGATCCTGTAGACCTATCATAGAAAGAATGAGGGGTTGCCATGACAATTGACAATCAGCCATTGGTTGCTTCCGAGGGGCGATGAGGCACTGAAGGCTTGATGAGGTGGCGCCATGCGGGGCTGCCGCGACTAGAGCTGAGCCATTCAGGTTTGTCAGCGTTGTAGGGACAGACCCATGCGCAAGCGTCGTGCCATTTTGGGAGCAGCTCCGTCAGTTGGTGTCAGTTGAGCGGGCAACTGGGTCAAACACATTAGCCGCGAAGGGGTGGATTCATTCAAATGGATAATGGGAAGGCGGACATCACTCGGTTAGGCCCGAGCGACTTGGGGATGATGCAGCCCGAGGGGCGCCCCCAACAAAATAAGCTAACAACATGAAATAAAAGGGGTACATGCCGCAGGGACGGACCCACGCGGCCTGGGAATAATGCAGCCCTGGGGGGCGCTCCCAGCTGGAAATGAAACTTGAAAGATGTCACCTAATGATGTTGAGGATGAATGAGTGTTGGTGCAGCAGACTCGGTGGGCTGCGGAAGCCGATCCTCACGAGCCCCCAGGCCCAGGGCCCTCGGGAGGCTCCGGAGGCGCTGGTGGCTCCTCGCGGACCATCTCCATCCCCGCCAAGGCTGCGGAACGCCTGGCCTCTTGAGCCTCTGTGATGCCCCTCATAAGGCGCTGGTACGTGGCAGCCGCGTTCGGCAAGCCGTAAGGCATGCGAATGCAGCTGTGGGGTGGACCTTCGCAGCGCCCCACTCGCGAGGGCCAGAGGCGCTCCAGAGAGGCGACTTGATTGAGCCCTGGTATGTCGATGCAGATGCGCAGCCCGCCATCCTCGCCTGGATGGGGAGCCACAGCTGGTAGGCGGCGGCCGCCTCTCATGACTCTTGACTCCTGTAGCTCCTGAATGGCCTTGCTGACGAACTCCTGAGGGTCTGGCCCTCCTTGCCTTACTCCTTCTTGAGGGAAACGTGCTTCGAAACACGCCTCCATGTGGTGCCCAAGCGCCTCCCTCGTGACCTTAGCCAGGTTGGTGGCCCTCCAGGGGAGAGCCCCCGAGCCCTGCCTGAGGAGGGCACCGGGCGCGCTTTCCTATGCGATGGAAGGAGGTTCCCCCTGGGCAGGCATGGGCCCTGAGGGGCCGGGTTGGACGATGTCTTCTTCTTCTTGGGGATGGTCTCGGGAAGCCTCCTGCTTCCGCGATCCGGGTCTTCCAGTGATGCGGCCTGAAAGGCTCGTTCCAGGGAACACACCGCGTCCTTCTCTTCACAGAGCACCGTGATGACTCCGCCACTTCCTGGCATCTTGAGGACGTTGTAGCCGTGGTGAGTTATGGCCATGAACTTGGCCAGCGCTGGGTACCCAAGGATGGCATTGTACGGTAGGCGAATGTGAGCGACGTCGAAGTCGATGAGCTCGGTGCGGTAGTTGTCGCGTGCCCCGAAGGTGACAGGGAGGTGGACCTGCCCAATCGGGACCGTGGAGCCATCGGTGACTCTGGAGAAAGGCTTGGTTGGCTGAAGCTGGTTGTAGGGCACTTGGAGATTGTTGAATGTTTCCACGGACAGGACGTTGAGCCCTGCCCCACCATCGATGAGGGTCCTGGTGACCAGCACGTTGCTGATGATTGGGGAACAAAGCATCGGGAGGACTCCGGCTGTGGCCGCACACTTGAGCTGATCCGCTGAGCTAAACATGATGGCGCACACCGACCACCTGAGAGGGCGCGTGGCTTCGAGCTTGGGAAGGACTGCATTTACTTCGCGGGCGAACTGCTTGAAGATGCGCTGAGAGGCTGGGGCTTGAGCCCCGCCCAGGATGCAGGCGATCACGCGCGGCTCCTGGAAGCCCCCAGCCCCCTCGTCCTGATGGCGGTCCTCGTTTCTCCTTGGCTGCAGCGGCAGCGGAGGGAGGCCTGCGTTGCCTGGGCGATCCTCGCGAGGCTGATCCCTCCAGTCTCCCTCGCGAGGCGGGTCTTGCGAGCGGTCCTCGCGAAGTCGATCGCGCCACCCTTGGCGCGGGCCGTGGTCTTCCCAACGTCCTGCGTTCCTTCCTCCTCCTCGACCGTAGCCCCGGTCACCGCAGTCGGGACGACGACTGATCCTTCCTTCTCGCATGGCTTAGAGCTCTTGACATTCGTTGGTGTTGTGGGTGTGGAGGTCGTGGTACACACAGTACCGACTGCCCTTGGAAGACTCGGGCTGATCTCTGTCCCGCTTGGTGTCTGGTTCCGCCGCGAGCACGGCAGCCCCCTTGCGCTTCACATCCTTGGCCTTGAGCTTCTTCTCTTCTGGGTCCGCGGCAGGCAGCTCGAGGAGGGAGAGACGCCCATCCTCCGCCCTGGCGCACTTGTTCGCCAAGTTGAACAGCTCCAAGGAAGTGCACAGGTCCTCGTGCATCGCCAGCTCCTCCTTCATCTTGACGTCGCGCACGCCATCGAAGAAGGCTGAGATGATGGCCTCCTCGGTCACCATGGGAATCTTGAGGCGTGCGTTGTTTAAGCGCTGGATGTACTTCTGCAGGGTCTCTCCGGGTTGTTGCTTGATGCGGCGCATGTCGCTCACGGCGGGTGGCCGGTCACGAGTACCTTGGAAGTTGGCGATGAAGCGGGTGCGCATCTCGTCCCAGGAGGAGATCGTGCCTGGAGCCAGGTTCAGGAGCCAGGTGCAGGCCCCGTCCTTGAGAGCCATGGGAAACCAGTTCGCCATGACCTTCTCGTCTCCGTTGGCAGCTTCGATGCCCAGCTCATAGAGCTGGAGGAACTCCGCAGGGTCGGCCGTGCCATCGTAACGAGGAGGCAGGTCTGGCTTGAACTTGCCAGGCCACGTGACGCTACGTAGCTCGGTGGTGAAGGCACGGCAACCTGCTGTGGCCACGGGAGGCCTTGGGTGATGGAGAGCTTGGTCTTGCAGGTCCCCACGCGCTGTAGCTGGGAGCAGCGCGGGGTTTTGACGTGCGGGAGCAGGAGCATGGTCATGACGTGCTGGAGCAGGGAGCGCCCGGGCAGCTTCTCGCGGGCGAGGGACTTCTTGGCAGCTCTGCTCTTGCCGCGCTGGCACCTGACGGAGCGGGTTCCGCCCAAGGGCCACGCGCCTTGGGGCCAGGGCGCCTTCTTGAGGAGGAGGCGGCGCAGGGCGGGGTGCGGTGCAGCGGAAAGGACGGCATAGGAGAGCCCCCTGCGGCGCGGACGAGCTCGGCGACACGGTCGAGCCATTCCTCGTAGACGTCATCGATGGGACGGTAGCGCAGGAGCTCGTTTGCCGCGATGAGCGCAGCTCGAGCCTCCATGGGTGCGCGGAGGGCGCGGGACGAAGAACCAGCTGGGGTGAGCGAGGGAGTAGCGGTGCGGCCGTCTTGCCGCACGGACGGATGTTGAGACGATGCTTGCTGCTCGTTTCCCGCCGGGCCGTTGGCGGCGTTGATGGCAGGTGATGGGGAACGGCGAGGATGCCCGCCGACAGGAGCCGCCTGGGCAATGCGGGAAGCGAGAGCGGCTCGGCGCTCGGCGCGGGCCTGACGAGCGTCGGACATGGACGCGATGGTCGGAGGAGAACGGGGCGATGGAAGACGAATTCCGGCGCACCCCTACCTGGCGCGCCAAATGTCGGATTTCGGGTTCCGGTAGACCCTTGAGGTTCGAACACTGGGGTGCGCGCGGAGATTTCAGCCTCTACCTACCTGCACCCCACCGCCACACTAAGATCTAAGCTATGAAAAGAACAGCACAACAGACACAGGGTTTATACTGGTTCGGGCCACCGTTGTGGTGTAATACCCTACTCCAGTTTGTGGTGTGGTGGATTGCCTCTTGGGATGATGATAGTGAGCAATACAAGGAAGAACAGCCTCGCGAGGGTCTGTTCTTGGCAGGGGCCATGAACTGCTATGGGGAGTTCAGTCGCCTCTATCTCTCTCTGTGTGATGCTACTTGATCCGATTCTGATCCTAATTGCTTCTATCCTCATTCGGATTGCCTCTACCCTGGGGGTGGCTAGTCCTATTTATAGGCAAAGGCCCTGGGCCTCTTCCCAAATATTAAGCGGGAAGGGCGCCAACAATTGGCCATTTTGAAGGGGAACATCTTGTACACTTATCCTGACTAAAGTTGGTCCTGCCTGCCAAAGGCTCTGGTGGTGACGCTGGCTTGGGCTCCACAATGACTTCCTCCCTGCTGTTGGGCTGGTCTTGGTCTCGTTGCACCGAAACAGGTGCCTTTGCTTGATGCTCTCGCCTACGCTTGCTCCCTTTGCACCAAAGAGGAAAGGAGGACACTGCGCGGGCTGGTGCCCGCCTGGCGCCCTTGGTCGTCATGGCTTGCGTCATGGGAACCTCGTGAGGTACTCCGCCTTGATCTCTCCGCCTCCTCACGAGCCAGCCTGATGAGGCCGTGCCTGAGGAAGCTCTGTGTCGTCCGCCCCGCGAGGCTTGGCCCCTCGCGAGGGTCTTGGGTCTGTGTTGATGAAGACGGGCCGTGCTGGGCCCCCCTTTGAGCAACGCCGTAGGCCGCAGGCAGGCAAGTCTGGGGACCACCGTTCCCAGAACGCCGACACATACATGAATTGGAATTTGATAGAATACTCTATGTGCTTCACTTATATCTTTTGAGCTATATAGTTTTGCTCTAGTGCTTCACTTATATCTTTTAGAGCACGGTGGTGGATTTGTTTTATAGAAACTATTAATCTCTCATGCTTCACTTATATTATTTTGAGAGTATTAAATAGCATGGTAATTTGCTTAATAAATTTTAATATGCTTGGTATTCAAGATTTGTAAAACTTTCTTTTGAGTGCATTGAATACTAAGAAAATTTTGATGCTTGATAATTGTTTTGAGATATGAAGATGGTGACATTAGAGTCATGCTAGGTGAGTAGTTGTGAATTTGAGAAATACTTGTATTAAAGTTTGTGATTCCCGTAGCATGCACGTATGGTGAACCGTTATGTGATGAAGTCGGAGCATGATTTATTTATTGATTGTCTTCCTTATGAGTGGCGGTCGGGGACGAGCGATGGTCTTTTCCTACCAATCTATCCCCCTAGGAGCATGCGCGTAATACTTTGCTTTGATAACTTGTAGATTTTTGAAATAAGTATATGAGTTCTTTATGACTAATGTTGAGTCCATGTATTATACTCACTTTTCTTCCTTCCACCATTGCTAGCCTCTCTAATACCGCGCACCTTTCATCGGTATCATACATCCACCATATACCTTCCTCAAACACTACAAAAAAAGACACATCCATGACATTTTGGGCCGAACGAATTTTTTTTCTGTCATACATATGACACTTCTATGACGATAATTGTGACAAAACCCGGTATCATCCTAGATGTGGTGGGCTCCTACTTCTATGACAAAAAATCATGACAGAAAATGGGCTTTTCGTTCTGGGCGGGCCGGAGACGCAGCTACATGAAATTCTTTGGGCCGTCCATGACGGAAAAAACGTGGTAGAAGCGAAGGGGAGGAAAATTTCGGGGAGTTCCCGGTTACGGTGGGAGGTCGGGGGCCGAGCGATGCGCGTTTCTCTCGTACACGTACGCGTGTGTGTGCGAGGCGTTGGCTCTAACTGAACCCGAGCGAGGCGTTGGGCTCTAACTAAACCCGAGCGATTGCACTGCAGGCTACGCATTACTGAACCCAAGCGATCGATCGATGGCTGTTAACTGAACCTGATCGAGCGATTCCTTGGCTACTGCTGCTAACTGAAGCCGATCGATGCTATCTCTGGATGAACAGTGAGCGTTGCGGGGGGGGGGGGGGTTGGATGAACAGTGAGCGGTGGCGTTGCCTCTGGATGAACAGGACCCCGTGGTGTGGTGGAGGGCTGGATGAACAGTAGACGGTGGAGGGGTGCTCGTGGAGGGGTGGATGAACAGGACCCCGTGGTGTGGAGGGCAGGATGAACAGTAGATGGTGGAGGGCTGCCCGTGGAGGGGTGGTTGAACAGGACCCCGTGGTGTGGAGGGCTGGATGAACAGTAGACGGTGGAGGGGTGGTTGAATAGTAGCCGGTGGAGTAGCGCACGGTGGAGGCTGGATGAACAGGAGCCCGTGGAGGCTAGAGGAGGTCGACGATGGATGAACAGTAGCTCGTGGAGCCTGGAGGGGGTCGACGGTGGAGATGAACAGTATCCCGTGGAGTCCTGTTTTGCGGTACGCCACATCCCTCCCGATGAACAAGACCCCCGTTTCGATCGTAGCGCTCCAACACAAGTCCGTTTCCTCCGTTTTGCGGTATGCCACACCCCTCCCGATCAACAGGACCCCCGTTTCGACCGTAGTGCTCCAACACAAGTCCGTTTCCTCTGTCCAGCCACTCCTCTTCGCCCTCTTCGGCGTCGTGGGAGTAGTCCGGTGGAGGGGTCTTCCTTTTCCTCGACCCCTCGGCCTCCCCCGTTGGGGTAGCCTTCTTCTTCTTTTCTCCCCCTACTGGGGGGGGGAGAACTTTCTTGTTCCTCCTCCTTGTTTTCACGAGAGGAGAGCGTTGCGGATTCATCAGATGACGAGTCCGACACCACCATATTTCGGGAACTCTTCCGAGTCCCGGTGGTTTTCTTCTTCTTGGCCTTCTTCTCCGGCACCACGTAAGGTGCCGGAGTCAACAACTTCACTAGGAGAGCTGGGGCCGGGTCTTCGGGCAGGGGAGCCGGACAGTTAACTGGTCCGGATATAGCCTGCCAAGCCTGTCAAAGGTAAAGGGAGTTTAGATCCCGCATAGAGTTAATCTATGAAGAAGAGCTCAACGAACCTGTCAAAGGTATAGATAGCTTACCTCGTTGGCGTGACGCTGCGAGTTGTATCTGCGGTCCTCAGAAGCGGATGTGGGGGACTCGGCGCCTTGGGTCAGCACCTTCCAGACGTCTTCATATGTCATGTCGAAGAGCCTACTGAGGGTTTGGTGCTGCGCCAGGTCGAATTCCCACAAAGTAAAAAATCCCGTTGTTGGCACGGGAGGATCCGGCGGACGAGCATGACCTGGATCACATTGATCAGCCAGATTGGCTTGTTCACCAGGGACTGGATGCATGTTTGCAACCCAGTCACTTCTTCCTCGTTGCCCCACGACAGGCCCGTCTCTTTCCAGGACATGAGCCGCGTGGGGGGTCCGGATCTGAATTCGGGGGTTGCGACCCATTTCGAATCGCGCGGCTCGATGATGTAAAACCACCCGGCTTGCCACCCCTTTAGGGACTCCACAAGGTAGCCCTCGAACCAGAGGACGTTGGCCATCTTGCCGACCATAGCGCCTCCGCACTCCGCCTGGGTGCCGGACACCACCTTGGGCTTGACATTGAAGGTCTTGAGCCAGAGGCCGAAGTGGGGGTGGACGCGGAGAAAGGCCTCACACATGACGATAAACGCCGAGATGTTGAGGACGAAGTTCGGGGCCAGATTGTGGAAATCCAGGCCATAGTAGAACATGAGCCCCCGGACAAATGGGTGAAGTGGAAAGCCCAGTCCGCGGAGGAAGTGGGGAAGAAAAACTACCCTCTCATGGGGCCCTGGGGTAGGAAGAAGCTTCCCCTTCTCAGGAAGCCGATGCGGGATGTCCTTGGACAAGTATCCGGCTTTCCTTAGCTTTTTTTCTTGGGCCTCCATAACGTAGGAGGCCATCCACTTGCCTCCCGCTCCGGACATTGTTGGAGAAGGTTGAGGAAGGAAGAGCGGACTTGGGCGCTGGAGCTTGAGTGCGCGAGAGATGGATTGGCAAAGGAGGAAGAAGGCATAGGTAAACAGGTGAATCCTTATCCGTTTATACAAGCGGGTGCGGTTAGGCATCCCCACCTACCTAATAAAACTCACTTGCCTCCCAAGCGCCGTGGTAAATGGCGCGGTTGGGTTACCCACGTCCGTATTGATGAGAATCCCGTTAAAAGGGGCACACGATCTCTGCTTTGACAAGACGTGCCAAGGAAATCTCCTCGCTAAACACGCTGAGGTGGAACAATGAAAACAATTTATATAAAGAGCTTGGCCGCAGTGTTATGACGCACTGCGGAATACGTCAGCAGATTTGATTTGTGTTAATATTATTCTCTATATGGCAATATGTGGAAACTTATTTTGCAGAGCCGGACACTATTTTTGGTGTTTACAATCTTCTTGAAGAACTTGGAGGAGGAACCCGCCTTGCAATGCCGAAGACAATCTGCGCGCCGGACTCGTCGTCATTGAAGCCTGGTTCAGGGGCTACTGAGGGAGTCCTGGATTAGGGGGTGTTCGGATAGCCGGACTATACCTTCAGCCGGACTCCAGGACTATGAAGATACAAGATTGAAGACTTCGTCCCGTGTCCGGAAGGATCTTTCCTTGGCGTGGAAGGCAAGCTAGGCGTGCGGATATTCAAGATCTCCTACCATTGTAACCGACTCTGTATAGCCCTAACCCTATCCGATGTCTATATAAACCGGAGGGTTGTAGTCCGTAGGACAACCATCATCATACACAATCATACCATAGGCTAGCTTCTAGGGTTTAGCCTCCTTGATCTCGTGGTAGATCTACTCTTGTACTACCCATATCATCAATATTAATCTAGCAGGAGTAGGGTTTTACCTCCATCGAGAGGGCCCGAACCTGGGTAAAATAAAGTGTCCCTTGTCTCCTGTTACCATCCGACCTTGACGCACAATTCGGGACCCCCTACCCGAGATCCGCCGGTTTTGACACCGACATTGGAGCTTTTATTGAGAGTTCCTCTGTGTCGTCGCTTTTAGGCCCGATGGCTCCTTTGATCATCAACAATGATGAGGTCCAGGGTGAGACTTTCCTCCCCGGACAAATCTTCATCTTCGGCGGCTTCGCTCTGCGGGCCAATTCGCTTGGTCGTCTGGAGCAGACCGAAAGCTACGCCCCTGGCCATCAAGTCAGGTTTGGAAGCTTAAACTACACGGCAGATATCCGCGGAGACCTGATCTTCGACGGGTTCGAGCCACAGCCAAGCGCGCCGCACTACCTCGAGGGGCATGATATAGCTCTGCCTCCGAACAGTGCCCTGGAGGCCGCACACGCACCGGCCCCGATCCTCGACTCGGAGCCCGCTGCGTTCTTTGAGGATGAACGGCTGGACGTCACCTCGGGGGCTGCAATCTTGAAGGCGACCGAGCCGAACGCCAGCCCCACACTCCGCATGGCCCATGACTCCGAGGAGCCGGATTCTTCTCCGAACTCCGGGCCTCCCGTGCCCCTACCGATCGAATCTGATTGGGCGCCTATAATGGAGTTCACCGCCACGGACATCTTTCAGCACTCACCTTTCGGTGATATCCTGAATTCTCTCAAGTCTCTCTCTTTGTCTAGAGAGCCCAGGCCGGACTATGGTCTGCGAGGTTGGGATTCGGACGATTTAACCGACATACTTGACTGTCACTTAATAGCCCACCCACCACCCACTTAATAGCCACTGTCGATGATTTAACCGATATACTTGACTTCGGCTCTGAAGACTTCGACGGTATGGACGACGAAGGAGGAGACGAACAAGAACCAGCACCTGTAGGGCGCTGGACAGCCACCTCGTCATATGACATATATATGGTGGACACTCCAAAGGATGGAGATGGCGATGGAACAGCGGAGGATGACACCTCGAAAAAACAGCCAAAGCGCCGGCGTCAATGGCGCCGCTCTAAATCCTTCCATAGCAGAAACGGTGGTTCCTGCACGGGAGATAATACTACCCCAGATAGCGCAGAAGAACACCAAATCCAGCAAGATTCGGCGCAGGAAGATGGAGAAGCCAGCCCTCATGAGAGAGCGGCAGAGCGCGAGGTTGAGGATGATAACTACATGCCTCCCTCCGAAGACGAGGCAAGCCTCGACGACGACGAATTCGTCATACCATCAGACCCCGCCGAACAAGAGCGTTTCAAACGCAGGCTTCTAGCCACGGCGAATAGCCTAAAGAAAAAGCAGCAACAGCTTAGAGCTGATCAAGATTTGCTAGCTGACAGATGGACTGAAGTCCTTGCGGCCAAAGAGTTTGAACTCGAGCGCCCCTCCAAAAATTATCCTAAGCGCAGGCCGCTACCCCAATCAAAGGAGGAAGCACCTACATTACCAACGCATGACATGGCAGACCGGCCACCTCGCGGCCGCGACAGAGAGGCCTGTCGAACCTCTAAACAAGCCATGCCCCGGCGCCACTCAACTAAGGCACGGGAAAATGCGCCAGACCTGCAAGATGTACTGGAGGATAAAGCAAGGCAAACAAGATCGATCTATGGATCGCGCAGACGCCCGACGACACGTGATGATGATCTTCATTCCGGACACAATAAATCCAGCCGGGCCGAACACAACAGGCATAGCTCTTCCGAGTTGCGTCGTGACATAGCCCAGTACAGGGGCGCCGCACACCCACTATGCTTCACAGATGAAGTAATGGATCATAAAATCCCAGAGGGTTTCAAACCCGTAAACATCGAGTCATACGATGGTACGACAGATCCGGCAGTATGGATTGAAGATTATCTCCTTCACATCCACATGGCACGTGGCTATGATCTACACGCCATCAAATATCTCCCCCTCAAGCTCAAAGGGCCAGCCCGGCACTGGCTTAACAGCCTACCAGCGGACTCAATCGGTTCTTGGGAAGACCTGGAAGCCGCATTCCTCGACAACTTCCAGGGGACCTATGTGCGGCCACCGGACGCCGACGACCTAAGCCACATAATTCAGCAGCCAGAAGAATCGGCCAGGCAATTTTGGACACGGTTCCTAACAAAGAAAAATCAGATAGTCGATTGTCCGGACGCAGAGGCCCTAGTAGCTTTCAAACATAACATCCGCGACGAGTGGCTTGCCCGGCACCTAGGACAGGAAAAGCCGAAATCTATGGCAGCCCTCACGACACTCATGACCCGCTTTTGCGCGGGCGAAGATAGCTGGCTAGCTCGCAGCAACAACTTATCAAAGAACCCTGGTAATTCGGATACCAAGGACAAAAGTGGTAGGACACGTCGAACTAAGCAAAAGCGTCGCGTTAGCAGCGACAGCAATGAGGATACGTCAGTAAATGCCGGATTCAGAGGCTATAAATCCGGTCAGCGGAAAAAGCCATTTAAAAAGAATACCCAGGGCCCGTCCAGTTTGGACCGGATACTCGACCGCTCGTGCCAGATTCATGGCACCCCCGAAAGGCCAGCCAATCACACCAACAGGGATTGTTGGGTGTTCAAGCAGGCAGGCAAGTTAAGAGCCGAACACAAAGACAAGGGGCTGCATAGCGACGACGAGGAGGAGCCCAGGCCACCAAACAACAATGGACAGAAGGGGTTTCCCCCACAAGTGGGGACAGTGAACATGATATACGCGACCCACATTCCCAAGAAGGAGCGGAAGCGCGCGCTACGGGACGCATACGCGATGGAGCCAGTCGCCCCAAAGTTCAACCCATGGTCCTCCTGCCCGATCACTTTTGATCGAAGGGACCACCCCACTAGCATCCGTCACGGCGGTTTTGCCGCATTGGTTCTTGACCCAATCATTGACGGATTTCATCTCACAAGAGTCCTCATGGACGGCGGCAGTAGCCTGAACCCGCTTTATCAGGATACAGTGTGGAAAATGGGCATAGATCCATCAAGGATCAAGCCCACAAGGATGACCTTTAAAGGCGTCATACCAGGTGTAGAGGCCAATTGCACAGGCTCTGTAACACTTGATGTGGTCTTCGGATCTCCGGATAACTTCCGAAGCAAAGAGTTAATCTTTGATATAGTCCCGTTCCACAGTGGCTATCACGCCCTGCTCGGACGAACCACATTCGCTAAATTCAATTCGGTGCCGCATTACGCATATCTCAGGCTCAAGATGCCAGGTCCTCGAGGAGTAATTACGGTCAACGGAAACATTGAACGCTCCCTCCGTACGGAGGAGCACACGGCGGCCCTCGCAGCAGAAGTACAAAGCAGCCTTTCAAGGCAACTCTCCAGTCCGGCCGTTAAAAAGCCGGACATTGCAAAGGGTGCCCGGAGTAACCTGCAACAAGACCGTCTGGCACGTTTGGAGCAAGCGTAGCAATACGGCCCCAACCCCAGCCATCGCAACATAGCAGAACTAGTACCTCGAGTACACAATTACGCCCTTGAAATTCCATGGGCACAGGGGGAGGGGCACATTAACAGCATGCTTACAATACGGCGTCAAACGTACTAGGGGCTGCCGGATTCTTCTTATTACTTTCAGGACTCCACACTCTGGATAACCTGTTTGGCTTTGCTGCCGCACAGACGATGCAAGACCCGGGGAAGCAGACAAAGCTACGCCGCATTATGGAACTCTCAGGTGGTCTCTATTTCGAGCGGTATATCTGTTTCTAAATTCCGCGGCCTGCCCCTGGCCAGGACATGTTGAATAGTCTAATATCTTTTTGCTTATCGCATTACTTGTATCGCTCTGCTTTGATAAATAGACTCTTTATAAACAATGCATAGCTTTTCGCCTATTTTTTGTGTTGTCCTCTTTTAATATATATGTTTATTAAATAACATGATCGCACCCGTACACCATGGTACGGCAAAACACGCCAGGGGCTTCATTACCCTTCTATCTGGTGTGAGAAGTCCATACACTTTCACAAGTGCGGCACCCCGAACTTATAGCACTATATGCATCGGCTCCGAATCATGATTTTGGTCACATGTTGGGTTTGCCCGGCTCCTATGTTTTGGTGCCTTACGTTACGCTATATCGGCTAAGGTAGCACTAGGAGAACCACTGCGATTGTGCCCCGGTTCGGCCGGGTTAAGCACCTCAGTGGAGAAAGCTAAAACAGACTGTCATGATAAGGCGCGAGACCGGTCGTTGTTCGAGAGGTTTTTCGAGTCCTTAAAGACTTATGCCACTTCGAGCGAGGAGCTGGCTATGTCCGGCCAAAGGCGTGGATAGCGCCCCGAATTCGGCCTTCCGAACTAGGGGCTTTGCCGAAATTTAAAATTATAACGTTCTATGGCTAAGTGAGAGTGTTCAAGCATTATAGTCCGATTGCCTGGTTCGTTGTGCTGAGCGCCTCCCTCGAAGGACCCAACTATGGGAAAAAGAGCCCTTAGGTTTATCCCGAACACCCCAGCACTAGTGGCATGGGGGCAGAAGCCGACGACTGGCCATCTCTCAATTTTTGATAAACGGCCGCACAGAAAATAATATTTTAAATTCAATAAGCATTGCTTAGCGCATATGAACAAGTTTTCAGCACACAGGATACAAACGAGCGAGTTCATTCAAATACTACATCTTTAGTACATTCATCCGCGACAAGGCAGGCTCCGGCAAGAACTTCCTTGTAGTAGTTCTCGGGCTTGCGATGCTCCTTCCCCGGCGGCGGCCCGTCCTTCACCAGCTTCTCTCCGTCCAGCTTACCCCAGTGTACCCTTACACGGGCAAGGGCCCTCCGGGCACCTTCAATGCAGGCGGAGCGCTTGATGACCTCAAGCCGTGGACAGGCCTCCACCAGCCGCCGCACTAGCCCGAAATAGCTCCCAGGCAGGGCCTCTCTAGGCCACAGCCGAACTAGTAAGCCCTTCATGGCCTGTTCGGCCGCCTTGTGGAGCTCGACCAGCTGTTTCAGCTGATCGCTCAAAGGCACAGGGTGTCCGGCCTCAGAATACTGAGACCAGAACACACTCTCTGTCGAGCTGCCCTCTTCAGCTCGGTGGAACGCGGCGGTGTCGGATATGCTGCGGGGAAGATCGGTGAACGCGCCTGGAGAACTCCGGATTCGGGTAAGTAACAGGTAGTTTACTTTTATATTCCTACTTTGCATTAAGAATGCCTTACCCGCTGCTATCTTTTTCACCTCCTCCGGCCTCAGCTAGCGCCTGCTTCAGGGTTGCCACCTCGGTTGTGGCCCCTACAATAAGCAGTACAATCCTGTTAATTCTTTCCGCAATCAAGCCTCTCTATAGGCACCTTTTTTCTTTTTTTAGGGTATTTCTTACCTTCTTTTTCCTCGAGCTGCCATTTGGCAAGGCCGAGCTCTTGCTCGGTCCGCCCGAGCTCCTTTTTAAGGACATCCACCTGCGCAGTCAGTGCGGCGGTGGACAGCAGCGAAGCCTGCATACGCATATCTGACTTTTTGTTGTTAGACTCCTGCGAAAATTACTAGATCCTCTATTCGGCTTTTCTTTCCGAACACCGAACAAAGCATCAGGGGCTACTGTCTATGCGGTAATATTTTGACATATTTTTACTTACCTCGAAGCCGGTTAGAAGGCTAGCGCAAGCTTCAGTCAGTCCGCTCTTGGCGGACTGAACCCTTTGGATCACCGCACTCATAACAGTACGGTGTTCCTCGTCGATGGAGGCGCCGTCAAGCACCTCCAGCAGATTGTCCGGCGCCTCTGGTTGGACGGAGGCCGCCGGCTCAGAGGGCTTGCTCCTCTTGGAAGGAGTTCGCCCGCCGTGAACCGGGACTATTGAGTCCGGCGCGGCGTTCGGCTCAAGGCCGGACTTGGAGCCCTGGGGGGTCTTATCCCCTTCACTCCTGGGGTCCGGAGGATTGCCTTGCGGCTCCTCCAGGACCACATCCTTCTGCCCTGAAGCTTGCTGCGATGCCACTTCAGTGTCGTCTACCCTGCAGGGGGAAACAGCGGGCGGAACTGAGTTCACGTCCAACGAATCCAGGGAGCCACTCGACGAGTTATCGAGTTCGGCCCGGGGCGGGCTGCATAATTATATTCGACATTAGGAAAAGCAGTGCAATAAAGAATATCATGAGTCACTCTGGTATATAAGTACTTACGATTTCGCCGGACGCTTGGCTCTGTCCAGCCACTCCTCTTCGCCCTCTTCGGCGTCATGGGAGTAGTCCGGCGGAGGGGTCTTCCTTTTCCTCGACCCCTCGGCCTCCCTCGTTGGGGTAGCCTTCTTCTTCTTTTCTCCCCCTACTGGGGGGGGAGAACTTTCTTGTTCCTCCTCCTCGTTTTCACAAGAGGAGAGTGTTGCGGATTCGTCAGATGACGAGTCCGACACCACCATATTTCGGGAACTCTTCCGAGTCCCGGTGGTTTTCTTCTTCTTGGCCTTCTTCTCCGGCACCACGTAAGGTGCCGGAGTCAACAACTTCACTAGGAGAGCTAGGGCCGGGTCTTCGGGCAGGGGAGCCGGACAGTTAACTGGTCCGGATATAGCCCGCCAAGCCTGTCAAAGGTAAAGGGAGTTTAGATCCCGCATAGAGTTAATCTATGAAGAAGAGCTCAACGAACCTGTCAAAGGTATAGATAGCTTACCTCGTTGGCGTGACGCTGCGAGCTGTATCTGTGGTCCTCGGAAGCGGATGTGGGGGACTCGGTGCCTTGGGTCAGCACCTTCCAGACGTCTTCATACGTCATGTCGAAGAGCCTACTGAGGGTTTGGTGTTGCGCCGGGTCGAATTCCCACAAAGTAAAAAATCCCGTTGTTGGCACGGGAGGATCCGGCGGACGAGCATGACCTGGATCACATTGATCAGCCAGATTGGCTTGTTCACCAGGGACTGGATGCACGTTTGCAACCCAGTCACTTCTTCCTCGTTGCCCCACGACAGGCCCGTCTCTTTCCAGGACATGAGCCGCGTGGGGGGTCCGGATCTGAATTCGGGGGCTTCGATCCATTTCGAATCGCGCGGCTCGGTGATGTAAAACCACCCGGCTTGCCACCCCTTTAGGGACTCCACAAGGTAGCCCTCGAACCAGAGGACGTTGGCCATCTTGCCAACCATAGCGCCTCTGCACTCCGCCTGGGTGCCGGACACCACCTTGGGCTTGACATTGAAGGTCTTGAGCCAGAGGCCGAAGTGGGGGCGGACGCGGAGAAAGGCCTCACACATGACGATAAACGCCGAGATGTTGAGGACGAAGTTCGGGGCCAGATTGTGGAAATCCAGGCCATAGTAGAACATGAGCCCCCGGACAAATGGGTGAAGTGGAAAGCCCAGTCCGCGGAGGAAGTGGGGAAGAAAAACTACCCTCTCATGGGGCCCTGGGGGTAGGAAGAAGCTGCCCCTTCTCAGGAAGCCGATGCGGGATGTCCTTGGACAAGTATCCGGCTTTCCTTAGCTTTTTTTCTTGGGCCTCCGTAACGGAGGAGGCCATCCACTTGCCTCCCGCTCCGGACGTTGTTGGAGAAGGTTGAGGAAGGAAGAGCGGACTTGGGCGCTGGAGCTTGAGTGCGCGAGAGATGGATTGGCAAAGGAGGAAGAAGGCATAGGTAAAAAGGTGAATCCTTATCCGTTTATACAAGCGGGTGCGGTTAGGCATCCCCACCTACCTAATAAAACTCACTTGCCTCCCAAGCGCTGTGGTAAATGGCGCGGTTGGGTTACCCATGTCCGTATTGATGAGAATCCTGTTAAAAGGGGCACACGATCTCTGCTTTGACAAGACGTGCCAAGGAAATCGCCTCGCTAAACACGCTGAGGTGGAACAATGAAAACAATTTATATAAAGAGCTTGGCCGCAGTGTTATGACGCACTGCGGAATACGTCAACAGATTTGATTTGTGTTAATATTATTCTCTATATGGCAATATGTGGAAACTTATTTTGCAGAGCCGGACACTATTTTTGGTGTTTACAATCTTCTTGAAGAACTTGGAGGAGGAACCCGCCTTGCAATGCCGAAGACAATCCGCGCGCCGGACTCGTCGTCATTGAAGCCTGGTTCAGGGGCTACTGAGGGAGTCCTGGATTAGGGGGTGTTCGGATAGCCGGACTATACCTTCAGCCGGACTCCAGGACTATGAAGATACAAGATTGAAGACTTTGTCCCGTGTCCGGAAGGATCTTTCCTTGGCGTGGAAGGCAAGCTAGGCGTGCGGATATTCAAGATCTCCTACCATTGTAACCGACTCTGTATAGCCCTAACCCTATCCGGTGTCTATATAAACCGGAGGGTTGTAGTCCGTAGGACAACCATCATCATACACAATCATACCATAGGCTACCTTCTAGGGTTTAGCCTCCTTGATCTCGTGGTAGATATACTCTTGTACTACCCATATCATCAATATTAATCTAGCAGGAGTAGGGTTTTACCTCCATCGAGAGGGCCCGGACCTGGGTAAAATAAAGTGTCCCTTGTCTCCTGTTACCATCCGACCTTGACGCACAGTTTGGGACCCTCTACCCGAGATCCGCCGGTTTTGACACCGACAACCCCCGTTTCGACCGTAGGAGGTCCGTTTCCTCCGTTTTGTGGTACGCCACACCCCTCCCGATCAACAGGACCACCGTTTCGACCGTAGGAGGTCCGTTTCCTCCGTTGTGCGGTACGCCAGGCCTCATTTCCATCGCCTCTTCCGTACAAACCCTCCCGATGAACACGACCACGCATTCCGTTCCGACCCATGGACACGACGACGAAGCTGTTTCTCCGTTCCGACCCAGCCATGTACACGAGCCCTCGCCGTACGTATGCGCGAGTAGGCGTTCGAGACCCCGCCCGTATGTACACATACATGGCCGTATTTTCTTTCTTGCACCCTGGCCGCCTCTACTACGACACGTGCGCGCCTATACATCCACTATATGTACGTACACGTTCGCGACCAGAATGACAATGCTACGTACGCTTCGACCAGGTGGGTCCCGACTGTCAGGCACTTCCTTGCCTGCGAAGATGTAGCTGGTGGGTCCCAGCAGTCAGGGGGGCGAAATACGGTGGCCCGTCCGATGGGTCCCCGCTGTCAGGTGGAGGAATAATTATTTTGCACGTAATAAGGAGGCACTTCCTTGCTGCGGCCGTGGACCCAGCTGTCAGCCTCTCCACGTACAGTCCACGTCCGATGGAAGTCGTTCCTTGACCACGTTGACCACGCCGCGCCGAGGGCACCAGGGCGGTGGACGACGGCGAGGCCTAGGAAGGGGACGACGGGGAGCCGGGGAAGACGCGGCAGGGGAAGCCCATGCGCGCGCGGAGAGGAGTACGAGGGTTCACTAGTTCGGCTGCGGTGTGAGGCTGCCGTCGCCGCAAGGCCTGGCCAGCGATGGGAATAGTAGGGGGCGGTGAGGCCTCCGCGGTAGCACAGCCGGCCATGGGAGGCAGGAGCATGCGGCACGACCGGCGCTGCTCTGGGCGGCTGGAGCAAGAAGACTAGAGGTTGAAGAAGCACTACGACCGTTGGATGGACATCGTATGGTCAGTGGAGCTAGAATCGTTCATATTGACTAAAGTTGACAAAGGCCCCCGTCCCAGTCAAGTTAGTAGGGCCAGAAGTCAGCCTCCCACCATGCTGGGTCCCCGCTAGCAGGGGAAGTATTCATTTTTTTGTGCGTAATAAGGAGGCACTTCCGGTGGGTCCGAGCTAACAGCAGGGGGAACGTTTTTTTTCGCGAAATACGCTGGCCCGTCCGGTGGGTCCGAGCAGTCAGGGGGGAAACATTTTTTTTGCAAAATAAGGTGGCCCGTCCGGTGGGTCCCTGCTGTAAGGTGGAGGAATAATTATTTTGCGCGTAATAAGGAGGCACTTCCTTGCGGCCGCCTGGACCCAGTTGTCAGCCTCTCCACGTATAGTACTCTTCCGATGAAAGTCGGTCGATGACCACGTTGACCACGCCGCGCCGAGAGTACCAGGGCGGTGGTCTGGACGACGGCGAGGCCTAGGAAGGGGACGACGCGGAGTCGGGGAAGACGCGGCAGTGGAAGCCCGCGCGGAGAGGAGTACGAGGGTTCACTGGTTCGGCTGCGGTGTGAGGCTGCCGTCGCCGCAGAATAACAGGGGGTGTGGGTGAGTAGAGGGATGGCCTGGCCAGTGGTGGGAGTAGTAGGGGGCGGTGAGGCCTTCGCCGCATCGCAGCTACCCACGGGAGGCAGGAGCACGAGGCACGACCGGCGCTAGTTTGGGCGGCTGGAGCAAGAAGACCAGAGGTTGAAGAAGCACTACGGCTATTGGATGGACATCATATGGTCACTGGAGCTAGAATCGTGCATATCGACTAAGTTAACAAAGCCTTCCATCCCCGTCAACTTAGTAGGCTCACAAGTCAGCCTGCCACTATACTGGGTCCCAGCTAACAGGGGGAGTATTCATTTTTTTTGTGCGTAATAAGGAGGCACTTCCTTGCGTGCGAAGATATAGCTAGTGGGTCTGAGCTGTCAGCGGCAGTAACATTTTTTTCACGAAATACGGAGGCCCTTTAGGTGGGTCCCAGATGTCAGGTGGAGGAATCATTATTTTGCGCGTAATAAGGAGGCATTTCCTTGCGTGTGGCCGTGGACCCAGCTGTCGGCCTCTCCACCTAAAGTCCACTTCAGATGCATGTCGGTCGTTGACCACGTTGACCAGGCCGCACCGAGAGCACCAGGGCGGTGGACGACGGCGAGGCCTAGGAAGGGAACGACACGGAGGCAGGGAAGACTCGGTAGTTGTTTCTCACGCGGAGGGGAGTATGACTGTACAAGGGTATACTGGTTCGTCTGCCGTCATCGGAGAATAACAGCAGGTGTGGGTGAGTAGAGGGATGGCTAGGCCAGCGATGGGAGTACAGTGGGGCGCTGAGGCCTGCGCGGCAGCAGAGCCGGCCGCGGGGAGGAGGGAGCAGGCAGTCCCGTCGGCGCCTGTTTGAGCGGCTGGAGCAGGAAGAGCAGAGATTGAAGAAGCACGACGGCCGTTGGATGGCCATCCAATAGTCACTGCTTGTGCGTCAACCTTTTTTTAGGAAAGCCTCAAATCTGTGGGAAACAGCATACAGCCCATCTGCCATTATTTCTAATGATTTACAGCCCATTTGCTAATTATTAAGGTTTTTTTGGAGCCCATATTCTTTTTGTTAGCATTACAGCCCATATTGTGGCCATGGTTAAAAAATTATATGAAATTTTGCTTATTTTGGTGCGGTTCGAACTGTTTTTAATCCCGAAATTTCGACTCACATTCAAACTGATTTTAAAAATAAATGTATATCAATATAAAATCCAACAAATTCTCCACGCATAAAAATTAATGTAATTTCAAATCTCGAAATGAAAAAAAAGATATTTGAAACTAATTGTCGGTTTGATGTGTTTTAAAAATGTATAGCCCATTTCTCATTACTGATGGCATTTCTCGGCCAGCCGAATGAAAGCTCTCCTCGTCTTGAAAATTGCAGCCCAACAGGCCTGACAAAGCGACTTGCTTGGCAAATCACAAAAAAACTGGGGTGTGGCCGTGGACCCAGCTGTCAGCCTCTCCACGTACAGTACTCTTCCGATGGAAGTCGTTCCTTGACCACGATTGACCACGCCGCGCGGAGAGCACCACGGCGGTGGACGACGCGAGGCCTAGGAAGGGACGACTGCGGCAGTGGAAGCCCGCGCGGAGAGGAGTACGAGGGTTCACTGGTTCGGCTGCGGTGTGAGGCTGCCGTCGCCGCAGGGCCTGGCAGCGTGGGAATAGTAGGGGGCGGTGAGGCTCCGCGGCAGCACAGCCGGCCACGGGAGGCAGGAGCATGCGGCACGACCGGCGCTGCTTTGGGGCGGCTGGGGCAAGAAGACCAGAGGTTGAAGAAGCACTACGGTCGCTGGATGGACATCGTTGGCCACGTCGCGCCGAGAGCACCAGGGCGGTGGACGACGGCGAGGCCTACGAAGGGAACGACACGGAGCCGGGGAAGACACGGCAGTGGCTGCCCACGCGTGGAGAGTACGAGGGTTGGCTGGTTCGGCTGCCGTTGTCGGTGTTCTGGGAACGGGGGTCCCCAGACTTGCCTGCCTGCGGCCTGCGGCGTGGCTCAAGTGGAGGCCCAACATGGCCCATCTTCATCAGCACAAGACTCAAGACCCTCGCGAGGGGCCAAGCCTCGCGAGGCGGACGACACGGCACTTCCTCAGGCCAAGCCTCATCAGGCAGGCTCGTGAGGAGGCGGAGACATCAAGGCGGGGTACCTCGCGAGGTGCCCATGACGTGAACCGTGGCGACCCAGGGCACCAGGCGGGTGCCAGCGCGCGCAACGTCCTTCTTTCCTCTTCGGTGCAAAGGGGACAAGTGCAGCCGCGGGGTACCGAGGCATCAGGCAAAGGTTGCCTCTTCGGTGCAACAAGACCAGGACCGAGCGGACTACAAGACGGAGGTCGCCATGGAGCCCAGCGCGGCATCATCACCAGAGCCTTTGGCAGGCGAAGACTGCTTTTGTCAGGATGGATGTACTAGCTGTCCCCCTTCAAATTAGCCCGCCATTGTTGGATCCCTTCCCGCTCAATATTTGGGGAGAGGACTAGGGCCTCTATAAATAGTACTAGCCACCCACATTGCAAGGGGTTCGACGGTTCGACCAGTGAGAGACTGATAGGAAGCAGAGTAAGAAAGAGAGAGAGTGAAGGGTGGCTGCACTCCCCTAGCAGTTCATCCACCAACCAAGAACAGACCCTCGCAAGGCTGTTCTTCCTTGTATTGTTCATCCTCACCAGCCCCAAGAGGCAATCCACAAACCACACACCAGAGTAGGGTATTACACCACAATGGTGGCCCGAACCAGTATAAATCTCGTGTCTCTTGTGCATTTCTTTCAGTAGATTAGATCCTTGTGAGACAGAGAGGTTGAAGGCATAATCTCCGTGCGCACCCTAGTGTTCGAACCTTAAGGGTCTGCCGGAACCCGAAATCCGATAGTCGTCGCCGGAAAATAACAGGGGGTGTGGGTGAGTAGAGGGATAGACAGGCCAGGGATGCGAGTATGATGGGGCTGTGAGGCCTTCTCAGCAGCACTGTCGGCCACGGGAGGCGGGAGCAGGCGGTTCCGATGGCGCTGGTTTGGGCGGCTGGGGCAGGAGGATCAGAGACTGAAGAAGCACGATTGTCGTTAGATTGACATCTAACGGTCTGACGCTGGTAGAGTCGATTGTTGACTAAGTTTCTTTTTTCAGAAACCTTGTGTACGCATGAACTTAGTAGACCCACTAGTCAGCCTCCAAATCTGTGGCAGACAACATAAAGCCCATTTGCTATTTTTTTATAATTTGCAGCCCATTTGCTAATTCTTAAGTAATTTATTACAACCCATTTTCTGCCTAGGACCACGGTCAAAAAGTCCAACCTTATTTTGCATATTTCAGTGGAGTCCGAACTGTTGTAATCCTGAAATGATAAACATTTTTTTAAGAACTTATTGAGTTGCCAAAAAAATTGTTTTGTTTTTGTAAGCAAATAAGACGTGGGACAAATTTAGTTGGTTTAAGGGAAAACCAGTGGTAAAACAATCAGCGCTGGGTGGGAAAAAACAACAAAAATAAGGATGTAAATATGAAAAGGGAATTTTATGTGTTTTCAATATAATGATACGTGTATACGAACTAGTAAAACTATAGGTAGAGCTTACAAAATGGATGTAGGACATGCATTTCAAGAGGAAAATAGAACTGGGCCTGTGTGTTTGATTCAGTAAAAAAACTGCCTGCGGATGTTGTAAGACAAAATATAACTAACGCTGGCGGGCCAGAGGCCAGTAGATACCTGCTGGATCTTTGTGCCCCGTTGTCGTCATGGGCTGGGCCTGTTAAAAACAAAACAACCCTGGCAATCTACAACCCAGTTGAAACTTGCTCGACCTGAAAAAACAATATACGTGCTCAATAAACGAGAGAATTCTGCAAGTACAGACTGATAACTGGGATGCAGCACGGATATTGTTTTTTTATCGTGATAATAAGTGCATGCACTTGTTTCAAAAAAATTGGAGAACTGGGAATTCGAACGGCGGGTGCTTATGCTACCCATCAAATAAAAATCAGGTGCCTGAAAATTCGTTTCGAAAAAAATGATTCAGCTTTATATCCACGTCGACCCTCGGCATGATGGTTGGAAGCAAATGCAAGTTCATACCAAAAGATCGTTAACAACAATACCAACTTGCGGACGACAAGGTAGTACAACTACCAATACCAAACTAACTTATAATCTTTTTACTCCTGGCCCTAGTGTTCGTCTGGTAGAAAATCTTGCAGAGGACCAGCTCCCGCTCCTTCTCTTGCTCCAGGTCCCCGAGGTGGTACTGGTGCATCACCCAGTTGGTCCTCTGCTGGTCGAAGTTCTTGTTGGTGTGCAACACCAGAACCTTTTTTGCTGCCCGTCTGCCGGCCGTTGACCATCACCGGCAAGGTATTGCCGGTCTTGTGCCACATCGCGTGCATGCCGCACTCCGACTGTATCTTGCGACGCGTCCACGCGCCCCTTTTGAACGCCCTGGAATTGCGCTGGAAGAAATGCTTCCTTAGGCCACTCAGTGTGATACCTGCAGTATTGTGGAATACAGGTTTTAGTGTACCTAGTTGGCATTTTCATAACATCTTTGGCATGTTGCAGTCACTTGTTTCACTTTTTATTAACTGTCAAATTGTAATTGCTTCACCAGGTCTGCGTGTAAAAAGAAAAATAGAGCTATAAACAAAGGAATATGTTTGTGCAAGTAGACGGCCGATCGGTGTCTTACCTGGAAGTTTCTCAGGTTGGGTGTAACATATGCCGTGCTCGCTGTCGATGGTTGGTATGAACAAATCGATGAGAGACTGAAATCTCGCGCTGTCAGCACTCACTTTGGCCTCAAGTTTCTCAGGTTGGGCCAATCCTTCTTCGACTTGCATCGGTAATTCCAGAATACCCGAACACGCCGCCGTGAATCTTGTGTCACCTCACGCGCAGCGTGTTGGCACGTCAATTCAATGTGTGGACATGATGAATAATTTGACCGACGTATACTAGTACTGCTACTGTACTACTTACTAGTCGTATTTAGTGTCACAATTTATACATAGGTTTAACTAACAAGTACGCACTTGAAGCCTAACTGATATATATATATATATATATATATATGGCTTCTGCACAGCATCTCCATCATCATTATCAGTACATCCTACGCAGGTGAGTTAGGATGCACTTGATCCCAGGAAGGTATCTATCCTTCAAACCAGAGGAGTGCTTCAAACTAACAACAGTACATAATATCCAACAAAAGAGGGTCGTGCTACAGCAGCAGAATACATGGCTCAGTCTAGATATCAGCACGAATCAAGTTGTGCATATTTGCTGTTGGCATGAACCACATCGCCGCATGTCGGGTTTGCAAAAGCCATCCATCGCATGGAAGCTTGATGCCTTTCACACACTGAAGATTATCTGGCAACAAGCTGTGTCGACGAATCTCTGGATATGGTGATTCATGAAACCCATGGTATGATGTGTAAACACAGCCCCCCTCGCGAATGGAAGTTGCATAGCACAGTAATCATCGCCGGTGATATGATCGATGATTGGTTGGATGATCGGATAATTGAGCCCGAGGAACAAGGAGTGGTTGCCGAGGCTGTAAACCCGCCTCCAGTTGAATACGCCTGGCCCAACGGAGCTGGGATCTTTCTCGAACACGAAGCAGCCATAGCCATCAATGTCACGAACGCCCCACGCATTGTACTGCATGTGGTTTGATGTAATGGTTTGGTCAATTTGGTACGTGCGAATGAGCATCAAATGACCGCCGTCAGCTGAACGAGCGATAAACCACCACCCATCGGCTGGTATGATTCCAGGTCCTGGAATCATGAAGGCCAGCGCATTTGCGTCTGCTGCAACAATTCAAATTGGAGACCAAAAGGACAAAAATAAACAATCATGTTCAGAGTATGTGTGGAATTAAGATTATTATAACAGTGACACATATCATAGACAGAGAATTGCAATGCCGTGGTCATAATCATACCCCAAGTTAAAAAAATAAGCCAATGGCTTTCATATTCTAGCAATATGTCATGGTTCAAACATCATGTAACAATGAGAGGAAAACAGCTATGACAGCGCCTACTCATATTCTACCATAGCACTTACTACTACTGTTCTCATATCAACTCTAAGCAATAACATGCGTTGTTATAAAAATCTTGTAAACGAGAGTAACATATAGCAATCATGATGTTATGCTCATAATATGTATTCTAACAATCATTAGATGCCAATTGTTCTCATATCAACTCTAACAATAACATGTGTGGTCATAAAAATCTAGGAAATGAGAGGAACATATAGCAATGATGTGGTTATAGACATGCTATGCATTCTAAATTTGTAACAAATGAACAGGCAGTCGTATTCATAAGGTAAAGATGAGATGAGATAGAACAATTACACGGCGATAGATTCCACCAGTATAGGTAGCCAATCTATGCGTCGACCGCGTAAACGATGCCATCATGCACTATAGCATCAGACAGAAATGTTTCCTCAACAGGATTGATGATGAGCCATAACCATGTATGGCGACTGGATTCCAAATAGACTAATCCCTTGTTGAACAAGGCAATGAGCTTGTAATCCATGTAGTCTTCTGATGGTGTGGGCACTTCGTAGATTAGAACTTTCTACAAACAGAGGTCGAGCCAAAAGCTTGACACGTCTCGTGCGTAGTAGGCAGGAGTGTCCGGCGGGCCGCGAGACTCGATGGCGGCGGTATCCAAAGATGGAAGGGTGATCTCTCGCTGGGTGTAGATATCCGATTGGTGGACGAGGACGACCCAGTTGGCCTTCATGCCCGCCCAGTAGTGGCCGCACATGAAGGGCAGGTGGACGGGTAGTGGTAGCATGTCGAGGGGCACCACGGCAACCTCCGTAGGATCGTCAAGTCGGTGTCTGGGCCACCTGCGAGGATCGGGCATCAGCAAGCAGGGTGTCTTGAAAAGAGCCGGCCGGTTGCAGACGAGTAGACGGTACAAAGACACCGAGCATGCGGCCAGACGGACGGTGCTGAGTAGGTCCATACGACTACAGATCTGCTCCAAGAGAACATCGGGGAGGGAATTCCAATCGCGGCTCTGCGTGTCAGTCGGTTCTGCCATTGGGGTTTTCGGTGCCTGCGAGCCAGCGGGGAAGTGGATT
Source organism: Triticum aestivum (assembly GCF_018294505.1). Classification (NCBI taxonomy): domain Eukaryota; kingdom Viridiplantae; phylum Streptophyta; class Magnoliopsida; order Poales; family Poaceae; genus Triticum; species Triticum aestivum. The sequence goes on from NC_057809.1 coordinate 78,177,304, forward strand.
CGGGCGGGCGAGCGAAGAAGCTTCTCCTCGTGTGGCCGAGCAGTGAGCGGGGGATATGGTACGCGCGAGCTACCAAGGAAGATGGCGCGGGCGGGCGAGCAGTGAGCGGGGGTAAATGGTGTGCGGCCGACGATGTGGAAGAGAGGAGGAAGAAGAAGAGAGGAGGAAGAAGAGTGGAAGACGGGGAAGAAAGTGCATTCAATCTCAATTCTACTAGTACTACTACCAGGATATACCGTCCTTCGGAGTGTAAATAGTTACACCGATGACATGTGGGTCTACCACAACAGGGCCCATATGTCAGTTAATGGAGGACAGAGGTGCGTAGGCGTATTTGCGGAAGCGTGCTCTACTGGCAAACATGATGGCAGTACTGGGTAAGGCTGATTTAGTAACACCAACACGCTGGTTCAGCTTATTAATTACGTGTCCCATCTGCTGCAGCGTGTATTGTCACTTCACTGCGAAGACTAGTTGAATAGTTCTCTCTGACCGAGATGGGGAATAAATGGATCGCGAGGACTTCCTTTCTACAGTATCCCTATGCCTCTACGCTCACTTCACTCATTTTGCTCCGTACCTAGTCACTTGTTGAAATCTGTAGAAAGACAAATACTCCGTATTTGAGAACAGAGGGAGGCTTTTACTCCATACTACTCCCTCCGTTCCAAAATAGATGACTCAACTTTGTACTATATTTGGGAACAGAGGGAGTATCACCATATGGAGGGAACAGAGGAAGCTTGAAATATGAACATGTCAATGGGAGGGAGTAAGCCCCATGCATGCATGCATGCATGCAACATGCAACACTCACACGTACACATGGACGCACGCAACACTCACGCACCCATGCGGCACACAGCACACGACGCAACACACACGCTCACGCTCAAGTGCTCAACCTACTCCCTACGTCCGTGAAAGACTGTACATTTAGAGATTTACACATTGACCAGGGCATAATTAACGCCCAAAAGTAGCAGACTTATGTGTGCATGCGACCATTGAGATAAGAAGATTAAATGAAGGCCGTTGCATGCTGTAATTAAGGATAGACATGCAGCCTATACCTACAGCACAAGTTGGTGCATTAGTCAATCAATATCGATTTAGTAGATTAAAGGCTAAATGCATTGGAAGTGTAGATGTACATCATGTAGTACACTCTTTGTTGGAAGACCGAGGGAGGACACGTGCATGCACTCACATACACAGCCAGGGCGGTTCGCGCGCAAGGGTTGGACTCGTGTCGCGCCTGCGTAAAGTTTTGTTTAACTGATTTCTTTGCTCTGCCAACTGACAGGTGGGACCCAGAAACCAGGTGACAATTTAACCAGTCAACAAAGTGCCACGTCGACTATGTGGCCGGTCAGTAGGGTGCAATACGGTGCTCTACGATGAGCTAGTGATCGCATAATCGCCGCAAAACTATATATAGTGACCGTAAAGAGCGTACTGTTACATACGTTGACCGCCAGTGTATTTTTCTCGTTTCAAATTAAGCCATATTAATCGGAAAGGACGCAGTATGGACTACTACTACTAGTACTAGTACTGCTTTGATGTGTCCCGTCAACTCGCCGAACGAGGAGAAGCTTGCTTACTACGCCTCTCCCTCGCCCACGCGCGCGGTGGTTCGCAGGACGAGGAGAGGGTTTTGACTACAGCGCCCTCTCCCTCTCCCTCGCCCTCGCCCTCGCGGTGGACGTGCAGCAGTTCAATCGGTGTCAGATTGCCAGAAGCATATTGTACTGTAGTATCATCATTGTTGGACCTTCCGAAGAGGCGAAGAGCCAAGTGCAAGGTTCACACGAGTACGAACTGTTGAACCTCCCGAAGAGGCAAAGAGCCAAGCGCAAGGTTTTATAGGAGTTGTCGTCCTAGTAGGAGTGTACTAGTACAACTATAGCGAACGATGCTACTGTATGATGCCGCCACGTCACGTATATCCAAAGCTGTGCCACCTTTTTTTCTCAAAGAGCGTGTTGGAGCCCGTGCAACAACCACACAAGTTGCACGTAGACATAACACATTTACTAGTAATAAATTCTAAAGGACAAATGCAAGTATGCCACACAAGTTCATCTCCAACTCATGTGATAAATTTGTGCACGACTAGTCTACATATATTCACAGCGCTACCGTTCACAATTACCGTACTCCACTTACACGTTATAGATGGGCTACATGTCCTCCTCCAGGTTCCAGTCCCAGGTGTTCTTCATGGATGGCACGATCCATAGCGGTGGGCAACGGGAATCATTGTCGCAGCTTTCTAGTCCGGTTCCACACGATGGAGACTCATCCAAGCTGAAGCGGCATAAATCAGGGATAGCGTGTCCCAGCATGTCGTTCATCCGGCGGTGCGCACTGAAGACACAACCATGCTTCATGAACGGCAGGCCTTCCGTGTCGTGCACGGAAGGTGGCATCCGCTTCACAATGGGGTAGCTGTCCCCGATGAAAAGCGAGTACTCTCCAAGAGTGTTCCTCGGCACCCACGTAGCATCACGGGGGTCGAACTCGGCGCCGTTCATCTGGTACACGCGGCATCCCAGATCTGGACACATGGTGACGTACATAGTCAAGGTCCATGCATAATAATGTTGTGCTCAAATGTGGCGGTCAGTAATACTGTGCAGCAAATAGTACTACTCCGGTATAGAGGAAGTAAAATAACCGGCTTATTATATATAGCCACTCTTGGCTACATGGATGAGATAGTAAGACATGGAAAAACAAAAATGGTGGCAGCTAGTGGGTTCAAGTCTTCAAGGGCCTAGCTAGCTATACGCGTCCTCCAAGGTAAAAAGTACTCCTACTAGTACTACAAAGTATACTACTAGTACAACAATGAAAGAGAAGGCGAGAGGGTTAAAAAATGGAATACCTGGGTAGATGGTGACGGTCCGATCGTGGTAGATTATGTGACCATGTTGCACATCAGTGGTACCATGGGTAACGACTGCTAAGATAGTTGATCCCAATATGCCAAAGTCAGCTACAAGGTTCCAGGTTAGACCAAATCGCGGATGCAAATGCACATCCAGGATCGGCGATCTTATTTTGATCGGGGGATGACTGGTCCCTGCAAAATAATGGAGTACCGTTAGGGATGCAAATGATGGTTTGTGCATTCCGTTTGTAATCTCCCGTACCGTAGGATGTCAACCAGATGAAACAAGTCCCCTGGCTTGTCACCGCGAAGATGCGGCCTAGATGGCGCACGGCGTCTTCGAACGTGTAGGGGTACAAATCTGCCGCCGCCAACATGCGCCAGCCTCTGCCGTTACTGCCTCCTGCATTGATGGCAATCCTTATGTCGAACACCGCGATGAGATAGTAATCGTCGTAGCCGCGTCGCTTTGTCGGCGGGTCCGCAATTGCTATCTTCTTCAATCTCATGTAGGCATCATCATACGTATTCTTGCCCAGCCAGTCCGGAAGGCCGATCCCAATGGTGGAGAAGGGGTCTACCGGAACGGCCGCACTGCTGTGGATGTTGTGCAAAATCATGGTGGTATCCGGCCGGAGGTATGCAAGCCAATCTTCGTTGGCACCGACCCAGACCTATATATAAGACGGTGGGCAGCGGAGAAATTACGGGATGGAAATGGAATAACTAAGTACTACATGATCAAACTCCATTACTGACCTGCTCATCGGACAAAATCCGACTACCTCTCAACGTCGTCAACTCTAGCGGAGTCAACGTGCAACCATGGCCAGGGAGCGGTGGACTGTTCGAAGAATTGTCCCATAGAAGAACCTTCTCCTCGAGGACGCATGGAAGACCAACAAGCATGGCCTTTTCCCAAGCCTGTTTAAGCAGCGTCTTGAAAAAGTTGGTGCAGGAAGCACCGAGTCTTGCGGCGGTGAGGACGTCGGAGCGGCGTGCGATTTCTCCCAGAGAATCGTCGTCCAAGGTCTCCCAGCCCCGACGAGGAGGAGAACCGCCTGGCGAATCCATGGGAGCAGCGACGAACTGCCTTCTCTTCGGGGGGAGGGGAACTGGCGAGGAGGAGATAAGAGCGTAGTAACCGCAGGGCCTCGTCCCTTCCAACTGTAGATCGTTCCTCAGCGAAGGGGTGAGGCTATTATTTACTACTCTAAAATAATAGCACTAGTAAGAAATTTTTGGCACTAGGTAGTAGTTTTTGGTACCATGGAGTACTAGTACTAGCATTATGGAACGTTATGGGATTGCATTATACTGTAAATAATAGCACTAGTAAGAAATTTTTGGCACTAGGTAGTAGTTTTTGGCGTGGATTAAGAAATTTTGGGTATGTTTTTGCCATTTTTTGTACACGCCAACTAGTGTCAAAAAACGTCGTACATTATGTGACGGAGGAGTACGTACTCGTACTGTAGCAGTACTAGTACTACTTTTCTCAACTACTCCTCAAAAAAGCACCCAATTAATGCTCTTGTTTTCCTCAAAAAAGTATGTTTACCAATGCATTAATTGCAATGCATGCATGCATAAATTACATTCATTGGTCAATTTTCTCTTAATACTTGCATGCAATGATTTAATGCACCTTGGAATCTGAACATGTGATGGGAAACAACCAAATTGAGCCTTATAAAATGGAAAAACTAAAATTTTGAGATGAGCCCTATAAACCGGAAAGGAGGGAGTACTGTACTTCTAGTCTAGTCTTGTATAGTGCACCAGTTTTGAACTCTTGAATCTCAGGGCCAAGGAGCTACAGTTGGAAGTGGAGGGTACTACTGTTCTCTAGAACCATCGCTGTACTATCAATGCAGGGGAAGTACACCTGCGTAGTGGCCTAGTGGGTACTCTCGGTGCTCTATTCAGCCGCTCCTCTCACGTAGCTGGCCTACTCAGCCGCTCCTCTCACGCACACACTAGCAGCCTGTTTATCAGCGACGGTTACTGCGGGGGCAGAACATTTGAGTTATTTGATACAGCGAGACTAGGCTTTTCGCTTCCATTTGTGGAGGTGTAATGGATCTCGTCGAACTTTGTTAGTAGTTCCTTCTTTATGAATGAGATGAAGCAAAGCTTTTGCCTCCGTTTCAAAAAAAACACGTCAAGAGGAATTTCTTTTATAGTAGAGCCGATAATGGAGTGAAGTCCATGCATGCAACGCCACAAGCTACAGAGTAGTAGTAGAGCACTTTACGTACAGAGCCATATTGCACAGTTCCCAATGCCCCGCCAGGCTTTTCCGGCTCCTCGGGCTTAATTGGGAGGCGCTAGTTTAAATATGCTACTAGCTGGAAGCTGCAAGCGAGGTGCGGCTAGGGCGAGCACGCGAGCCACGGGATGCTGGGAAGGAAAACCCGTTCACGTGGCTAGGCTGTCCAGACTCCAGTGCACCCAGATTGTGGGGCCGCACGTCCGTTTGACTTCAAAACTCAAACTACCCGTGTAAAATATTGGCTCGCAGCGAAGTGTAGTACTCCCTCCGTTCCGAATTACTTGTCGCAGGTATGGATGTATCTAGATGTATTTTAGTTCTAGATACATCCATTTCTGCGATGTATCTAGATAGTATACTATTTAAAAAAAGGCCGCCGTGCGTTCGGCCGGGATCGAACCCACAAAACGAGGTATACACTCCCGCGACCACTAGTAGTACTCGTTGGAGTACAACGCAACCTAGAATCGCCTTTTGTCGCTAGTAGTACGTACATTGTTCCTTACAAGAAACCCCTAAGAGCATGGTTAATAGTATAGCCAGCTGCTGGCTATAAGCCAGTGCCATGTCATCTACAGCCCATCTTATAGCCAACATGTAGTAGTAGTTTATTTCTTATAGCCCGCTGACTCAGCTCTATTGTACTTGCTCTAATAATGCAAGAAACCACTAAAATGCCAAGAAACTACTACCACTTGCATACGTGGCAGACTTAAGATAAGACTACCTTATCAACCATTGTACTCCTCTTACCAACAAAAATCCTCGAGTGACCTCCTACCTCCGGCCCGTCCACCTAGTCATCCTCGGCCATGGGACGCAGCTACCGCCGCCGGCAGAAGGCGAGGTCAAAACCGCCGGCGGTGCGGAGCCCATGTTGCGGCAGCCCGGATGCCAGCTCCGTCCGGCGCTCGCGGCCGCTAGCTAGCCAAGATAGCTCCGTCCAGCTGCTTGTCTGCAAGGTTTGCTAGCTAGATTGGCACGGCAGCGCGGCGGCTTGCTCGCGCGCGCCGCGCTAAGGCCAGCCATCTGGCTCGAGCGAAGGCCAGCGCGGCGGCTTGCTCGCTCGTGAGTCACGCTCGGGCCAGCCTGCCAACCCGTGCGGAGGCCAGCGCGGCGTCCGGCCCGTCCGGCGGAGCGGCGGCCAACTCGCTCATCACCGGCGCCACCGACGAACACGCATCAGTACTGTTTGAAGTAATGTTCAGGAAAAATAATGATTTGAGGGGGAATAACAGGATAGAAGGTCAGATGTGGGTCCCTCGTGTCAACGGTCAAACAAAATGTGTTGGTTTAAGCTGCCTCGTCAGCACGGACATGTGGGCCAACCCTGTCATAAATGGGTTAAAACGAACCTAATCGGTAGGAGTACTAGGTAGTTTTTGGCGTGGATTAAGAAATTTTGGGTATGTTTTTGCTATTTTTTGTACAATAGATTCCTCCTAGGGCTGGTTGAAAGTGGTAGTTTTTTGTTAAATACTCTACATATTGTAAGTAGGAGTGAAAGTTAAGCTTTGGAAGCCAATAAGCAAGGCTAGTTACATAGTGCATATGTGTACATGATTGAAAGTAAATATCAACCATGAGTGACTAATATCTTGATGGAAAACTCGAAACTATGGAATACTAGGAAAAGAAATGCATGGTTGGAAATACTAGCAATGTTCATGTCCGTTGCAACGAATCACAATTAGAATAATACTTATTCACAAACTTGGTACAAAACACTCTAATTTTGATATACATATGTCACTAGAGATATATTATGTTTCAATTAGAATATATTCCTTGGGCTGTTTTGGTGAGGTCAGGGAGGGATGTGGTTGGTTTTAAGATACTAATTATGGGTTTTTCTGCAAATTGGTAGACAAGTGGGATGTTGGTGAGAAAAGGCAACAACTTACCTCACAATCGTTAGATGTAGATCTAATGGTCAGAAACGACGGATGGCAGACACACCAGCATCACCAACTTAGTCTTGTGTAGGAGTACTAGCAAGATCCGTGCATTGCACGGAACATCAAGATGCATTTTTTTATAAAACACTTGTTGTGATTGACCCTTGCGGGAGTAATCCCATGTGTAAAAACTAATGATATCTCGAGAAATATGAGATAAGGTGAAGAGGAGTGGGGTGTGGTGGTGGTTGGTGGTCGGACTGAGCGGAGGCATGGGGATTGACGACGCCGGCAGCGGCCACCAGGCAGTTTGTTCCAGAGGCTTCCTTTATTAATTGCTCAACAATGAGGTTTGTTGGAGATAAGGATGAACGAGGGAAGGCCTTGTCTGCAAATGTGGAGAGGGGTGCGGGTATCTTTTAGTTTAATTTCCATCCGTCAGATATAGATCGGACGGTCTATATTGCAAGATGGCACACGTACCATCATCACCAACTCGGTTTTTTATAAGAGAAGAAATATAAGTATGGAGATACAAACGTATTATCGATACTTGCTTCCGTAAACTAGCATCTACATTCTATTCAACGCCTCGGCATGTGGGGCCTTAGCACAATGACTTCTCGACTGTGTAAAATGAAGATTTTCCCGTTGCCGACAAGGAGGGGGTGACGGCGGCGCGCTTTTTGGCTTGTTCTAGTCCTAGTACATACTAGGTGGTCTAAGCACATGTAGATTTATTCTTTTTCACGTCTCGTGTTCGCCGTACTTCCACGACTGTTCATGAATAGACGGTAAGTTATTCACGGGGAAACCCTTGTTGAGCGTGTTTGCGAGAGAGAGAGAGAGAGAGAGAGAGAGAGAGAGAGAGTGATATGTTAGACTGAGGCAATGATAACAGATTCTTTGTGTCTATGTGTGTGGAGGATAGAGAGAGACATGTACATGGGGATTTGTGTTGTGTAACGTGGAGACACATATACATAATTCTAGAGTGAGTGTGTGAGATACACATGCGGACATGAGAAGAGATGAGGATCCAGGTAAATGGGTGTTTGTGCATGTCTGTGTGTGTTTGTGCACGCGTTTGTGTGTGAGAGGCAGAGAGTGTATGTGGAGTAGAGAGACCACTGATGATGTAAACCTAGTATAAGGGAAGGGGGATGGTGTGACATGTGTAGTAGCGAGATAGCACGGGTGTGGGCGGGGGGAGCGAACTATTTGGAAGATACATCGAGTGTGTGTGTGGGAGAGGGGTGTGAGAGCGAGAGAAAGAGAGAGCTAGCGATGGAGAGAGAGAGAGAGTGAGAGGAAGAGAGGGGGCGAGAGGGGTCGTTTGTGTCCATAAATGGTATATAGATAGGGAGACAATGTTGATGTTGTCCGAAATTGGCCTATGAACGGAGACGCAAGGGAAGCAGGTCATCGTGTGTGTGATAGGGACTTCATGAGAGATCTACAATAGATGGTGTAGAGAACAATGTGCGAAATCAAGAATGACTATACATTAGGGAGCTATGCAAAGAGTCACGACATATATGTATACGGGGAAAGAGCTGGGGCGGGTCCGCATGTGGGAGAGATAGAAAGAGGAGAGTGGTGCACAAGGAGACAAAGTGTGCTTGTTTGCAGTGGGGGTGGTGTGTGAGGTGAGTGTGCGAGAACCACATAACTAGGGAGATAGACGTTTGGGGGTGACGTTTTGTGTGAATGGGAAATATACACTCTACATAGTGCGTGTGCTTGGGTAAGAGAGATAGCGGGAGACCTAGAGAGTGAGGGAAGAGATGTGTGCATGCCCGAGAGACAAAGTGATAGAGACCTATGTTGGGGTCCGGACTTTACAAGAGAGAGGGGTGTTAATGTGCTCATGTGTTGGTGTTTGGGGGAGAGAACGACTTCTCTGTGTGTGTGTGTGTGTGTGTGGTGGGGGGTTGACTTCAGATAAAGAGTGAGGTGTCTATATTTGAGGGACTTTAGCGTAATTGAGATATTGTGCACTCATGGTTGGTCAATTTGTTTCACAGTTTGTACTATGAGATAATGATACTTTTGAACATGCGTGATATACCTTGATGTACCAGAATTACAAACCTAAGATTGAAATTTTGGATTTCGACTCCATCATTAGCTTTTGTAATTCATTTAAACGGAGGTACATTTTTTAAGCCGGGATTTCGTGATTTCAAATTCATATATCAAACCTAGAGATATACACATACAAGCATGTTCAAACTTTATAATCATCCACTTTATTCATACACATACACATTTTTGCTTTTGTCATCATATTTAGGATAAACACATTTGGAATTTCATTTGAATTGGACCGTATAATGGTATTTGCTTGTAGTAGCTCAATGATCCATATTTGAATTGAACGGACAATCTAAGTTTCGAGTTGGAGACATTGATATTCAAAACTTGCACATTTTTTTGCGTGCAAAACAAACAAATTGTCGGCCATGATATCATAGTCGGCCGTACGAGAGCAGAGTACTTATAATTTTAGGCGCCAAAAGCTTTCAAACTTCCCGCTCACATCGAAATATCACGCGCCCGAAAGTTTATCCCTGCGATATTCCTGTTTTACCCCTGCCACATGAACGGAAAAGGGCTGCTTTGGTAACTCCATTGTTTTCCCCTCTTTGCCCCCAACATTCTTCCCCAGAGCCCCTCCCCTTCTCCTCCCCGACCCCCCCCCCCCAACCACGGCAAGCCGCCGAATCTAGTCCTCCGCCGCAGCGGTGGACCTCACACCCCGCCGGATCTACCTTCCGCACCTTGGAACCTCCAACTGCCAACTCACCACTTCACCGGAGCCGCTTCAGCGACTGGCTTGTCCACCACTCTAGATCTCCTTGACCGCCATCATGGTCCACCGCACCGGATCTGCTTAACCGGCGCCCTCGTCCACCACAGCGTAGGCCCTTCACTGACTCCCTCGTCCGCCCCTTCGCTGGCCCTTCATACAAGCCCTCGTCCACCGCAACAAATCCGCCTCACCAAAAGCACTGTACAACGCGCCCGCCGAAGCCTTCGTCCACTGCACCGGACCCGCTCCATGGACGCCATATTCAACTCCACCGGCCCTGCTTTACCGACGCCGCAGCCTCATCAGGTTATTTCGATTTGTACTCCTTTCGGTTTTTCTCTTTATCGTGCAACTGTTCACTTACCACAGATGAGCTTTCTTGTATGTCGACAGGCGCCGCAACCGTAGCACCGGAGCCGCTTCAGCGACGGCGACAGCCGGCCCAAACTCAACCGCAACACGAGCACCATCGACGATCCTTAGCTATCATGTATGACAACGATACCCTTACGCCACCGAGAATCAGGTACTATTATCCAACGGCCGGCGCCTACGTTCACTTTTGTAGCATAAGCAGCGCACCTTTGAGTTTCTTCAGGGCATCATTCAGTTTTTCATTTGACGCGTTATTCTGCTTGCACCTGTAGGGCCATACTTCTGGCAGTGAACATGTTACATGTGCTAAATTACATATTAGTGCACATATAGTTAATATGCTTTAGTTTTGTTCTAATGCCACCTGTTGGTTCCATCAGACTGCTTAATGTTCTCTATGCTTAATTACACATCAGCAAACTAGCATGCGGTTCCGCTGCTTTTTGTTCGTTTTACCCTACATTTTCTGATGCTAGCTATTACATCACTGCTCCGAGCCTCTATTCATTACTTGTTTGTGTGTTCTTGATCTTCCCAAGTTGCATGACTAATTTGATGCTTCTATTAATTATGGAGCTGCCAACCCCATCAAGCAAAACATTTGTTCTTTTGGGGCTGGCACCTCGAACAAGCATAAAAATATAGGGAAGCAGATATACTCCCTCCGATTATATTTACTCTGCGCATAACTCTTGACCCGCATAGCAAGGAGGGCACTGGTTTAATTTTTTTGGACTAATTTGCCAATTAATTAGGGCAGAGGCAGATGGGGCGGGGCACAGAAGGAAACCAGCGCTAGGAATCTGCAACGCGCAGACTAATATGAGAAAACTAAGAAAAAGTTATACGCAAAGTAAAAAGAATCGGAGGGAGTATTGTCGTGTATGCACACACCCTTCTTTCATTAGTTTAGATGAACCATTGATGATCAATTCGGACCAGTGCATGTGATTAAAATTAATTTTACCTAAATAGATGGTGTAGAATAAACTACAACCACTACTAGGGAAAAGCATATACACAGATGCTTACTAGCAGCGCGGGTTTATATCCCTCGCTACTGCTACTTACTAGTAGCGCGGGTTTTTAACCCTCGCTACTACTAAGTTGATAGCAGTAGCGCTGGTTTTTACCCCTCGCTACTACTAAGCGGTCTCTACCGTGCCCCTGGGCCATGCCATAGTAGTAGCGAGGGTTATAAACCCCCGCTACTACTAAGTTTTTACCCCTCGCTACTACTAAGAGGTCTCAACCGTGCCCCTCCGGGACATGCCATAGTAGTAGCTAGGGGTAAAAACCCTCGCTACTACTAAAGGTCCCATTTTGAAACTCTACCCCCCGGTGGATCGCCTTTTCGGTTTTGTAAAAAGCAAAAGAAAATGATAAAAACTTCAAAAATTAAAATCCTTTGAGATGTAGTTATGTTACTACATCTACTAGTTAGGAAAATATAAAAACTTAAATGTGGACATGTTTTGCAAAAAGTGTAGGGAAAATGTAAAACGGCTACAACTTTTGCATACGATGTTAGAAAAAACGTATAATATATCAAAATGTTTCAAAAATTAAAATCCTTCGAGATGTAGTTATGTTACTAAATCTACTAGTTAGGAAAATTTAAAAACTTAAATTTGGACATGTTTTGCAAAAAGTGTAGGGAAAATGTAAAACGGCTATAACTTTTGCATACGATGTCAGAAAAAACGTATAATATATCAAAATGTTCAGCACGAAAATCCGCATCCAATGGAGACCGCCTACGGCCTGTTTGAAATTTTTTATAATCCTCAAATTCTAAAAGGAAAAAAAGTTATGCTCAAATTTCAGTTTTTTTTAATTTTGGTCAAATCTGGTCAAATCTGGTCAAACTACTTATTCAAGAAGTATTAGTGTTACTAAATAATTATTTCAGTTTTTTGGAATTTTGGTCAAATCTGGTCAAACTCTGGTCAAACTTTGGTCAAAATGTGGTCAAACTACTTATTCAAGAAATATTAGTGTTACTAAATAATTATTGTTTTTTAGAACAATAGTTTTAAACTCAAACAGTGAAATGTGTGACTTCATGCTCAAGCTAAACTCCCGAGGGTTAATAGGATTGACATCTTACTATTGTCAGGAAAACAACAAGTGCAGACTTGGAATCAGGGGAGAATAGAACCCGAAAGTTAAGCGTGCTTAGGCTGGAGTAGTGAGAGGATGGGTGACCGTCCGGGAAGTTAGATGATTTGGAATGATGAGGGGTGATTAGAGATTAAATTGAGCAGCGATGAGGGTGATTAGAGATTAGAGGTTAAAATAATTCAGATATTTGAAAATTCGGGCAAAAAATTCAAAAAAAAAATTCAATTTTTTTTCAAAGCACGGGTTAGTAATAGCGCGGGTTTTTACCCACGCTACTACTAACAGACGTAGTAGTAGCGCGGGTGGCACCAGCGCTACTACTATACGTTAGCTGTAGCGCCTTATTAGTAGCGCCGGCCCCCGCGCTACTAATAGGCCCAAAACCCGCGCTGCTGCTAGGCTTTTCCCTAGTAGTGAACAACTAGATTTGCAACCACGGGATGTTGACGATATCTTCAAAGAACATTGCAACAGCAGCTAGGCTTCACAGCAACATATGGTAAGCCAGTGTGTTTTAGTACATGTGAAATGTAATGCGAGTGGGCTGCTTTCTTGGCTTGTGCCCTCAACGTGCAATCCTACCGAATTACAAATAGTTCAGTTGTCTGTTTTGCTGTATTGCTTGATTCGAATGCTTATTTGTTGTTACGCTATACCTGAGTTGGCCAATATGTCAGCAGTGCCTGCTGTACTATCGTAAAGAAATGCATGCCTATTTCATTTGAGTCCTTAACTTTTCCTCTCAACTTCATCACAAGACTGTCTTCGTAGTTTATATGAGGCCATGCTATTAAGTGCTTTCTCATATTATTTCTACTGCTTAGATGCCTTGGCAACTTAAATATAGCGGCTGTACACTCCCTTTCAACTAGGGATGTCAACTGGGTCCGGTTTAATCCCGATTAAAGTCCACTAGTGGTATGATAGTTCAAAAGAGTTTTTGTTTTTTTTGAGGAAAATGAACTAGGGAGGTAGAAAAAACTAACTAGATGGGACTGGCGGATTTCGTTTATTTGCCACTTACATCCCTAGTTTCATCTTACCATTTTAATTTCTTTCCGGCTGATGCTGCTTCGAACCATTTAAATATAGTTTGCCATGCTTGGCAATAGTTCGTCTGTCGTTTACCATGTAAGCTTACTGCCTGGATCATACGATAACTATCTCTTACTGATGTCCAGCGGAAACCTTTCAGGATGCCGTTCACACTAGGACACAATGTACAACCCCAGAATCTATTTATGGAAGCAGTGCGCCATCCATGTTACCAGATGGTAGAAGTTCAGAGGCAGCACCGCCAGAGAGCAGTCTGAGCACAGATATTATAGTGCTTGAGGCTCTACTAGAGGCAGAAAGAGATGGTGTGGCTGCCATGAATGAGGTAATCTTTATCTTGAGGCTGGAAATTACGGAATTAGTGGCACACATTATGCAAGCAACCCAAGAATTGGAGGAAGTAAGAATGTTGCATTTGAAGACGGAGGAGGTCCTGCTGTTCTGCTATCTGAAGCCCAAGATAATCCCGGTTCTTCTTTAGATACCAGTTGAAATTTTCATTAGATTATTGTACTTGCATGTTCTGTCATGTCTCTGAATGGATTATGTTGCAAGACCCCCTATGTTGTCCATGTGTTGTAATGATCCGAATTTTTTAGGCGAGGTACTCCTCAGTACTTGTATGATTGACATAAGGTGAACTATTTTTCGTGTGAGCATATTGTATTGGATGAAATAACTATTTGAGTCAGAGTGTATCCAACCTACTGAATTCGAAGATCACGACATTTCTAAATCATAATCATATATAAAGGTGGAATAAATCTTTGTTGTGGTTTTGAAGAAATAAATAACAAAACGTATAATTATCTGTGGATATTCGTAATCGAATACAAATTGGATTTGAATTTAGTTTGCCAGGTCCCAGGGCAAACGTGAATGCTAATTCTCCCAAGTTTTGAACGAAGCGGCTAAACACCCACTATAATTTGTGGGCTGCCCGAAGCAAGTGTTTGCGAGATGGAAATTACTATCTACCCGTGACACTTGACATCCTTATCGACAGGATATACACTGTTGTCGATAGGGGTAGACTAGTAACTTCAATCAGACGTGACACGACGGCCTCTGAGCCCATTCAGACACGGTGGGCGCAAAACGTGGGCGACAGAACACATTTGATTCAAGCTCGTCTGAAAGACATGTGTCTCTTCCTCCATCTCCCCATTCATACACGGTGGGTGGCAAAACAAACTCTCCTCGTCCGAAATCGATGTAGGCTTATATTTTAAATAGGGGCAGATGTGTAACTTCCATCAGACATGACACAACCACCCTACTTGTCAGCCCCGTTCATACACCATGGGTGCCAACCGTGGGCGACAAAACACCCTCTCCTCGCCCGAAATAGTTACCGGCGAATATTTGGGAGATGCGAGATTACCGTCCTATCCCCAACCGACGCGATGTCCGAAATTTTAAACGGGGGATAAGTTCGTAACTTTCCCATATTTCAGACAGGCGCGTCCCAAAGTTTGAGATCCCCCTCCCCTCCATTTCCCCATTCATACACCGTCGGCGGCACGACAACCTCCGCACTGCGGCCAGCCTCCTCCGTTCGCCACCCCATCCTCCACCTTGCCGGAGCCGCTACCCCTACCCCGTCGTCCACTGCAAGAGATGGACATCTCTCATCCACGGCGCTGGACCAGGATCCTTTCATCGCCTCCTCTCGCTTCATCGGCGCCGTCGTCCACCTTGTCGTTGCCGCTCCTACGACCGCCTCGTCCACGGCAACAGGATATATCCCCTGACCCGGCCGTCTGCCGTCTAATGTCTTCTTCCCCGCCGCCGACAGCCATCGCACCCGCAACACCCTCAACGTATCAGCATAGGCCTACACGGCACCGCAAGAGAGCTGGTACTCTTCCATACGTGCTTAAGTTATTGATCTCACCCAAAAAATAGATCGTAATTTGTTTACTGTACTTTTCTTGTCCGTACCAAATCGTGGTGGCTAGTTGAAAGCAAACATTTTTTGCGAAGTAGCTTTGTCCGGTTTGCACCTTCAGATCCGCCATGGCACGGGCACTATACTCGTAAAGCTTATGGTTTCCCCCCTTCATATTCACTACCATCATCGTAGGTGCTTCGTGTCGTGCTAGCACTGCTCCTCAAGACCTCAACCCAAAGCTTACGTGTTGAAATACGAATCTGATATGATGCTCATATCACTAAAACAGAGAACGTTTAATTGGTCACCTAATGTTCCTATATTCGTTTCGAAAGGCATGTGTGCCACCCACTGGTCCAGCTAGTTCCACTTTCCTAATTTTTCTCTTGATGCTTAGGGTTTTCCCCTTTTATATACTCTACTATGATCTGTGTAGGTGCTTTATGTCGTACTAGCATTACTCCACCCTTGAAGCTAAACAACACAACACTCAGAATTCGAAAGCTTAGTTTTTCAAATATCATTGTGATATGATACTGATATTAGTTAACCGACACATTTAATTGGTTAACTAAAGGTCCCACTTGAGTTTCCAAATGCATGTCGCGACATATAGAGAGACAACATAATTTCATTTCTTTGTCACTTGTTGACCGTACTTTCTTGTCCATACCAAATCTTAGTTGTTATTTCAAAGCAAACATCGGTTGCTAACTACCCTTTGCATGGTTTGCAGCTTCAGATCTGCCATCCCAGTGCCACGGTCAACACTGTACTCATCATGCTTATGTTTTCCCCATTTTATGATGACCACAATTAGCCTACGTGGTTCGTGTCGTAATAGCACTGCTCCACCATCGAGCTAAACAAGCTTAGTTGTAAAAATTCATATCTGATATTATTGTTGATATTAGTAAAACTGAGAGATATTTAATTGGTTAGCTAAATGTTCCTACTTTAGTTTCGAAATGCATGTGAGCCACATATGGAGAGACCGGAAAGAATAGTATTTCTCTGTGCGCTCTGGTTCATCATGGGTGGCCAACCGACAATGTATTAAAAGACTTGTAATATCTTCAATCTGCTTGCTCTTCTGCTCTTCTTTAAGATGACACTCTTCTCTTGCGGTCAACTGGTCAGGTCGAGTTGTTCTCCCTTAGTATATTTTGAATCTGTCAGGTCAGGTCGACTTGTTCTTCTTTACTATATGTTGAAGCTATCATCTGCGAAGTGTCATCACTTCTGGAGCTCTCATATTTTGAGTAGTAGGCCACATTATATTAATGCACACAACAAATTACAGCATGCATGGCATCTTTTAAAAGAATTGCAGAGATAGCACAAAGGGGTTTACAGGGAGGCAGTATTGGATTAGAATCACTTCTGCATTACAAAGAAAATCTCACTTGTTTTTATGTTTTCATGCATGTCAGATATTGAACATTATCAAAATGAATATGAGAATGGGCGCACAAGAGGAATATTGCGGAACGATCCACTGGCTATCAAAATTGGCATGGTGGAGGATGGCCTATCTTATTCACCCATCAAGGTGCTTGCTCTATCTTTGCAAAGTTATATTGGTCGCACATATTTTGCATCTGACCTCTTGCATTACTTTTACTTTGTTACACCATCTGCTTAGTTTAAGCATCATATATGAGTATATGCCATACTTATCCATTTTCTGTACCTATTCCATGTGTCGTCACACTATATTTTTCCAGTCAGATGTTGTTCTTTCGTAATAGGTGTCCAAAAGGAAGAGGGTGAGTGCAGGTCATCAAGGAGTACAAACTAGGTATTTGGAAAAGGTAGTGATACCTGTTAAATCAGATAGATCAGCAGCCACAGAAAACACAGGCCCAACTGTACCACACTTTACCCCTACTCCAGTGGCCAAACCCCTATTAGAACTGCTGGGAGCCCAGCGTCAGGTACTGTCTATGATATCAATTCAAAATTTGAACTCCTAAATTTCTGCTTGTGCCTTACCTTCTCTCTTGTATGAAAAATAATTTCAGATGAATCTCCTTGCCCAAAGGATCATACGATCTCAAAACAGTAATGGGCTCTGCATTGCTCTTGTCAGTACCTCTCTCCCTTTTGCCTTGTGACGCTGTACTTAATTACTTGCTATTTGATTATGTATCATCAGTCTGCACCTGAGCTTCATTATCCTCTGTTTCTTCCAATATTATTTGATCTATATTTACTCTTTGCAAAATGTAGAATAATGGCAACGCTTATAAAGAATTTTCTTTGGGGAATTTATTGAATTATCCTTCCATCAACATGGAGAAGGGCTTTGTCTAGCCCGTGTTAACATGTAATGTAAGTTCATCCTTCTCAAGCCTTCAAACTTTGTTCTAGTATAGATTAGGATAGGCATCATTTCCTCCACTGCTGTTTGCTTTGCTGTTTACATCTGATTGGATGTTTGCAACAACTACCAGTTTCAAATTGTAGTTGTAAAAACATGTTCCTTATGCAGAACAGATCCATTTATTTGCTTATATAATTGTGAAACCTGTTACGTGTATCCTTGTTTCTCTTTCAGGCTCGTATCTCTTACGCCCGGCAGAACTTTAGAGAAGATAGTGAGCCAAACCATTTTGAGGACAGCGAGATGACCCCAAGGTCCTGTCTTGATGAAGACAGTGAGTTGAAGCTACTCATCAGCAGGTGTGAGACAACCTCTATGCAGTCGCTGCCTCAATCAGTTCAACTTCTTCAGTCTCAACTTAAAGCGGAAAGGCTTGCTTCAGCTCAGCTCCGACTTGAAGTCAAAGATGCAATGAAGATGTCAGAGGACTGCCGTGCACACCATCATGCCTTAAATATAGTGTTGATGCATCTATCCTTGACACAACTGAGGTCTACTCAACTTCTTCAGTTGTTTGGGGGGGGCGACCTGGCCAGGCCTAGTGCCTTCTGAAGTGCTCTCAGTTTTGTATATTCTTTTGTCGGCGCGTTTATTTGCACTGGTGGCAAACTTTGATGCCCAGTGGATGTAATATGTGTGATACCGTGATAGCCTAGCATAAGTTGCTTGCTTATTTATTTCCTTGTTGTCTTGTTTATTTGTTTGCTTCTAGTCATTGAAGTTCTTTTTCCGCGGTTTGCTAGTGGCTGCATTAACCTATTTTTTAAAACTAGGCCACAATAACCATGGGCTAATATTTACTGTAGTGACACTGGGCCTCCTACGGGCCATAGAAACAGTGGGCCTTCTACGGGCCGTAGAAACAATGGGCCTTCTACGGGCCATAGAAACAATGGGCCTTCTACGGGCCGTATCATCAATGGGCCTTATACAGGCAGTATGATCGATGGCCAAACATGGGCCAATAACAGGCCGCATTATGGCCGTAAACGGGCTAGAGTTGGAATCGTCCGTTCATGGGCCGACCATAACGGGCCATCGTTAATAGGCCATATTTGATGGCGCTATGAAAATGGCCCAACGTATTAACGAACCACAAACAGGCCGACTGTAACCGCGGGCTGAATTTGGCCCACAAGCAGAAAATGACAGTAACGGGCCGTAAGTAAACGAATGCTGGAAATGAGCCCAAGAATAAATGGGCTCTAAGAAGGCCGAAAGATAACATGGGCTGGAAACGGCCCAATGGAATAACGGGCTGTTAATGGGTATAATTATAAGTGATACACTGTTCATCAAGGGCCAGTTTCACCACGCCGTTAAAGGGTGTAAAGTGATACACTGTTCATTACGGGCCAGTTTCACCACGGGCCGTTAGTAGGCCAAGAGTTACATAGGGCCTCATATGGGCCGAAAGACGTCATGGGCCATACATGGGCCAGAAGTGAAAACGGGCTGGAATCATATAGGATGGCCCAGATGACGCTACTGGGCCTAATTCGGATAGGGCGTAACGGGCCTTGGGTTAGCGGGCTGTAAATGGGCTATATTCGAACAAGCTGTTAACAGGCTTTCCATGGGCCAGCCCGCCAGCTTTTGACCAAGTCAAATGGGCCGGCCTTTACATAGGAATGGGCCTCTGTTGGGCCGTGCCATGTGTCGACGTATCATAGGCGCCTATCTGACCCACTGACGAGCTGACACGTGTTTCGTCCGGCCAATAAGAATTTTACACATGGAAATTTCCCATTGGTCTGGGCTGTTAACGGGTTATCGGATCCAAAACCCGACCCGATAGCTTAACGGCGTTCCGTTATGGTGGATGCCACGTGTCGGTCACCCTTGATGAAAGCACTTCTGTGACGCGCGATTTATCGTCATGGAAGTGGACACTTCCGTGATGATAATTTTGGTAATGTCATGGAACACTTCTACGACAGCACAGGTATGACTATCTTGATTCTGTCATAAATTTGTCATGGATGTACATGCATGACAAAAAAGCGACCTACTGTGACAAACATGTATCATCATGGAAGTGTATTTTTTTGTAGTGAAAACAGCCACCATACCTACCTATCATGGCATTTCCATAGCCATTCCGAGGTATATTGCCATGCAACTTTCCACCGTTCCGTTTATTATGATATGCTCCATGATTGTCATATTGCTAGCATGATCATGTAGTTGACATCGTATTTGTGGCAAAGCCACCGTTCATAATTCTTTCATACATGTCACTCTTGATTCATTGCATATCCCGGTACACCGCCAGAGGCATTCATATAGAGTCATACTTTGTTCTAAGTATCGAGTTGTAATTGTTGAGTTGTAAGACAAATAAAAGTGTGATGATCATCATTTTTAGAGCATTGTCGCAAGTGAGGAAAGGATGATGGAGACTATGATTCCCCCACAAGTCAGGATGAGGCTCCGGACAAAAAAATAAAAAAATAAAAAAAGAGGCCATAAAAAAAGAGAAAAGGCCCAAATAAAAAAATGAGAGAAAAAGAGAGAAGGGACAATGTTACTATCCTTTTGCCACACTTGTGCTTCAAAGTAGCACCATGATCTTCATTATAGAGAGTCTCTCGTTTTGTCACTTTCATATACTAGTGGGAATTTTTCATTATAGAACTTGGCTTGTATATTCCAATGATGGGCTTCCTCAAAATGCCCTAGGTCTTCGTGAGCAAGCGAGTTGGATGCACACCCACTTAGTTTCTTTTGTTGAGCTTTCATATACTTATAGCTCTAGTGCATCCGTTGCATGGCAATCCCTACTCACTCACATTGATATCTATTAATGGGCATCTCCATAGCCCATTGATACGCCTAGTTGATGTGAGACTATCTTCCCCTCTTTTTGTCTTCTCCACAACCACCATTCTATTCCACATATAGCGCTATATCCATGGCTCACGCTCATGTATTGCGTGAAGATCGAAAAAGTTTTAAGAATGTCAAAAGTATGAAACAATTGCTTGGATTTTCATCGGGGTTGTGCATGATTTAAATACTTTGTGTGGTGAAGATAGAGCATAGCCAGACTATATGATTTTGTAGGGATAACTTTCTTTGGCCATGTTATTTTGAGAAGACATGATTTCTTTGTTAGTATGCTTGAAGTATTATTATTTTTATGTCAATATGAACTTTTGTCTTGAATCTTTCGGATATGAATATTCATACCACAATTAAGAAGAGTTACATTGAAATTATGCCAAGTAGCACTCCGCATCAAAAATTATCTTTTTTATCATTTACCTACTCGAGGACGAGCAGGAATTAAGCTTGGGGATGCCTGATACATCTCCAACGTATCTATAACTTTTGATTGCTCCATGCTATATTATCTACTGTTTTGGACTATATTGGGCTTTATTTTCCACTTTTATATTACTTTTGGGACTAACCTATTAACCGGAGGCCCAGCCCAGAATTGTTGTTTTTTGCCTATTTCAATGTTTCGAAGAAACGGAATATCAAACGGAGTCCAAACGGAATGAACCCTTCGGGAACGTGATTTTCTCACCGAACATGATCCAGGAGACTTGGACCCCACGTCAAGAAAGAAGGGAGGTGGCCATGCGGGTGGGGGCGTGCCCACCCCCCTAGGGCGCGCCCACTGCCTCGTGGGCCCCCCGTTGCTCCACCGACGTACTCCTTCTTCCTATATATACCTACGTACCCCGAAACGATCAGATATGGAGCGAAAAACCTAATTCCACCACCACAACCTTCTGTACCCACGAGATGCCATCTTGGGGCCTGTTTCGGAGCTCCGCCGGAGAGGGAATCCACCACGGAGGGCTTCTACATCATCATAGCCCCTCCGATGAAGTGTTAGTAGTTTACCTCAGACCTTCGGGTCCATAGTTAGTAACTAGATGGCTTCTTCTCTCTTTTTGGATCTCAATACAATGTTCTCCCCCTCTCTCGTGGAGATCTATTTGATGTATTCTTCTTTTTGCGGTGTGTTTGTTGAGACCGATGAATTGTGGGTTTATGATCAAGTCTATCTATGAACAATATTTAAATCTTGTCTGAATTCTTTTATGTATGATTGGTTATCTTTGCAAGTCTCTTTGAATTATCAGTTTGGTTTGGCCTACTAGATTGGTTTTTCTTGCAATGGGAGAAGTGCTTAGCTTTGGGTTCAATCTTGCGGTGTCCTTTCCAAGTGACAGTAGGGGCAGCAAGGCACGTATTGTATTGTTGCCATCAAGAGGATAACAAGATGGGTTTCTTTATCATATTGCACGAAACTATCCCTCTACATCATGTCATCTTTCTTAAGGCGTTACTCTATTTTTAACTTAATACTCTAGATGCATGCTGGATAGCGGTCGATGAGTGGATTAATAGTAGTAGATGCAGGCAGGAGTTGGTCTACTTGTCTCGGACGTGATGCCTATATACATGATCATACCTAGATATTCTCATAACTATGCACAATTCTGTCAATTGCTCAACAGTAATTTGTTCACCCACCGTAGAATACTTATGCTCTTGAGAGAAGCCACTAGTGAAAACTATGGCCCCCGGGTCTATCTTCATCATATTAATCTTCCATCACTTTATTATTGCTTTGCTTTTTTACTTTGCCCTTTATTTTACTTTGCATCTCTATACCAAAAATACCAAAAATATTATCTATCATCTCTATCATATCTCACTCTCGTAAGTGACCGTGAAGGGATTGACAACCCCTATTCGCGTTAGTTGCGAGGAGTTATTTGCTTTGTGTAGGTATGAGGGACTCGCGCGTAGCCTCCTACTGGATTGATACCTTGATTCTCAAAAACTGAGGGAAATACTTATGCTACTTTTTTGCATCATCCTTTCCTCTTCGGGGAAATCCAACGCAGTGCTCAAGGCACGACCACGATAGAAAATAGAAAGAGAATGGAAGTCATTCCCTATGCCTCAGCCATAGGTTCTATAAAGTATGCTATGTTGTGTACCAAACCTATTGTGTACCTTGCAATGAGTTTGGCAAGGGGGTACGATATTGATCCAGGAGTGGATCACTTGACAACGGTCAAAATTATCCTTAGAAGACTAAGGAGATATTTCTCGGTTATGGAGATGATAAAGAGTTCGTCGTAAAGAGTTACGCCGATACAAGACTTTACACCGATCCGGATGACTCTGAGTCTCAATCTGGATACATATTGAATGTGGGAGCAATTAGCTAGAGTAGCTCCATGCAGAGCATTGTAGACATAGAAAATTTGCAAAATACATACGGATCTGAATGTGACAGATCCATTGACTAAGCTTCTCTCAAGCAAAACATGATCACACCTTAGTACTCTTTGGGTGTTAATCACATAGCGATGTGAACTAGATTATTGACTCTAATAAAACCCTTTGGGTATTAGTCGCATGGCGATGTGAACTAATCACATGGTGATGTGAACTATTGCTGTTAAATCACATGGTGATGTGAACTAGATTATTGACTCTAGTGCAAGTGGGAGACTGAAGGAAATATGCCCTAGATGCAATAATGAAGTTGTTATTTATATTTCCTTATATCATGATAAATATTTATTATTCATGCTAGAATTGTATTAACCAGAAACTTAGTACTGTTGGGGAATGTCGGTGTCAAAACCGTCGGATCTCGGGTAGGGGGTCCCGAATTGTGCGTCAAGGTCGGATGGTAACAGGAGACAAGGGACACGAAGTTTACCCAGGTTCGGGCCCTCTCGATGGAGGTAAAACCCTACACCTGCTTGATTAGTATTGATGATATGGGAAGTACAAGAGTAGATCTACCACGAGATCAAGGAGGCTAAACCCTAGAAGCTAGCCTATGGTATGATTGTGTATGATGATGGATCGCCTACGGACTACAACCCTCCGGTTTATATAGACATCGGATAGGGTTAGGGTTACATAGAGTCGGTTACATAAGTAGGAGATCTTGAATATCCGCATCGCCTAGCTTGCCTTCCACGCCAAGGAAAGTCCCATCCGGACACGGGACGAAGTCTTCAATCTTGTATCTTCATAGTCCTGGAGTCCGGCGAAGGTATAGTCCGGCTACCCGAACACCCCCTAATCTAGGACTCCTTAGTAGCCCCCGAACCAGGCTTCAATGACGACGAGTCCGGCGCGCAAATTGTCTTCGGCATTGCAAGGCGGGTTCTTTCCCGAATTTTGTGTTCCTGTACGAATAATGTCCGATTTTTGTAGCGCTCCTCGGCTTCTGCGCCCAATAATGGATGTCTTCCATGTGTTGAATGAATGCGAAAAGCCCGGGGTGTTCTTACATCCACACCCCTAGCCATACAAACGAGCCGCCTATTTAACGGGATGAGGATTCAGATCCAAACCGCATCTTCTCCCCTCCGCGAGTTATCATCAGAGCTTTCCCAGCTAAGGTCCATTCCAACATGGCCAGCCGTCGCAGCTCCTCCCCTCGCTCCTCCGGTCCTAAGCCCGGGGACTGGGAGAGTTGCACCATTCCGCATAGCGAGTTAGTGTTGCTCCAGGCCAAGGGATTTCTCCCTCAGGCATACACGGTCTCGGTCCGAGCCGGCCTCGCCACCTACAGCGGCGGAAAACAAGCGGAGAACACCCCCAATCCTTCTAAAGGAGAACGGGTGTGCCTTGTTCCCTATCTGATGAGGGGATTGGGATTTCCAATTCATCCATTCCTCCGCGGGCTTCTGGAGTTCTACGGCCTCCAGCTACATCATCTCACGCCCGACTCCGTGTTACATATTGCGGGCTTCGTTGCCCTTTGTGAGCTATTTTTAGGCGTGAGGCTCATTTCGCACTGTGGAAGAAGATATTCTGCCTGGTGCCCCATTCTCAAGAGGGGTCTATATACCAAGTGGGCGGAGCCGAAGTATGGCGCATCGCCAGAACCGGATACCTATCCGGAACCCCGAAGAAGGCGTCCGAGGACTGGCCTTTGGAATGGTTTTACATAGATGATGCCACGCAGGGTGCAGCCGCTTCAGTACAGAGGCCGCCCCATGTGGGATTTCAATGGGGAGGATGACGCCACGCGTTACGGCCGCAAGGGGCCGGCCTCAGCCGCCGCCCTAATAAAGATTCTGTCCTCTTTGTACAAGGGAGAAAAAGAGGAGTTCCTCCGCGTTAACCCGTGGGCCGGATTCACTATGTACGAACCTCCAAGTTGGGTAAGCGAACAATTGCGCTTGCCCATTTATTTCATACCTCCATGGTCAAATACGTAGTCTGACTACTTCAATGCAGGAACTGCGGTAGGAAGTGAAAGATATAAGCCGCCGCCCTCCACAACCCGAGGACCCAGAACGGTCCCTCGATCCGGACTCTGAAGAGGATCCGGACATATCGGTGGAGCTTATTGACGGGGTGTTTCATCAGCTAAGCAAGGACAACACCATGGTCGCTATTGTGGCTGATTACCCCGTGTTAATCCCGGCCTCCCAGGTGACAGAAACCGGAGTCTTTATTTCCTTGAGGGGGATTCCATTTTCCCGTATTCCGGCGTTTCTAACAACAACCGTGTTTCACAGGGGAGATTTCCGAGGCGGGAAGCCGAAGCTGCGGCGGCTTGCCAGCGAGGAGCCGCAGGGCCCCGTGGGGAAAAAAGAAATGCAGTCCGGACTGAGATGCCGGCGCAAAGGTATTACGTACCCTCCGTCTTCGCGGTGTTATTCCTCCAGGGCACATTAATGTTTGTGCCTTCTTCAGGACGAAGAGACCTCGCCGGACTATATCCGGAGAGGATGCCAATCGCGCTTCCACTAGCCAGGTTCCAGTGACCGGCTAGGAAACGGAGGCGAGCACAAGGCGTGCACCGGGCGCTCCTCCGGCAGAGGATGCGGACAGGCTGTCTGCCACAAATTCTGAAGTGGAGAGTGCCATGAACCACAGGCGTCGCCGGACAATTTTACGCGGCGCTTGTTTATCCCAAGAGGCTTTAGATGCCTTTAATTCGGGAGATGCGTACCTCCGTGCCGCTCAAGATGGTTTAGCCAGAGCCACTGAGCAGTATGTGAAAGACATACAGGTAAGAAAATTTTGGTTAAATATATATATATATACCAGTAGCCCCCGAGACTTGAAACAGTTAAAGGAACTGATTTAAGGATCATATAACATGCAGGTTCTTACCGAGAAGAACACCGTGCTGTCCCAGGAGCTGGAAAAGTGCAAGGCCCAACTAGAGGCCGCACTAGCCGCAGCAGGGGAACCTAAAGGTACCCCCTCAGGTAAGATACACTTCGAAAGATTAGTATTGTGCGGTTTGGGTGCAAATCTGACAATTAATGTTGCAGATGGCGCCGGACTTGATCCGGAGAAGCAACAACTCTTACGCCGGTTAGAGGCCGGTGAGAGTACGTTGACAAAGGTGAGGCGAGAGAAGAATGATCTCCGGGATGCCAACACCAAGCTGGACGTTGATCTTAACGACGTTCGTGGCCAGCTGTCGGACTCCACGAAGGAGAATCAGCGGCTTCGACGCGGCATATTTAGTAAGTGCTTGAACGAACTTTGAAAAATGAGTTCGGCGAGGAAGTCGAATAACAGAGTATGGTCTGTAGGTATGCTCATAGGTCGTCCTCCAGAGGAGATGCCCGGTTCTACGGGTGACCTTCTTCCCGAACTCCTGCAACTGCACGAGCGAATTCGGCAGGCGATGCAAGGCGTTGCCCAAGCCTTATGGCCTGCCCACTCCATGCCCGAGGGCCTTGGAGAGCTTGCGGAGAAGCTGAAGGGAGCTCGGCGGCGCTTCCGTTTGTGGAAGATATCAGCCTGCCGACAAGGCGCTAGGGAGGCCTGGGCTATGGTGAGACCCATTTTACGAAGTCTGACCCAAACCATATGGCCGAGGTCGGACCGGTGGGGCCTGACGGGAAGGAGATCCCTGTAAGCTTAGTGTACGGCCAAGTAGAATTGGCCGCGAAGTATTCCCAGCAGGACTGTAAATTAGACAGCCTGTTAGATGGAGGAGGAATACAATCAATCAAAATGACTGTGTACTTTTGAATTGACATACGTAATGCCTTCTAGCCGGATTGTAGATCGTTTGTCGTTGCCGACCTTTTTGCTTCAACCTCGGGACCTGACGGTCCGGAGTGTGTCTGAATACCATAATGGTTATACAAGAACCGTGGTATGCGTGGAGACCAGGCGTAGGGTTCATTAGTGCTTTATCAGACAAGTGCCCAACTAGTTATGTTATATTACATGGTTAGTAAGAAACATCTTCCAGAGAGAATAGTTAAGGGTTCCTTTCGCTGGGGAGGCATGCCCTAAAGTGCATGTCCGGACTGCGTAAAAAAACACAGAAAAAGCATCTGGGGGCGCATAAAAATTAATAAAAAGATCATCTTTTATTCCACCGACCGATAATTCCCTTAAGAACGCTAGCTTTCAGCTTCACCCAGTCTGAGGTACACATCCGGCTGACTCGGCAGTAACAATCGCAGAGGTGCTCCCTTTACCACCTAGCCAAACAATCGGGAACGTAGGGGTAAGCACAGGAGCCAGGCAACCCAGCTTGGCCAAAACATAAGTCATATCGATGCATATAATGGTGAAAAAAGGTACATGCGGAAGTTTGACACATGTGTGGGGCATGAAGCCCATATAAATAAGCTTCTGTTAAAGAAGCCCCCAGGTTAAATGAGCGAGAGTGCGCGTCATGTAGTGAGCCTTTTAAGGGCTATACAGGAAAAAGAGGGGAAGGAGAGAAATATAAGACAGAAAAATGTAAAAAATGGACAGGGGAAGGAGACGAACATGGAGTCCGGCGCTAGGCATAGAATCTTCGGAGACGTGTGGCGTTCCACGGGTTCGGCTCGAGTCGGTTATCCGACGCATCTCGCAGGCGGTACGCTCCACCAGTCAGGACTTGGTCGATTATAAATGGACCTTCCCATTTGGGCTTGAGTTTGTCCTTTTTCTTATCCGGCAGGCGTAGAACTAGTTCGCCAACATTGTAATTTTTGGCCCGTACTTCTCTGCTTTGGTATCTTCGGGCCTGTTGTTGATAAAATGCGGAACGGGCTTTCGCCACGTCACGCTCCTCCTCCAAGGCATCCAGGCTGTCCTGCCGATCGAGCTTGGCTTCTCTTTCTTCGTACATGCGCACTCTAGGTGAGTCATGAATTATGTCGCAGGGCAGAACTGCCTCTGCGCCGTACACCATAAAGAATGGTGTGTATCCGGTTGTGCGATTTGGCGTGGTCCGCAGCCCCCAGAGTACGGAGTCGAGCTCCTCTACCCAGTGCGTGTTAGATTCCTTGAGGGACCGCACTAGTCTGGGTTTGATGCCGCTCATGATAAGACCGTTTGCACGTTCGACCTAGCCATTGGTTTGTGGGTGATAGACTGAAGCATAATCGAGCTTGATGCCCATGTTTTTGCACCAGAGTTTCACCTCGTCGGCTGTAAAGTTTGTACCATTATCGGTTATGATGTTGTGGGGGACGCCATAACGGTGTACAACCCCGGATATGAAGTCTATCACAGGTCCGGATTCAGCCGTCTTTATAGGCTTGGTTTCTATCCATTTGGTGAACTTATCCACCATGACCAGTAAGTATTTTTTCTTATGGGTTCCGCCTTTAAGGAGCCTGACCATGTCAAGCCCCCAGACCGCAAAGGGCCAGGTGATGGGTATAGTTTGGAGTGCGGTAGGTGGCATATGGCTTTGGTTGGCAAAAAGTTGGCAACCAACGCATCGTTGGACTAGGTCCTGAGCGTCTGCCCTGGCCGTCGGCCAATAGAAGCCTATGCGGAAAGCCTTGCTAACAAGGGATCGAGCAGCAGCGTGATGACCACCAAGTCCAGCGTGAATTTCGGCCAGAAGATTCCGCCCTTTCTCTTTGGAGATGCACCTTTGAAGGACTCCGGTTGTGCTTTTCTTATAAAGCTCCCCCTCGTGGACTTTGTAGGCTTTAGATCGCCGCACTATGCAGCAGGCCTCGTTTTGGTCCTCTGGGAGTTCCTGCCTAGTAAGGTAGGCTAGGAATGGTTCTGTCCATGGGGCAATGACCGCCATTATTACGTGGGCTGAAGGTGTGATTTCGTTGGCAGGACCTCCAATTATGTCAGGTTGTTCGGCGTCGAGTGGTGCGTCTGCGTCCGGGCTTTGAATTGCGGGTTCCCCCTCCCATGTTACGGATGGCTTGAACAATCTTTCCAAAAAGATGTTGGGGGACTGCATCGCGTTTTGCTCCGATGCGTGCCAGGACGCCCGCTGCTTGATTATTTTCGCGAGCTATATGGTGAAACTCCAGCCCTTCGAACCGAGCTGACATTTTTAGGACGGCATTGCGGTAAGCTGCCATTTTTGGATCCTTTGCGTCGAAGTCGCCATTTATTTGGGACATCGCGAGGTTCGAATCCCCGCGTACCTCTAGGCATTGAATGCCCATGGATACTGCAATCCAGAGACCATGTAGGAGGGCCTCATATTTGGCTGCATTGTTGGAGTCCGTGTACATAATTTGGAGTACATATTGGACTGTGTCTCCTGTGGGGGACGTCAAAACGATGCCAGCCCCCAGTTCGGCCAACATTTTGGAGCCGTCGAAATGCATGATCCAATTTGAGTATGTGCCGTACTCCTTAGGGAGTTCGGCCTCCGTCCATTCTGCGACGAAGTCGGCCAATACTTGCGATTTTATAGCTCGCCGTGGCTTATAGGTTATGTCGAACGGGAGGAGCTCAATGGCCCATTTTGCAATCCAGCCCGTTGCATCGCGGTTATTGATAATGTCATTGAGTGGTACTTCCGAGGCTACTGTAATCGAACACTCTTGAAAGTAGTGTCGTAGCTTCCGGGATGCCATGAATACTGCGTATGCAATTTTCTGATAGTGTGGGTACCGTGATTTGCATGGAGTGAGGACAGTGGTCACGTAGTAGACCGGCCTTTGAAGGGGGGATTTGTGTCCGTCCGTTTCCCGCTCGACGACGAGCACTGCGCTGACAACTTGATGGGTTGCCGCGATGTACAATAGCATTGGTTCGCCGGTGTTTGGCGCGGCCAGGACTGGGTTTGTTGCCAATATGGATTTTATTTCATCAAGTCCGGCCGTGGCGGCATCCATCCACTCGAAGTGTTCGGTGCACCGTAGGAGGCGGTAAATGGGCAGTGCATTTTCTCCCAGGCGGGAGATGAAGCAGCTTAGAGCCGCCATGCATCCGGTTAATTTCTGTATTTGTTTGAGGTCTTTTGGGACATCCAATTGTGATAAAGCTCGGATCTTGGCTGGATTTGCTTCGATTCCTCTACCGGATATAATGAAGCCCAAGAGCTTTCCGGCTGGAACGCCGAAAACGCATTTTTCCGGATTGAGCTGGATGTCGTACTTTTGGAGGTTATCGAATGTAAGCCTCAAGTCGTCTACTAGAGATTCGACATGTCTTGATTTGACGACCACATCATCCACGTACGCCTCCACTGTTTTGCCGATCTGGTTTGCCAGACATGTTTGGATCATGCGCTGATATGTTGCGTCGGCGTTTTTTAGCCTGAAGGGCATTCTGTTGAAGCAGAATGGGCCATTTGGTGTGATGAATGCCGTTGCGGCTTGGTCTGATTCTGCCATCTTGATTTGATGGTAACCGGAGTATGCGTCGAGGAAACACAACGAATCATGTCCTGCAGTGGCATCGATAATTTGATCTATGCGAGGGAGGGGGAAGGGATCCTTTGGGCAAGCCTTATTAAGGTCTTTGAAATCGACGCACAGGCGCCAGGATTTGTCCTTCTTTGGTACCATCACTAGGTTTGCTAGCCAGTCTGGATGTTTTATATCTCTAATGAATCCGGCCTCCAATAACTTGGCTAGCTCCTCTCCCATAGTCTGTCTCTTCGGTTCGGAAAAGCGCCGAAGGGCTTGTTTGACAGGTTTGAATCCTTTCTGGATATTTAAGCTGTGTTCGGCCAACCTGCGTGGGATTCCTGGCATGTCTGAAGGGTGCCAAGCAAAAATGTCCCAGTTCTCTTGTAGGAACTCTCGCAGTGCGGCGTCTACATCAGGGTTCAGTCGTGCCCCGATGGATGGACCTGGAATTTGACTATTTCATCCGCTGGTTTGAAGGATGTGGATTTGGATCTCTTATCGAGTATCACATCATCCCTATTAACCATGGAGCGCAGCGCAGCCAGTTCCTCGGCCGCTAAGGCTTCGGATAGTGCCTCAAGGGCCAATGCGGCTGTCTTGTTTTCGGCGCAGAGTGCTGTGTCCGGATCACTAGCGAGAGTGATAATTCCGTTTGGCCCAGGCATCTTGAGCTTCATGTACCCGTAATGGGGTATGGCTTGGAAAACTATGAATGCCTCCTGTCCTAATATAGCGTGGTATCCGCTATTGAGCGGGGCCACCTGGAACGTGGCTTCTTCGGACCTGTAATTATCCGGCGTGCCGAACACCACATCTAGTGTGATTTTTCCTGTGCAGCGCGCTTCCTGACTGGGGATTATTCCTCTAAAGGTTGTGCTGCTTCGCTCGATGCGGTTCCAGTCTATTTCCATCTTTTGAAGGGTTTCCTCATAAATGAGGTTCAATCCGCTGCCTCCATCTATGAGTACCTTTGTGAGGCGAGAGCCGTCCACTATGGGACTGAGGACCAATGCGGCTGGTGCTTGGGCTGTTCGGAATTTAGGTTCGTCACTCGCGTTGAAGGTGATAGCAGTGTCGCTCCATGGGTTTATTGTTGCTACTTGATAGACTTCGGTGAGGCTGTGAAGTGTTCGTTTTCGCATATTATTTGATGCGAAGGTCTCGAAGACTGTGAGAATGGTACTAGTGTGCTCGGGCTGGCTTTCTTCGGCCTCTGAAATTAGGAGGCCCTCGCCAAATTTGGACACCTGCCGGAGTATCCAACATGCTCGAAGGCTGTGAGTTGGTGTGGCATCCTCTGTACTGTGAATTCTACAGGGTCCATCAAGCCACCTTTCCAGTACGGTTCCATGCCCTGTAGAGGGTTTTGGCTTTTTGATATTTAATCCGGGTGTCTTACTGTGGTGCACCCTCTTAGTTCGGACGGGATTGCTATTCAAGGCCGGATTATCCCAAAATTTTATTTTGGTTTTCCAAGAACTTTCCATCGCACAGTACTTCTGTATATGGACGCCAGGTCAGCGAAGCGTGTAATATCACGACGACTTATGGCGTTAAGTATTCCCTCGTTCGTGCAGTTACTGCAAAAGATTGAAATTGCATCTCCCTCGTGGCAGTCCTTTGTCCTGTTCATAACCAGGAGGAATCTGGCCCAGTAGTGATGTACTGTTTCCTCGGGCTTTTACCTGATTTGGGAAAGATCGCTTATGTTCGGGCGGGCGGGTGTCTTTGAATCTGAGACCTCACCCCATTTAAGATTCGGAGGCCGAAGAGCTTCCGAACTCTGAAGTTCGGAGTCTTGGATGTTGTCCAATGAATCTAGCCCGTTGCCTGATTCTAAGCTCAGGTCTTGGATTGTATCCTCCCCTCCGCGGGTATCCGGCCTGGAGGGTTTGGGAATTCGGATGTAGCTAGTCCTTAGAATAGATGAAGGGTCGCCACACTGCGCCTCTACCACGGCAACATGGTCGGTGACTTGGGGAGAGTTAATTTCTCTTAGATTGGGTTTAAGCCCAACCTGGTCGTAATTTGTAGCGACCCTAGTGCGGCGATGTGATCCAAGAGCTCGTTTACGGAGGAGAGCTCCATCGGATCCAACTGGTCGGCGAGTTCTTAGCTGACATGAAGGTTGCTTTCGATGACCCGAGAGGTCACCGTCGGCGCAACGGCCGAACAGGCGGTTGTGAGAAAACCTCCTAGCCGGAGGGTT
Source organism: Triticum aestivum (assembly GCF_018294505.1). Lineage (NCBI taxonomy): Eukaryota > Viridiplantae > Streptophyta > Magnoliopsida > Poales > Poaceae > Triticum > Triticum aestivum. The sequence continues at coordinate 78,209,828 of NC_057809.1, forward strand.
TGGCCGACAGCCAAGGCTCCCTTAGTAATGGCGCCGTCTTTAAAGACAGGAAGAGGCATCCTTCCTGATCGCGACGGCACAGAGGAACTCTCAATGAAAGCACCAATGTCGGTGTCAAAACCGGCGGATCTCGGGTAGGGGGTCCCGAACTGTGCGTCAAGGTCGGATGGTAACAGGAGACAAGGGACACGAAGTTTACCCAGGTTCGGGCCCTCTCGATGGAGGTAAAACCCTACTCCTGCTTGATTAATATTGATGATATGGGTAGTACAAGAGTAGATCTACCACGAGATCAGGGAGGCTAAACCCTAGAAGCTAGCCTGTGGTATGATTGTGTATGATGATGGATCGCCTACGGACTACAACCCTCCGGTTTATATAGACACCGGATAGGGTTAGGGTTACACAGAGTCGGTTACATAAGTAGGAGATCTTCAATATCCGCATTGCCTAGCTTGCCTTCCACGCCAAGGAAAGTCCCATCCGGACACGGGACGAAGTCTTCAATCTTGTATCTTCATAGTCCTGGAGTCCGGCGAAGTTATAGTCCGGCTACCCGAACACCCCCTAATCCAGGACTCCCTCAGGGAATGTAGTAATTTCAAAATTTTCCTACGTACACGCAAGATCATGGTGATGCATAGCAACGACAGGGGAGAGTGTTGTCCATGTACCCTTGTAGACCGAAAGCGGAAGCGTTAGCACAACTCAGTTGATGTAGTCGTACGTCTTCACGATCCGACTGATCAAGTACCGAACGCACGACACCTCCGAGTTCAGCACACGTTCAGCCCGATGACGTCCCTGGAACTCCGATCCAGCCAAGTTTTGAGGGAGAGTTTTGTCAGCACGACGGCATGGTGACGATGATGATGTTCTACCGACGCAAGGCTTCGCCTAAGCACCGCTACAGTATTATCGAGGTGGACTATGGTGGAGGGAGGCACCGCACACGGCTAAAAGATCAACAGATCAATTGTTGTGTCTTTGGGGTGCCCCCTGCCCCCGTATATAAAGGAGAAAGGGGGGAGAGGCGGCCGGCCAGAAGGGGGCGCGCCAGGAGGAGTCCTACTCCCACCAGGAGTAGGACTCCCTCCCTTCCTTGTTGGATTAGGAGAAGGGGGAAAGAGAAGGAGGAGGAGAAGAAAAGGGGGGCGCCGCCCCCCTCCTTGTCCAATTCGGACTAGAGGGGGAGGGGGGGCGCGGCCTGCCCTGGCCGCCCCTCCTCTTCTCCACTAAGGCCCATGTAGGCCCATTAATCCCCCGGGGGGTTCCGGTAACCCCCCGGTACTCCGGTATATATCCGATAACCCCCGAAACCATTCCAGTGTCCGAATATAGTCATCCAATATATCAATCTTCATGTCTCAACCATTTCGAGACTCCTCATCATGTCCATGATCATATCCGGGACTTTGAACAACCTTCGGTACATCAAAACATATAAACTCATAATATAACTGTCATCGAAACTTTAAGCGTGCGGACCCTACGGGTTCGAGAACTATGTAGACATGACCGAGACACGTCTCCGGTCAATAACCAATAGCGGAACCTGGATGCTCATATTGGCTCCCACATATTCTACGAAGATCTTTATCGGTCAGACCGCATAACAACATACGTTGTTCCCTTTGTCATCGGTATGTTACTTGCCCAAGATTCGATCGTCGGTATCTCAATACCTAGTTCAATCTCGTTACCGGCAAGTCTCGTTACTCGTTCCGTAATACATCATCTTGCAACTAACTCATTAGTTACAATACTTGCAAGGCTTATAGTGATGTGCATTACTGAGTGGGCCCAGAGATACCTCTCCGACAATCGGAGTGACAAATCCTAATCTCGAAATACGCCAACCCAACAAGTACCTTCGGAGACACCTGTAGAGCACCTTTATAATTACCCAGTTACGTTGTGACGTTTGGTAGCACACAAAGTGTTCCTCCGGTAAACAGGAGTTACATAATCTCATAGTCATATGAACATGTATAAGTCATTAAGAAAGCAATAGCAATATACTAAACGATCGAGTGCTAAGCTAACGGAATGGGACAAGTCAATCACATCATTCTCCTGATTATGTGATCCCGTTAATCAAATGACAACCCATGTCAATGGTTAGGAAACATAACTGTCTTTGATCAACGAGCTAGTCAAGTAGAGGCATACTAGTGACACTATGTTTGTCTATGTATTCACACAAGTATTACATTTCCGGTTAACACAATTCTAGCATGAATAATAAACATTTATCATGATATAAGGAAAATAATAATAACTTTAGTATTGCCTCTAGGGCATATTTCCTTCAGTCTCCCACTTGCACTAGAGTCAATAATCTAGATTACACAGTAATGATTCTAACACCCATGGAGCCTTGGTCCTGATCATGTTTTTCTCGTGGAAGAGGCTTAGTCAACAGGTCTGCAACATTCAGATCCGTATGTATCTTGCAAATTTCTATGTCTCCCACCTGGATTAGATCCCAGATGGAATTGAAGAGTCTCTTGATGTGCTTGGTTCTCTTGTGAAATCTAGATTACTTCGCCAAAGCAATTGCACCAGTATTGTCACAAAAGATTTTCATTGGACCCGATGCACTAGGTATGACACCTAGATCGGATATGAACTCCTTCATCCAGACTCCTTCATTTGCTGCTTCTGAAGCAGCTATGTACTCTGCTTCACACGTAGATCCCGCCACGACGCTTTGTTTAGAACTGCACCAACTGACAGCTCCACCGTTTAATGTAAACACGTATCCGGTTTGCGATTTAGAATCGTCTGGGTCAGTGTCAAAGCTTGCATCAACGTAACCATTTACGATGAGCTCTTTGTCACCTCCATAAACGAGAAACATATCCTTAGTCCTTGATGACCCACAAGTATAGGGGATCTATCGTAGTCCTTTCGATAAGTAAGTGTGTCGAACCCAACGAGGATCAGAAGGAAATGATAAGCGGTTTTCAGCAAGGTATTCTCTGCAAGTACTGAAATAAGTGGTAACAAATAGTTTTGTGATAGGATAATTGGTAATGAGCAACAAGTAACAAAAGTAAATAAAGTGCAGCAAGGTGGCCCAATCCTTTTTGTAGCAAAGGATAAGCCTGGACAAACTCTTATATAGAGAAAAGCGCTCCCGAGGACACATGGGAATTATCGTCAAGCTAGTTTTCATCACGTTCATATGATTCGCATTCGGTACTTTGATAATCTGATGTGTGGGTGGATCGGTGCTTGGGTGCTGTTCTTACTTGAACAAGCATCCCACTTATGATTAACCTCTATTGCAAGCATCCGCAACTACAACAAAAGTATTAAGGTAAACCTAACCATAGCATGAAACATATGGATCCAAATCAGCCCCTTACGAAGCAACGCATAAACTAGGGTTTAAGCTTCTGTCACTCTAGCAACCCATCATCTACTTATTACTTCCCAATGCCTTCCTCTAGGCCCAAATAATGGTGAAGTGTTATGTAGTCGACGTTCACATAACACCACTAGAGGATAGACAACATAAATCTCATCAAAATATCGAACGAATACCAAATTCACATGACTACTAATAGCGAGACTTCTCCCATGTCCTCGGGCACAAACGTAACTACTCATAAAGCATATTCATGTTCATAATCAGAGGGGTATTAATATGCATAAAGGATTTGAACATATGGTCTTCCACCAAATAAACCAACTAGCATCAACTACAAGGAGTAATTAACACTACTAGCAATCTACTAGTACCAATCCCGGACTTGGAGACAAGAATTGGATACAAGAGATGAACTCGGGTTTTGAGAGGAGATGGTGCTGGTGAAGATGTTGATGGAGATTTCCCTCTCCCGATGAGAGGAGCATTGGTGATGATGATGGCGATGATTTCCCCCTCAAGGAGGGAAGTGTCCCCGGTAGAACAGCTCTGTGGAGCCCTAGATTGGTTCCACCAAGGTTCCGCCTCGTGGCGGCGGAGTCTCGTCCCGAAAGGTTGCTTGTGATTTTTCCCTCAACGAAAGACTTCATATAGCAGAAGATGGCCACCGGAGAACCAACAAGGGGCCACGAGGCAGGGGGCGCGCCCTGGGGGTAGGGCGCGCCCCCCACGCTCGTGGATAGGTGGTGGCCCCCTGACGTATTTCTTTCGTTTAGTATTTTTTATATATTCTGAAAATAACTTCCGTGGAGTTTCAGGACTTTTGGAGTTGTGCAGAATAGGTCTCTAATATTTGCTCCTTTTCCAGCCCAGAATTCCAGCTGCCAGCATTCTCCCTCCTTATGTAAACCATGTAAAATAAGAGAGAATATGCATAAGTATTGTGACATAATGTGTAATAGCAGCCCATAATGCAATAAATATCAATATAAAAGCATGATGCCAAATGGACGTATCAACTCCCTCAAGCTTAGACCTTGCTTGTCCTCAAGCAGAAGCCGATAACGATAAATATGTCCTCATGTTTTGAGGTAGAGGTGTCGATAAAATAAAATACGGACATGAGGGCATCATGATTATTCTCATAACAGCAACATATATGGATATTGTCATATGATTTCTTATGCTCAAGTAATAATCTAATCACAATGCAAAGGTTCGAATCAGAAACCTTATTGAGAACTAACAAACTATAATCTCAGTCATTGAAGCAATTGCAATTTATCGTAACATCAGAAAGAGTCTATGTCAGAGCTCTTTAGCAAGTCCACATACTCAACTATCATTTAGTCTTTCATAATTGCTAACACTCACGCAATACTTGTGGTTACGGAGTTTTAATCAGACACAGAGAAAGATAGGGGCTTATAGTTTTGCCTCCCAACCTTTTACCTCAAGGGTAATGTCAACAATAATAACTCATGCTCCCCTACATCCAATTAGATATATCCATCAGGATCTTTCCAACACACTATGCTTTTCAAAGGATAAAATGTAAAAAGGAAAGGTGAAGATCACCATGACCCTTGCATAAGGTAGAACATAATAGTGACACATAGGCCCTTAGCAGAGGGAAGCAGAGGTTGCCATGCGCTTTCGGGGTTGGATGCACAAAATCTTAATGTGAAAGAACGTCACTTTATATTGCCACTTGTGGTATGAACCTTTATTATGCAGTCCGTCGCTTTTATTTCTTCTACATCACAAGATCGTATAAAGCTTATTTCCTCCACACCAATCAATCATACATATTTAGAGAGCAATTTTTATTGCTTGCACCGATGACAACTTACTTGAAGGATCTTACTCAATCCATAGGTAGATATGGTGGAATCTCATGGCAAAACTGGTTTAAGGGTATTTGGAAGCACAAGTAGTATCTCTACTTAGTGCGAAGAATTTGGCTAGCATGAGGGGGAAAGGCAAGCTCAACATGTTGGATGATCCATGACAATATACTTTATCTCAGATATAAGAAAACATAAACCATTACGTTGTCTTCCTTGTCCAACATCAACTCTTTAGCATGTCATATTTTAATGAGTGCTCCCAATCATAAAAGATGTCCAGGATAGTATATTTATATGTGAGACCTCTCTTGCTTTATTACTTCCTATTAATTGCAACGATGACCAAGCTATGTTTGACAACTCCCAACAATTTTTAATCATCATACTCTTTCTATGTGAAGTCATTACTCTCAATAAGATCAATATGAACCCTTTATTTCTTTTTATTCTTTTCTTTTATTCACTCAAGATCATAGCAAGATAATCAAGCCCTTGACTCAACACTAATCTTTATTATATATAGCTCACGGACTCGATTACATAGAGGGATCATAAAGCAAAACTCAAAACTAGATCATACCAAAAACTTTATTCTACCAGATCAAGATACTACTAATAGGATCGAACTAAGAAAAACGGTAAAGATAGGAGTGTGGTTGTGATACAATACCGGGGCACCTCCCCCAAGCTTGGCAGTTGCCAAGGGGAGTGCCCATACCCATGTGATTATATATCCTTTGTCGGTGAAGAGGAAGATGATGGTTTAGTTGATGACATAGTCTTCTTCCTTAATTTGCGCTTGAGGACAGAATTTTGATCCCTCAAGTCATCAATCCCTTGCTCCAGGCTTAATATCTTTTTGCATAATTCCTGCTTGTTTTCCTGCAAGAGACGAAAATGGATAAACTCGATCTTAAGTTTCTTTGCTCTATCAGGGAGGCTTGACTTTTTGAACTCCGCATGCATGTCCCCAGGTTGAGGTAGTGGGACTTCATCTTCATCCGAGCTCATCTCCTCCTTTCTCTTGGGTCCATAGTCCTCTTCTTCTTCCGTAGTCCAACCATAGTGCTCCACATCTCCATAGACCTTAGGATTTGCAAGGTAATCATCCACATAACTTTGTCCTTCCGAATCCTGGGATGACATGTTGCTCTAATCTGCAGCAGAACAACTCGAAAAGAAAACAGAGGATAATTGCGTGATACAGGAGTCAAAACCTTCGGGAGATTATATAATGAATTTTTATTGACCAAAATATGTATCGTGCAAGAAAACAGAGTCCGGAGAGCACACGAGGTGGCCACGAGGTCGGGGGGTGCGCCCAGTAGGGTAGGGCGCGCCCTCCACCCTCGTGGAGGCCTCGTGTCCTTCCTGGACTGCTTCTTATTTTATATTTTTCTAACTATTCCAAAACGGAGAAATATTGCCTTTAGAACTGTTTTGGAGTCGGTTTACTTACCGTATCACATACCTATTCCATTTCAGAGTCTGAAATGTTCCGGAAAGTGTCTCTATGTATTCCTCCGGGGTTACGGTTTTAATAACATTGGTTTCAACATTTATGGGATTACCTGAGATATAATGTTTGATTCTTTGACCGTTCACCACCTTCGGATTTGTGCCTTCAAAGTTGTTGATTTTTATGGCACCGGAATGGTAGACCTCCTCGATAACGTAAGGGCCTTCCCATTTAGAGAGAAGTTTTCCTGCAAAAAATCTTAAACGAGAGTTGTATAGCAATACATAATCACCTACGTTAAACTCACGCTTTTGTATCCTTTTATCATGCCATCTTTTAACTTTTTCTTTAAACAACTTGGCATTTTCATAAGCTTGGGTTCTCCATTCATCAAGTGAGCTAATATCAAATAACCTCTTCTCACCGGCAAGTTTGAAATCATAGTTGAGATCTTTAATATCCCAATAAGCCTTATGTTCTAGTTCGAGAGGTAAGTGACATGCTTTTCCATAAACCATTTTATACGGAAACATACCCATAGGATTTTTATATGCAGTTCTATAGGCCCATAATGCATCATCGAGTTTCTTAGACCAATTATTTCTAGACCTATTGACAGTCTTTTGCAAAACTAATTTGATCTCTCTATTACTCAATTCTACTTGACCACTAGACTGAGGGTGATAAGGAGATGCAATTCTATGATTAACATCATACTTAGCAAGCATTTTACGGAAAGCACCATGAATAAAATGTGAACCACCATCAGTCATTAAATATCTAGGGACTCTAAACCTCGTAAAAATAACTTCCTTAAGCATCTTAATAGAAGTGTTATGATCAGCACTACTAGTTGGAATAGCTTCTACCCACTTAGTAACGTAATCAACAGCATATAGTCAAAAAAACGTAATCAACAGCAACTAAAATATGTGTATAACCATTAGAGGCAGGAAAAGGTCCCATATAATCAAAGCCCCAAACATCAAATGGTTCAATAACAAGTGAATAATTCATAGGCATTTCTTGACGTCTACCAATATTACCAATTCTTTCACATTCATCACAAGATAAGACAAACTTACGAGCATCCTTGAAGAGAGTAGGCCAATAAAAACCAGATTGCAATACCTTATGTGCAGTTCTATCTCCAGCGTGGTGTCCTCCATAAGCATCAGAGTGACACTTGCGTAGGATCTGTTCCTGTTCATGCTCAGGTACACAATGTCTAATAACACCATCTACTCCTTCTTTATAAAGATGTGGGTCATCCCAAAAGTAATGCCGCAAATCATAGAAAACCTTTTTCTTTTGCTGGTATGTGAAACTAGGTGGTATAAATTTAGCAACAATATAATTAGCATAATCAACATACCATGGAGCAGTTCGAGAAGTATTTATGACATTTAATTGCTCATCAGGAAAGCTATCGTCAATAGGTAGCGGGTCATCAAGAATATTTTCTAACTTAGACAAGTTGTCTGCAACGGGGTTCTCAGCTCCCTTTCTATCAACAACATGCAAATCAAATTCTTGTAGCAAGAGAACCCATCTAATAAGTCTAGGTTTAGCATCTTTGTTTTCCATAAGATATTTAATAGCAGCATGATCAGTGTGAATAGTTACTTTAGAATCAACAATATAAGGTCTGAACTTATCACAAGCAAATACAACTGCTAAAAATTCTTTCTTAGTAGTAGCATAATTTCTTTGAGCATTGTCTAGATTTTTACTAGCATATTGAATAACGTTTAATTTCTTATCAACTCTTTGCCCTAGAACAACACCTATAGCATAATCACTAGCATCACACACAATTTCAAAGGGTAAATTCCAATCAAGTGGCTAAACAATAGGTGCAGAGATCAATGCTTTCTTAAGTATTTCAAATGCTTCTACACACTCATCATCAAAGATAAATGGTATATCTTTTTGTAATAAATTAGTCAGAGGCTGAGAAATTTTTGAGAAGTCCTTAATGAACCTCCTATAAAAACCGGCATGACCAAGGAAACTTCTTATACCTTTGATGTCCTTGGGACATGGCATCTTTTCAATAGCATCAACCTTGGCTTTATCAACTTCAATACCTCTTTAAGAAACTTTATGCCCCAAGACAATACCTTCATTAACCATAAAGTGGCACTTTTCCCTGTTCAAGACAAGATTAGTTTCTTCACACCTCTGCAAAACTTGATCTAGGTTGCTCAAGCAATCGTCAAAAGAGGATCCATAGACGGAAAGGTTGTCCATGAAAACCTCACGAATCTTTTCACAAAAGTTAGAGAATATAGCCATCATGCATCTTTGAAAGGTAGCAGGTGCATTACATAAACCAAAAGGCATGCATCTATAAGCAAAAGTACCAAAAGGGCATGTAAAAGTGGTCTTTGATTGATCATTGGCTGACACAGGTATCTGAGAGAAACCAGAATAACCATCTAGAAAGCAAAAATGTGTATGTTTGGATAATCTTTCTAGCATTTGATCGATAAAAGGTAAGGGGCAATGATCCTTTTTAGTGGCTTTATTTAATTTGCGGAAATCGATTACCATCCTATAACCTGTAATAATTCTTTGAGGAATCAATTCATCTTTATCATTAGGAACGACAGTAATACCTCCCCTTTTAGGGACACAATGGACAGGACTTACCCACTGACTATCAGCAACGGGATAAATTATACCTGCCTCAAGGAGCTTTAGTATTTCCTTTCTTACCACTTCTTTCATTTTAGGATTCAGACGTCGTTGATGATCACGAACTGGTTTGGCATCTTCCTCCAAATTTATTTTATGTTGACATAAAGTGGGACTAATGCCCTTAAGATCATCAAGAGTATACCCAATAGCAGCACGATGCTTCTTCAGAGTTTTCAATAATCCCTCTTCTTCATGCTTTGAAAGGTTAGCACTAATAATAACAGGATATATCTTTTTCTCATCGAGATAAGCATATTTAAGAGTATCAGGTAACGGTTTGAGCTCAAACACGTGATCACCCTTGGGTGGAGGAGGATCCCCTAGGATTTCAACAGGCAAATTGTGTTTCAGGATAGGTTCCTGTTTAAAGAATACTTCATCTATTTCCCTTCTTTCATTCATAAACATATCATTTTCATGGTCTAGCAAATATTGTTCTAAAGGATCACTAGGAGGTACGGCAATAGAAGCAAGACCAATAATTTCATCCTTACTAGGCAATTCTTCTTCACGGTGTCGTCTACTAAATTTAGAGAAATTAAACTCATGAGACATATCACCCAAGCCAATAGTAACAACATTCTTTTTGCAGTCTATCCTAGCATTAACTGTGTTCAAGAAGGGTCTACCAAATATAATGGGACAAAACCTATCTTGTGGGGAACAGAGAACAAGAAAATCAGCAGGATATTTAGTTTTCCCACACAAGACTTCAACATCTCTAACAAATCCAATGGGTGATATGGTATCTCTATTGGCAAGCTTAACGGTAACATCAATATCTTCTATCTCAGCAGGTGCAATATCATGCATAATTTCTTTGTATAAGTCATGAGGTATAGCACTAGCACTAGCACCCATATCACATAAGCCATGATAACAATGATCTCCTATTTTAACAGAAATAACAGGCATGCCTACCAGAGGTCTATGTTTATCTTTAGCACAAGGTTTGGCAATTCTAGCAGTTTCACCGCAGAAATAAATAACATGCCCATCAATATTATCAGCCAAGAGATCTTTAACAATAGAAATATTAGGTTCAACTTTAACTTGCTCAGGGGGTGTATAAGTTCTAATATTGCTTTTACGAACCACAGTTGAAGCTTTAGCATGATCCTTTATCCTAACAGGGAAAGGTGGTTTCTCAATATAAGTAGGAACAACAGGATCATTATAAGTGATAGTCTTTTCTTCAACTTTAATAGGTGCAGCTACTTTTACTTATATGGGAGGATGATATTTAAACCACTTCTCCTTGGGGAGATCAATATAAGTAGCAAAAGATTCACAGAAAGAAGCTACTATCTCAGAGTCAAGTCCATATTTAGTGCTAAATTTACGGAAAACATCGGTATCCATAAAAGATTTAACACAATAAAACTTAGGTGTCATACCTGACTCCTTACCTTCGTCGAGATCCCAATCTTCAGAGTTGCGCTTAATTCTATCCAATAAATTCCATTTGAATTCAATAGTCTTCATCGTAAAAGAGCGAGCACAAGAAGTATCGAGCATGGTGCGATTGTTATCAGAAAGCTGAGCATAAAAACTTTGAAGAATTATTTCTCTTGAGAGCTCATGATTGGGGCATGAATATAACATTGATTTAAGCCTCCCCCAAGCTTGAGCAATGCTTTCTCCTTCACGAGGCCAAAAATTATATATATAATTGCGATCACGATGAACAAGATGCATAGGATAAAACTTCTGATGAAATTCCAATTTCAATCGTTTGTAGTTCCATGACCCCGTATCATCACATAGCCTATACCATGTCGATGCATCTCCCTCCAAAGATAAAGGGAAGACCTTCTTCTTAATAACATCATCGGGTATACCTGCAAGCTTAAATAATCCACAAACTTCATCAACATAAATTAGGTACTCATCAGGATGCTTTGTTCCATCATCTGCAAAAGGATTAGCTAGCGGTTTTTCTAACATACCCGAAGGAACTTCAAAGGGAACATTTTCATTTTCAGTAGGTTCAGCAGGTTGAGGAGCAACTCTTTGCTCTACTAGTCGGGGCGAAGATACCCCGAACAAGCCCCTCAGAGGATTACTTTCCATAGTAACAAGTGACAGAAAATTTCAGCACACTATATAAATTTTTCCTTACCAAATTCCACCTACCAAAGGCGCTTCACTCCCCGGCAATGGCGCCAGAAAAGAGTCTTGATGACCCACAAGTATAGGGGATCTATCATAGTCCTTTTGATAAGTAAGAGTGTCGAACCCAACGAGGAGCATAAGGAAATGATAAGCGGTTTTCGGCAAGGTATTCTCTGCAAGTACTGAAATAAGTGGTAACAGATAGTTTTGTGATAGGATAATTGGTAACGAGCAACAAGTAACAAAAGTAAATAAATTGTAGCAAGGTGGCCCAATACTTTTTGTAGCAAAGGATAAGCCTGGACAAACTCTTATATAGAGAAAAGTGCTCCCGAGGACACATGGGAATTATCGTCAAGCTAGTTTTCATCATGTTCATATGATTCGCATTCGGTACTTTGATAATTTGATATGTGGGTGGACCAGTGCTTGGGTGCTGTTCTTACTTGAACAAGCATCCCACTTATGATTAACCTCTATTGCAAGCATCCGCAACTACAACAAAAGTATTAAGGTAAACCTAACCATAGCATGAATCATATGAATCCAAATCAGCCCCTTACGAAGCAACGCATAAACTAGGGTTTAAGCTTCTGTCACTCTAGCAACCCATCATCTACTTATTACTTCCCAATGCCTTCCTCTAGGCCCAAATAATGGTGAAGTGTTATGTAGTCGACGTTCACATAACACCACTAGAGGATAGACAACATACATCTCATCAAAATATCGAACGAATACCAAATTCACATGACTACTAATAGCGAGACTTCTCCCATGTCCTCAGGAACAAACGTAACTACTCACAAAGCATATTCATGTTCATAACCAGAGGGGTACTAATATGCATAAAGAATCTGAACATATGATCTTCCACCAAATAAACCAACTAGCATCAACTACAAGGAGTAATTAACACTACTAGCAACCTACTAGTACCAATCCAGGACTTGGAGACAAGACTTGGATACAAGAGATGAACTAGGGTTTTGAGAGGAGATGGTGCTAGTGAAGATGTTGATGGAGATTGCCCTCTCCCAATGAGAGGAGCGTTGGTGATGATGATGGCGATGATTTCCCCCTCCCGGAGGGAAGTGTCCCCGGCAGAACAGCTCTGCCGGAGCCCTAGATTGGTTCCACCAAGGTTCCGCCTCGTGGCGGCGGAGTCTCGTCCCGGAAGGTTGCTTATGATTTTTCCCTTGACGAAAGACTTCATATAGCAGATGATGGCCACCGGAGAGCCAACAGGAGGCCCACGAGGCAGGGGGCGCGCCCTGGGGAGTAGGGCGCGCCCCCATCCTCATGGAAATGTGGTGGCCCCCTGACGTATTTCTTCCGCTCAGTATTTTTTTATTCTGAAAATAACTTCCATGGAGTTTCAGGACTTTTGGAGCTGTGTAGAATAGGTCTCTAATATTTTCTCCTTTTCCAGCCCAGAATTCCAGCTGTCGGCATTCTCCCTCCTTATGTAAACCTTGTAAATAAGAGAGAATAGACATAGGTATTGTGACATAATGTGTAATAACAGCCCATAATGCAATAAATATCAATATAAAAGCATGATGCAAAATGGACGTATCAGTCCTTTTCAGGTATTTCAGGTTGTTCTTGACCGCTATCCACTGATCCACTCCTGGATTACTTTGGTACCTCCCTGCTAGACTTATAGCAAGGCACACATTAGGTCTGGTACACAGCATTGTATACATGATAGAGCCTGTGGCTGAAGCATAGGGAACATCTTTCATCTTCTCTCTATCTTCTGAAGTGGTCGGGCATTGAGTCTTACTCAACTTCACACCTTGTAACACAGGCAAGAACCCTTTCTTTGCTTGATCCATTTTGAACTTCTTCAAAACTTTGTCAAGGTATGTGCTTTGTGAAAGTCCAATTAAGCATCTTGATCTATCTCTATAGATCTTGATGCCCAGTATATAAGCAGCTTCACCGAGGTCTTTCATTGAAAAACTCTTATTCAAGTATCCCTTTATGCTATCCAGAAATTCTATATCATTTCCAATCAGCAATATGTCATCCACATATAATATCAGAAATGCTATAGAGCTCCCACTCACTTTCTTGTAAATACAGGCTTCTCCAAAAGTCTGTATAAAACCAAATGCTTTGATCACACTATCAA